>NC_060284.1:39294254-39626002 GCF_021613505.1 Equus quagga
AGGGTGGCCCACAGGAAGCCTTGATGCCCTCTGTGGGCTGGTCTGTTAGGTCATAGGTTCATTTGGCTGTGAGCTTCCTGGGTTTAACAAAGTGAAAACACCAAGCAGGTGTCTCTATCCCCGCTTTCAAACTTTAGGAGAGTGGGATTCGGACACAATGGGCACAAGCAAGTTCTCCCTCACCCAGACTGGCTTTGGAATCTGTTGTAGGTCCACGTCTAATCCGGGGGACCCTGATAGCATAGGATCACTCTCAGTCAAGTGAATCAGCCAAACCTGTCTGAGAGCTCCCACCAGAAGCAAGTGGACCCACCAAGGGGCCCAGCCCACTTGCTTACTGGGATGCCTAGCTGGATTCTGGAATAGCCTTTGATGTGGCTGAAGATACCACACTGCTCTTCCTTTAATCCTTACTCCCAAAATTGATTCAAGTATCTGGTACAACCAGGAAACCCTATCATCCAGAGTTAGAGGTTTCATTTGATTTTATATTGATCTGCGAATACCTTTGTCTGGCTACACATTGCAACGCTGTTGCTTACATACATGATGCAAGACTTTAGTGCCCCAGTTGGATGACATTTGTGCTCTGATGTACCCATTAGCTGTCAGAAACTCTACCATGACACCATTCTCCGTAAGACCACACTGGAATGCTAGGTCTCAGGTCCATGGAATTACACATTTGGAGTATTGTGTCATATAACTCAATGTACAGATGAATTAATAATTCTTCTGCAGAAATTCTACATACAACACCATCCATACATTTAAGAAATGACTTCCTTTTTGTTCTGTCATGAATCTAATTACTGGCACATCTAAGTTTTATTATTTGAAGAAAATACAAATCTCAAGCCTTAGGCTTGTGTGGCTATCGTAATCCTTTTTGTGCTGCTTTAGATGTGTACACATAGAATTGTTCTAGCATTTTCTCCTCCATTAGAAAAGCGTTCTTGGAGAGAAATAAAGGCCAGCAGGCAGCATCCAAATTGGAAGGAAACACCATACACCTATCACTCAGCTTATTTTCCAATGTGAATTTCTGGTTCTTTTGGTACCAAATTCCCAATCCAAGACTTTAACTACAAAGAGCAGCACATATTCAGAAAAGTCTGGAAGCAACGTGTTCTAATTCCATTTGCACATTTCACACTTACCCCTGTGCCTGGCACTCCACTCTCAGTGCTGTAGAGACATAGATATGAGCTCTCATCTAAAGTGGTTACATTGAATGTGCTATGCTCAACTAACAGACAACTTGGCAATATTGTTTTGTGTCGTGTTTAATTATGACATACATGTGTCTATCAGATATTCATGTAATGTTCTAAAAGGCAAATAGGTATTTTGCTTTGGGGTTTATCTAACAATAATTTATTTTTTATTAAGTTTTTTGTAAGAAGAAAATTGCAGCATTCTTTTATAAATATTACAGTCTGAATCATACATAAGCTGCCAGAGTAAATTATTTATATAGTAGACTTATGAGTTCATAGTGAGAGGATGTGTTCACCTCCTAAAGTATTAGAAAATTATGATTCTAATCTAAGAAGCAGAACATTCATGTCTTGGCTTTTTTTGTTATGAGTAGTGTAAGGGAATTTTTCTGAAGACTTTTTTTTTTCATTTATATGTCCCAGACTCATTAGTTAGAGATATGAGAAAATGAGCCCATCCTCAGGATGGTATGTTTTTATCCAGAATATTCGAGGAAAAGGCTCAGTTTCCCATTAAAAGTTCATCTCATTTGCTTTAATAGCCCAAATGCAGATATATTCAATTCCGACATGTTCTCATCTTAAAGTTTGGGAGTGTTATCCACCATATGTCTAATGTCAAATATTAAAAAACACAGCACAATAAAAAACTAGTTCAAATCCCCTTACTTTCAATCTATTAGTCAGATTAATGGAGATGACACATTAGTTGCACTGCTACCACTCTCTTGCGGCAATCTGCTAAAATTAGGAGCTGCCAATCTGGGGGAAGCAAAAGAACTCTCTATCATTTTAAATTTAACTTCAGCCTACTCTGAAGCCATTAGAGACGATTAAAGGAGATCTCTAGCCATTATATTCAGCCCAGTAGTCTTAAAGTTCAAAAGGTAAAAAGTACTTTTGCCATAAATAAACTGAGAGGCAAAATTATTTTCAATGAAGTTCCAATTTCAGTGAAAATAAAGTAGGTAATTACATTTGGTTATTACCGAGGTCACTGCCTTCATTGACTACCTGGCTTAAAACTAAAAACTAGGTCTCATTTGTGACATGGACAAAAATGAGCAAAGTGTCCACAGCTTCCTTTTTAAAGACCTGCAAATTCAGTTAATTCACATATTAACAGTCTTCATGAAACAATTACTGAAAAACTTGCCTGATGGCCTTTTTGAAGCTGAACAACCCAGGAAGTAAATAAGCATGTAATGTCTTACCATTGTCATTGCTATAGTTACAGTTTTCCATATGCTTGATCCTTGCGTAATATTTTTACAGGCCGAAAACTAGTGGGTCAAATGTATCATTTCAATTTCCATGGTTTTTCTACATATGGAATTGTATTTGTTGGATGTAAACTTCATTTTCAAGTTGGAAATGTTGTAGTTTAATTTTTCTCTAATTGTTTTTCTACTTCTCACAATCAGACAGCATCAAAACAGTTTAGGAAGTTGGACGAATGCTATTTTAAAGTCTTTTTCAGTGCATGTTCTTCATTTTATTTATTTATTATTAATCTCTTTTACCTCTGAAAAGTATAATTTTTGGATTTTTATATAGCATTGGTTTGCACTGTCTGTTACTACCTGAAGTGTATCAAGGAGAAAAAGAGAAATTCGTTGTTTTTTTCTTTGGCAACTTTGCAAAGACTTAGAAACAGTGTTCAAGAAGAGAGAAATAGAAATTGCACTAATTTAGTTTGAGTTGTAAACCTAGGAGAACTTTCTTCCTTTATCCTTTGTGAAACGCAGGGTCTGCTGTGCTGTCTTTTGTTTTCCTACCGCGGAGGCCACTAGCTTCAGTTTATGCTCTTCATTCCGCCTCAAAATAAAATGCATACTTTCTGAGGATCCCATTCTCCGCATTCCTTGCTGTTAGACCGTCTTTGAAAATACCCTCGCCATATACATAGATGTCTGCCTAAAAAAAGGAAAGGGAAGGTGAGGGCAGGAGCAAGGCAGGAGTAGAAAATAAGTCACCAAGAGAAAAAACTGTATTTTCAATTTGAGGTTATTTCTGTTCAGTCAAGTCTTTTGAAATTATTCGCAGTAAAGATTAGTGATTCCTTACAGGTAGGGGTAGGCCTGGCATCCCCACTAGTTCCTCCTGACAAAATCCATTAGGCATTGATGCTTGCAGGAAGCCAGCAGGGGAGAGTTTGTTAAAAACACCTTGGGAAGGGAGCACTTTAACCAAGAGCCTGGCACAAAGGAGCTGTTCCAACAGACGGTTTGGGAATGTTGAAGAAAAGTGTTCATAGCAGCATTTTCAGACACAGCCAACCGGGCGCTCTCAGAGCAAATTATTTGCTTGTGGATTTACCAGTGGGAGATTTTAAATCACAAATCAGTATCCCTTCTCCCCAACTGGCCAGATATACACTGAGGGAGTGCAAATGAATTGATGAGTTAAAGGGCAATTGTGGCTCATCTTTTCTGATTTCCCTCTTTGTTCTTTTCTGTTTCTTGAGAACATTGAAAGTAGAAAACAATTCGCTTTGCCAGGAGAGAAAGCCCTCAAAAAACAGTTCTCGGCACAATGACTGTGCAGGCTGAGAGGCATCTCAGAGTCACAGATGGCTAGTCCTGGTTCTTGTAGTGGCACTCATCTCATGCCCCAGTGCCGTGCAGCTAAGCTGTGCCCCTGCACAGGGCCGGGCTGACAGTTCGCCGTGAGCGCACCCTCGGGTCATTAGCAGCCTTTCTTACCGTGACGTCACTTTCGGCTCTTTTTACTCAGAAAGAGGTGAGCTGGTCATATTTTATCAGGCAGGGCAGATTTTACAATTTGGAATAACTTTGGCAATTAAATCTCACCAAGAAATTCAATAGTTCCTGTTTGGGATATGAAATTACTTCCTCTATGGCCCATGGTTTAATATTGACTTCCTAAGAATATTTATATTCCTAGCATCTTAGCTACACCGCTGGGGGAAAAGGCAGTTCTGTTGAAATAATAGCTGTAATTATTTGATAGGTTCTTTTTTTGACAGCAGTACATCCTTCAGCTTTCACTTTTATACCAAACTAGAAATTAGGGGGAACTTGGCTGTGGAAACCGATGCTGGAAACTGTCCATCCGTCACAAGGAATGATCCTTTCTCGGAGGGGAATTTTCTGCTGGATTGCCAAGCGCATAATATTCCCCCCGGAGCGAGGCTGCATAAAACAATACTGCTGTGACACATCCATGATATGTAACTCTAGAGGGTCTGGCAGCCCAATGCACTGGGGTGCTAATTGTGTTCTATAGTTATCATCGCGTCTTAAAGCCCAGAAGGTCAGAAGAGTTTATCTAATCCTGGGGTAGAAGAGCAATTAAAATCCATCCCAGCCAGGAAAGTTTCCGGGAAATCCATTATACCTGCTCTATTTTTAGGCCTATAAAGGAAGGATGCTGAGTGAAACAAGCCATAGAAGCCTTCAGTTTATTCAATAAATGTATATTGAGCATGAATTCCATGCCAGGCGCTGTTCTGGATACTGAGGATGAGGTGGTAAGAAGATAAACAGAGATCCCGCTCTCAAGAGCTCACGTGCTGATGGGGGCCCGGTGGGAAACAAGTAAAGGAATAAACCAGTGAGTGGAGGCCACTTTAGGTCAGTAGTCAGCAAAGGCCTTTCTAAGAAGGTAATACTTCAGCTGAGAGCCTAATGTCAAGGAACAGCCCACCGTGGAAAGTTCTGGAAGATGAGTATTCAGGGCAGAGAAAACACCTCCTGCAGAAGCCAGAAGGCAGGAAGGAGCTCGGCCAGTTCAGAAAGTGGAAAGAAACAGGTGTGGCTGGAGCATGGTGAGTAAGATGAGGTAGGAGAGGGAGCTAGACTGGCGCCAGATCACTGATCTTGAAGACCAGGACAAGATTTTAAGTGCAATAAACATTAAGCAAGAGAGTGGTATGATATGGGGGCCTTAAATTTAAAAGCAGTAATTCTGGCTGCTGTGCGGCCAATGGATTGTGGAGGGGACAAGTAGGGGAGGGCAAGATTGGAACTAACAAGACCACAGTAGTCCGGGGGAGAGGTGTTAGTGGCTTGGACTAGGTTGGGAGCAAAGCATGTAATGAAAATGGATGAATTCAGGACTGTGCCTGCCTTTGCTGAGAAACTCAGTATTAATTCTAAATTTTGAGGTGGTCTGCAACAGAGATGTGCTTTCTCTGTTTTCTATTGCCCTCTCTACATGGATGCCACGTAATTGATTAGTACTTGATTCTGTTTGGTAGAGAAGGAAGCAGAAGGGCAAAAGTAGTAGCAGTCACAGCATTCCAGCATTTGGACGTAGAGCATAGCAATCAGACAGAATAACAAAGTGATTAAGCCCACAGAACTCGGTGGGACCGCAGGCTCTGCCACCACTACCTGTGTGACCTTAGACAGCTTATTTGCCTTCTGAGTCTTGGTTTTTAAATCTATAAAACTGTTGGGATACGAGTACCTACTTTACAAGATTGTTAAGATGATTAAATAAGTTAATGCATGAAAAGCACTTAGAATAATGCCTGGTACAGACTAAGTCCTCAATAAATAAATAAATGTTAGCTTTTGTTATTATTATTCTGAATAATAATAATGGGAGTTTGACTGGAATCCCCCCAAAAGTGACACATTTAATGACATATCAACATGCACTTTTCCTTTTAGTTACCAAACAGGAAGAGAGACTGTGTGGGATTCTTTTACTTTTTTTTTTTTTTTTGAATCTCTTTAAGAAGAAATAACATTTAAGAAGCTCTTGCTACTTGCCAGGTGTTTTGTAGACAATTGTATCTCATTTAGACTTCTCTGTAATTAATATAGTTGCCATTTACTGGTAAGCTTTTTATAGTCTGTATCCATTTTCATCTTCAAATTACCCTACTGGGAAAACATGTTGTGCCTGTTGTACAGATGTGGAAGCTGAGGTTCAGGAAGGTTCCTTGCCTGCCAAGGTCCCACAGCTAGTGAGTTGGGAGCCAAGATTTGACCCAGATCTGTATGACTTCACAGCCTTTGCTCTTTTTAAAGAGTGGTTTAGAGAGAAACTATACCAGGCCACTTCCTCTTGTCTCAGATCCATCATCAAACAGACCAAGAAACTAGGTTTCTCTCCTCCCTTCCCCCATGCCAACTCAGTTCTTCATTTGCGCTTTCACTGATTTCTAATCAAGAATGTTCTGAGCTTGATTCCTAGCCTGGGTAGCATGTATTGATAATGCATTTTGATGTCATTAGGCAAGTACCCATCATTAACATGAATTTGTTACGTGCGTCTTAGGAAAATTAACTGATGAAGGTGGGAAATCACTGAAAATTCTTTACTTTTTCACGTGGTTATTCAATCTTTTCCCATTATTCTCACATTATTGCTCTTGGCAATTGAGTTAAGGATCTATTGATGTTAGCATTGTAAAATAAATCTATATCATGTAGTTTATAACTTGGTCATACAAATTCATTTATCTTGAAATTTTGGCATGATTCCTCTTTACTGACTGAATTTTTATAAACTTTCCTCTTATTAGTTATGTAGTCCTAGAAAAAATAACATGCAATTTCAGTTCATGGTACCTTTATTTGTTTTTTACACTTGTTCCCACAAAGTAAAATTGATGAATTTAAAATAGCAAGTGAATAATCCATATTGCTAATTAAAACATTTTTAATTATTTATGCGTTAGATCAAAAGAAAGTCTAAACGTTCTCATCAGAAAATTGTCAAGGACCAAAAAGTACTTGCGTTTGGTAAGATGTTTCTCAAACACTTTGCCACCTGGTGCATACAAAAGTTCTGATTGTGTCCTTAGGACTCACTTCTGTGTGTTTGTTAATTTATAGTCCTTATCCTTTCTTCCCATCATCAGTAACCCTGAAAGTTGCCAAATGCCCTCAATACAGGGAAAACGCACCATATTCATTTTTAGATACATTTCTATTTTGATGAATTTGGGAGATTTTGTGCTATTTTGAAATCATATATTTTCTTCCTAGAATATTAAAAAAAGGCTTCTAATCCTTATTTTGCAAATATGAAAGCAGTTAGTGGCAACAGAGTGACAGCTTCACTATTCAAGTTTGAAGTAAGAGCCTTGCCCTCAACTTAATATCTCTTGAGTTGTGAGTTTCTTCCCCTCTGCTTAACATAAGCGGGGGAAATCAGCTTTACACACGCAAAAAACCTCCGTGATCCACTTCCTGCCCTTGTGGATCTTTTCTTCCTTTGCAGTCTGTGAATAAACGCCCCTGCTTTGTCTTGTTAGAGCCAGGCCAGCCAGAGGCTAGCCTTTAGACTAGAGCATTTAAACAGTGTGAGTAGATTTGACAGGCCTGGAGGTTTATAGATTTATAAGCAGCAACATCATTAGCACAAAGGAATTACCTGATTGAACAGGTCTGAAACCTGCTTAAAACAGATCCTAATAGGCTGGAATGATATTCAAAAGATTTAACTGGTTTAGGGACATGTGGTGTAAAAAGCAAGCCCCACATGGAAATGAGTGGCTTGGACACAAATGAAAGGTCTAATGCGGCCCAGGTAGCAGGAACCCGGGAAAAGCAGGGTGAACGGGAGCAAAGAGCTTTAGATTAAGCAGGAGGCCTACATGGAACAACTGGCACAAAACAATGAGAACCCAGGAAGATAAAACCAGATAAAGGACCCTTGTGGGATCACACAGCGTACCAAGCAGCACATCCAGGGACAAGAAACGTGTTTGTTTGAGTCACAGGACAAGTCTGAGTGGGAATGTGTGGAACACAGGAGCCTGTTCACCCTTCTGCACTTTTTATGGGGAGTCCTCGAGATTCATTCATCCTTCTGATCCTTGGAGTAAAATAGCCTAGAGAGAAGCTAAATCCAAGATACAGTTTTTGTTTTAAGACTTTGAAGGTTTTAAACTTTAAATGTGATCCATACCCCCAAACAAACAGAGCTGAGACAGCCCCCAGAAGGACAGGCACGCGTCTCTGGATAGGTTTATGTGGGTATTTCTCTCCTGGTCGACCCAACCCCACATATGCCCTCCTTCCCAGTCCTCCTTGCCCCTCTCTCTCTCTTGCTGTCCTTCTCCCACAACAAAAGAAACAGAAACAAAAGGTGTTCAAAACTACTAGGTTAAGGGACTTTTGAGAAATCACTACTTGGAGTCGGTAATAAAGCTCAGCTCAGTTTCAATTATATCCTCAGGAATGATTTTAATTCTTCCATGATCTTAGGAATGCAGAAATCACTTGAAAAAAACATCATGAACCGTCTCCTGTTATGTGCCAGAAAATAAAATGGATGCTCAGAATACAAAGATAAAATAGACGTCTGAGAATACAAAGATAAGAGATGTCTACTGCCCTCCAGAAGTAATGCTTGTAGACTGCCCGCTGTGCGCAGAGCACCAGGCTGCCAGTGAGGACAATGAAAAGACATACAAGACAGCGCCCTGCCCGCCACTGGCTTATCTTTTCCTTGAGAAGACAAGAAATGCACGCGGAAAAGGAGTGTTCGTTGAAGGTTTTGAGGAGTCAAGTAAAACTTAACGTTTACTGAAGGACTTTATGTCTTAATTGCCTTATATGTATTGATTCATTTAATCTACATAACAGTCCTATGAGGTGGATACTAGATATTAAATTATCTCCATTTTTATGAATGAAACAAAGATGGGTTAAGTGATTTGCATGAGACTACCCAGCTCGTATTTGGTGGAACCAAGATTGAAGTCCAGCCTGTCCAAAGTAAATCTACATTTCTATCTCTGTCTAGATCAGAGCATCTGGGGCTCCAAAGGCAGGACCAGTGTCTGAAGGCTGGCATAGTCAGAGCAATCTTCTGGTGGGGGTTGAGCCTCAGCTGGACCTTCAAGGATGGGTGAGGAGTTGAGGGATGGACACACCAGGAACAGAGGCACCGCCTTGGGTGCCAGCATGTGGCAGTCAAGGACATGAGGGCAGCATGGACCGTTGGTGCTTTGGGGTCAGAGAGGCCTAAATTCTAGTCCTGCCTCTGCTGTTCAGTCGCTGGTGGGGCTTGGGTAGGATCCAGAGGTTTCCCATAAAAGGGGAGTAATAATAATAGCAATAATAGTAATAGTAATAATAATGCCTATCCTGCCAGGTTAGTGGAACTATTCTTCAAGATAACATACGTAAAAGTGTGCAGCCTCTTAATTATAATTCAGTTTAATTTTGTGTGTGTGTGTGTGTGTTTAAGACAATGAGTCGATTAACCAGGAGTAGAAAGTTTATGTTGGGGAGTAAAAGCAGAAAATGGGGAGATTCTGATCACATTGTGGGGGATCCTGACTACAGAATTATCCAATTAGCAGTGGGGAGCCATTGAAGGTTGTGAGTGAGAGAAGGAGTGAGAGAGGTATTGTGAAAACACTTTGTAAGAAAACTCAGTCTGGCAACAGCACTCCTGTGCAATTTGATTTAGGAGAAGGAGAATAAACACAGTGGGAAGGTATTTTAGAAGTAGAAAGGAAGCAATGCATAGGGAATATGTGATTTTTTTCTATAAAATTCATTTATTAATTCACTCAAAAATACTCAGATGTTCATTGAATACGGTCTGGTACCAGTCACTGTTCTAGGCTTTGTGCGTACAGCAAAGAACAAAACAGTCAAAATCCTTATCTTCACAAAATCTCTATTCTACAATAATGCCTGATTAGTATAAAAGTACATATATTCAAAAATAAGAATAAGAGGGGCCAGCCCAGTGGCACAGTGGTTAAGTTCACACGCTCCACTTTGGGGGCCCAGGGTTCGCAGGTTCTGATCCTGGGCTCAGACCTAGCAGTGTTCATCAAGCCATGCTGTGGTGGCCTCCCACATACAAAATAGAGGAAGATTGGCACAGATGTTAGCTCAATGACAGTCTTCCTCATCAAAATAAATAAATAAGAATAAGAGATGTCAAAGAAAGTGAAATGTGTTAGAACAAGATATTTTCAAAGCACGTCGTGTGATTTCTCTTTAACCAGCCCACCCAAATCTTATTCACCCCTGCTTAATCTAACCTTGGTACGCCTTAATCTGCTTCAAAGAGCAGCGCTAGCACATTTTCACTGGGTTTTAAATAATGTTCCAGCCTCCCAATTGTATCCAAACCAATTCATTTTTTTTTCCTTTCTGTTGCTGGATCTGAAAGCCCCAGAAGGCACAGCTTCCACACAGTGCTTGCCAGCCTCTTGATTTTGGTCTAACTAGCCCGCCTCTCTCTGGAGACACAACAGCCTTGCTCTGCTTAGGAGAAGCCTTAAGACGCCCTTCTCTGTACCTGCAATGACTTCATTTCCCCCTTTTCAGGTCATCTGCTGTGTGGATTTGTTCTCGTTCCTACACCTTTTTCTTAACCAATTAAGAAAGAGTTCCTTCGGATGTTAAGACAGGACTCTGAGTACGTCTTCCTTCTGCCTCATGTTTGAAGTTTAGTTTTAGTAAAAGTTATGTTGCAAAGAATTACTTAACATCACTCCTGAGCTGGTCTAGCATCCCTCTCTTTACTCAAACATTTTCTTCAATAAGGGCTTTTGTCTGTTTTTCCCTTCATTAAAGAAAAATGAACAATAGATCTTCTTTTCAGTAAGATAAGCAGTTGTTTTTTTGTGTAAGGAGCAGTAGGAGTGAAAGATGATTTTTTTTCCAAATCAACAAGTATTTATTAAGCACCAAAGAAGCTAGAAATTATTTTTTTTAAAGATTTTATTTTTTCCTTTTTTCTCCCAAAAGCCCCCCGGTACATAGTTGTATATTCTTTGTTGTGGGTCCTTCTAGTTGTGGCATGTGGGACACCGCCTCAGCGTGGTTTGATGAGCAGTGCCGTGTCTGCGCCCAGGATTTGAACCAATGAAACACTGGGTCACCTGCAGCGGAGCACGCAAACTTAACCACTCGGCCACGGGGCCAGCCCCTAGAAATTATTTTTTGAAGAAGAAAAAGATTAGCCCTGAGCTAACATCCACTGTCTACCCTCCTTTTTATTTTTCCTGAGGAAGATTGGCCCTGAGCTACCATCCATGCCCATCTGCCTCTACTTTATATGTGGGATGCCTGCCACAACATGGCTTGGTAAGTCGTGTGTAGGTCCACACCCAGGATCTGAACCAGCAAACCCCGGGCCACCGAAGCAGAGCGCACAAACTTAACCACTGTGCCACCATGCCAGCCCCTAGGAATTATTAATGATGAAAGTGAACTAGAAGACAGAAGGACATATACTATGTGAAGTTACACTAGCTAATGAGACGTAAATACATGAGCTTATAAAACTAAGCACCATTTCTGTGGCTCTTCCAGTCTGTCTCTTCGTTGCAGGACTTTGAGCAGTGCCTGGTACTTAGAAGGCACTTAATAATAACCATGGAGTTGAAAGATCTCCCACACTCATAACAGCCCTGAGAAATGGCCTCTGTTATAGATGAAGAGAAATCGAGGCTCAGAAATCCAGACTGGAGAGCTTGAGCGGTGATGTCAGTATTTGAACCCAGACTTTTGGACAACACCACTGTCGACAATTAAATACTAAATTTTGCAGCTCAAATTTTGAGCGTCTCAGGAATTTCTCGGTGGGAAAGGACAATATGAGCTGCAATGGTCAGCACCGACTTTATCGAAAAGGTATGCTTATGACTTGTCTGTCATTGTAACCCCTTTGTCCTTTCCTAACCTCGCTAATGTATTTTATATTTTAGATCACTTCAATGGTTGGTCCCCAGTGCAGCAGCAGATACATTTTTGAAAATTAGCAGTCATTTTTACTTGGGGCCCGGCATCCCTAAATGACTCATGTCATCATTTTGCACATTCTCTTGATTCCATAATGTTGTTTTCCTCACCTTGAATTTATTGACACCAATTCATTTTGCCTTGACATTGGCATTAACAGGGAAATGGCTTTGTTTCATCCTGACATTATAAAATCACCTCCCAAGACTTGGTTTGACATTGTCGGGAGGTGGTTCTGGTGACAGCAAGGCCACAGCAGACAAGAGTGAATTACAGTGATTCCCAGGAAAAAAAAATCATTAAGAAAAGTTACTGCTGTGTGATTTCAGTAGCTATTTTTCACACTTAAATATCCCTGCTGTTTAAAAATCCTAAGAGGGCTTGGACTGTATTTAGAACATTCCTGCCAAGTATATATAGGAGAAATTAAGTCTCTAAGGAGACATTTTGCCATAGCTCGACAAACAGGAGCCTCAAATTATATTTTAGCTTTACAAAGTGCTCAAAGGCATTGAAATTCTGTCTCAGAAAAAAAAAAAAATCCACGCTTGTGAATTAATGACACAATTATCTCCTTTCAGCCACAGATACTTGGATTTCTTAATGCTGAATATCAAAGGCCCGTAGTATTGCCCTACCACCTACTGAGAATGGGGAACGTTTTATAGATTTGTCTTCACACTGAATGGGACTGTATGGATTGTCTTTCACAATTCCCCATCATTTCAAAGAACCCCAAATCCTTTTACTTGCATTCTTCCACGTGCCCGTGATGGTCTCTCACCTCCATCCCAGCCCCATGTAGAACACTTCCAACTGGATTTTCCTTTAGCTCATGTTCCAAATTTAACTAGTCCCCTTCTAGTTAAAAAAAAAAGTCACTAAGTTCCTTCAGGACCATATTTTTTCACCTTCATATTACCCACAATGCCAAGATTATAATAAGAGGTGGTACCTTTTGCCTAATGAACAATGAAGGGAATGCTTCTGATCTCTTAGCTTCCCTGGCCACTCTTGCTCCTTCCCCTACAGCAGCCATAAATTGTATCATTGAACGAGGAAATCCAAAACAGGTCACCATTCTCTTCCAGCTCACGTCCTCCATTATGAAATCAGGTGTGGGAAGCCCTGACAAATCAGGGTATACAAGCTGAGCTGGGGGTGGAAGCTGCCCAGCAACTTTTCCACACATCCTTAGGTAGCTTCTTCTCCCACCCCTGCCCAATATCTCACTCCTCCCTTCAAGACCCCACCTCACCTCCGCTGCCTCATGCTCAGCAGACGGCCTCACCTCCTACCCCACGGAAACTAAAATGAGGCCATCCTCCTCTTTCTGCTCCCCAACCTGTGAGCTTTCTAGCCATCTGTATTGATATCTATCTATCTACTAATAATAGATACATATCTACCATTCAGAAAGAGGCAGCGAACAAAAGACAAATTTTATTTATTTGCTTAATAAATATTTATTGGGTCTCTGTTTGGTGACAGGGACAGTGCTCTAGAGCCACAATGAACAGGTCACAGATGTGGGGCAAACATGGACACATGTAGCAGGCATGAGTCGCCTACCAACTCAAGAGGCATGAAATATGTTTTCTTGAAGTTAAGTGAAATCTGACTGGGAGCTCCTCTACTGGAAAGGTGATGGGAAATTCAATCGCAGCCATCGCTGTGGCTTGATCTTCAAGGGTAGAAATGTCCACTCCTTTTGCATCAGTCTACACTAGTTAACAACGACATGGCCCTCCGGCTGCGCATCCCTTTAGCTCAGGAGGCTCTGCTGGGTCCACCCTCCCCTGAGGCTATGTATAGTCTTTGGCAAGACAAGGGATCCCAGTGTCTAGGGCCTTCTGATAATTATGGGATCATGTAGGAACTCTTGTGTCTTTTCTGAGATAATTTTTGTAGACATTTAAGATAAGTGGTAGAGGGGCCCCACCGGTGGCGCAGTGGTTAAGTTCACACATTCCGCTTCTCAGCAGCCTGGGGTTCATCGGTTTGGATCCCGGGTGCAGACATGGCACCGCTTGTCAAAAGCCATGCTGTGGTAGGCGTCCCACGTATAAAGTAGAGGAAGATGGGCATACATGTTAGCTCAGGGCCAGTCTTCCTCAGCAAAAAGAAGGATTGGCAGTAGTTAGCTCAGGGCTAATCTTCCTCAAAAAACAAGATAATTGGTAGTATGACTAGATATATATATGTTAATAACACAAATACCGAAAAATGGCAAAATTTGGTCACATGTTTATTTCTCAAATGAATTACCTTTATTATTTCAGTGAAAGATATTTTTATTTTCTCAAGTAACAACAATTCCTTTTATTAACATTTTTAGTATCTTAAAAGGACTATATATTTATTCTAGGGGATTTGGAAGGAGGGAAAAGTGTAAAGATGAAAGTGAGAATCACTAAAATCGCCCACACTCCTACCAGTCAGAGATAAACACTAGTCACAGTGTGGTACAATTTGTTCCAGTACTTTTTCCAAGGTTTGTATTCCATAAGGTACATGTGAAGGTATATGTCCATACTTAGGGGAATCATACTGGTCAAACACCTGACATAAGGTCATGTACTTTGAGACAGTGGTTTATACCCTGATGTGTGTTGCTGTTGTGTGTGACTGCGCTTCCCAGTGAACACCATCTTTCACCTTGGGCAACAGAGTAGAGGTTGCATCTTTTTATTAAACTAGACAAGTGCGTTTTCTGATACCAGATGAGAAACTATGATTTCTCAGCACTGTTTTTATGAGCACCTTGCCTGTGTCTGTGTCTAAAGGTGTTGACCTAAATCGGATTTCAATACATCATTAATGATCACTTTGGGACAGGTGCCCAGCCTCCGGCTTGTGGGATTCTCAGTGAATTAATTCCTTCTCAACACCAGCAAAGGCTTTTTTCAGGTTGCAACAGCTGAAGACTTTGGGAGTGTCTGGACAGTGCCTCTTGCTCTGCTCTGGAGTCACCTCTTTCACACTAGCTGGGTTACTGCTTACTGCCGACATAGGCTCCTTCCAATGAACGTGGTTTTTCAATAATGTTTTGAGTAGCGTTTCCTTTTATCGGACAAGAGCAAGTGTCACTCTCATAATTGCTGTTTTGATTTAGACGAATAAGAACAGAATGGCTGCTCTCTAAAGTCAGAACTTCCTGTACTGGATCCCAGACATGTATGACCACCCAGCTGACAGCTTCCACATCGTTCCCCTTATGCTCTGCTCCTTGACCTCATTACACTGAAACAAAGTAGACTGGATGCTGTGACATAGGGATCATGCCAGCAGTACCTCTGTCCCCAGAAGGATACAGACACAGACAGGAGCGTAGGGTGAGAGGAGGAAAACAAGGAGGTTTCTACTTGATGGCTCCCAGGTTTCAGCCTAGATACTGTTTGCCTCTGTACTCACCCCCCACCTCAGCACTGCAGAGGCTAAAGCTGGGCTATGGGGCAGAGTTCTCCACTCTGAAAACGCACCTTATGTACTCTGACTGGTACAGGAGAATGCACACTGAATGAGAGTATACAAGTCACGTTTGAGAAAACGGGCACTGCCAGTCCAGGCTGACCTTGCAAGGCTTTGTGGAGTATGCAGCAGCTGAATTCAAATATTCAGGAATCGCATGTTTGACCCCACACTGTCTCAACATTCACACCCACAGAGGACATAGACAGATGCTGTCTTTGAGAGAGGACATTTGCTTCCTTTGTCACCTCAAGTACCTTGAATTGGGTAGGTAGTGATGAATTCATCATTATGGCGGAGGGAGGAATAAACACCTCGCTCCTCCATCGTGGCCTTCTAGCTTTAGTGGGGAGTGGGAAGGTATTGAACAGTAACAAAATATACGTAGGTGGCGTTTCATATTTTTTAAAGCACCTCCACATAATTCATCTTGAGGATCCCAACAAGTGTGAGGTGGGCGAATAGGACAAGTGTTATTATCCTGGCTTTAGAAGTGAGGAAAGAGAGGCATAAAGAGGTTAAATGATTTTCCCAAGTTCACTCAGCCCGTTAACCACAGAAACCAGACCTGAATCCCAAGCTCTTCACCTAATGCTCTTCAGACCGCCGCATGCTTTTAGTGCACGTGAGGAGAAAAACTATCCCTGTTCCCTGGGGCGCCAGGGAAGACTGGCAGGCAACACCGATCAAGCAGAAACAGCCCCTGAGTCATCACCAGCATGGGTAATATTGCAGAAGAAGTCCAATTGTTATCGCCTGTTTGATCAAGAAAGAGGAGAATTCCTCACCCTTTGCCTTTTAAGATGATAGACTCTCCATGAAAAATATTCATGCAAATCATAAAGCTCAAGAGAATTTTAAAACTACCTACTTAGACTCTTTCTCTAACTTTATAGCTGTCACTAGAATTTAAGCTCCACAGAAGCCGCTGCAGTGTCCATTTGGCTCACACTTTGTGCCCACCATCTAGAACAGTGCCTGGTTGGATGATGGATGGATGAATGGATGGATGTCGCTAAGTGATTTCACGATATGTCCGAGGCCTTACAGCAAAGTGATGGCTAGTCAGAACTAGAACTCGGGTTTCACGACTCTGAATGTTTTGTCCACTGCCCCATACCACCAATCATGGCCAGACGTAAGTGAGAAAAGATGGGGAAAATGCAGGTAGTGTACCCAGAATTCCCAAAAAAGGCCATTAGACAACAGTCCATAAAGTTTCTTCCATACCCCAGGAGCTGACCTGTAGGCTCTGTTTTATGTCTTACATCTCACAACCTAGCAACACGCCACCAAGGCTGAATGCATGGGTCATAATCACAGCTCTTCATCTCCCTGCCACAACCCCTCAAATGCCTAAATCAGAACTGAAAGTTGCGCGCGTGCCTTTGTTACTAGCCAGTTTGGTGGAGGTTATTTACTCTTTGACGTCTCTGTGAAAAGGACCGAAACAATTTGGAACATCTTTCCCTCAGCAATCCTAGGCTTGCTTCAGGTGGTGAAGGTGGAGGTCACTTTATTAATATAACCATCGAGGAAGGCTGTCATGGTAACGCATTGCACTGATTCCTTGAAGTGCAGCAGACAAAGCCAAAAAGAGAAACTTTCAAGTCTATAAATACAGACCCGGTATTGCTCAAGCATAGCAGCTCGCTGACAGCGTGAACCTCAATGTATAGCTTTGAACAAGACCCAAACAGAGAAAAGAACACTTCCCTTTGGTAATGTAATAGATCATCATGATCATAACGAGAACAAGTGACCCTTCAAGTCTCAAAAGAAAAGAAGAATCAAAAAAGTAGCAGCACTGGGTCCTGGCTGGTGCCTTCTATGAGCATATGGGATCCCTCTCTAGGTCTGCGTTTCCATTCCTTCCAGAAAGGACTAAGAGAGGGAAAAGGAATCAAGGTCTCATAATTCACATTTTGACAATAGATTGCAGTTTGGGAAAAGGAAATGTATATGACAATCAAGAAATCTGCAAAAAAGAAGTTAAAGAATTGAACAATTCACCTACATCCCTGTAACTCTCACTAGCCAAGCTAGGGGAAGAAGAAAAAGAAGTGAAGGAGGGAGGAAGAAATTCTGTCACCGTGAAAGTTCTGAGTGTTTTTATAAACTGGTAGCAATGTAGGAGCTTCTTTATCTGCTGTTGTGGCTTGCTTACTGAAGCTGTGATCAGAGCTGTTATAACACCTTGCTGACTTCAGTCTTTTCACCAGGATTCCACACTTCATCTTTTACCCACATAACTCTGTTTGGGTCTAACATTAATATATAATTTTATCTCTCAAGGGCCACAGATTATCTTGGTCACTCCATTTGAAAGCATTCCTAATATTGAAACATCAGGGAGTGATAGGTTATATGGTGTGCCATTGGACTCACTATAAATGAATTATTTTTATCAATAGCAAAATGATCTTTTAGAATGTAGTCAAGCTATTACCAAACTAATATTAGCTTTTCCTGTATTCAAGGATCATATTTTATCATGATAAAAAGAATTGTGTCTAGCAAATAACAATTTGCATCCAATACTGGATCAAGTGTCGTATCAGGAGTTTAAAAATAAACTTTCACTGGTGCCAGCCCAGTGGCCAAGTGGTTCAGTTCACGTGCTCTGCTTCTGCAGCCCAGGGTTCGCCAGTTTGCATCCGGGCGCACACCTATGCACCAGTTATCAAGCCATGCTGTGGTAGGCGTCCCACATATAAAGTAGGGGAAGATGGGCACGGATGTTAGCTCAGAGCCAGTCTTCCTCAGCAAAAAGAGGAGGATTGGCGGCGAATGTTAGCTCAGGGCTAATCTTCCTCAAAAAAAAAAAAAAGAGAGGAAGATTGGCAACAGACGTTATCTTCCTCACCAAAAAGATAGTAAAATAAAAAAAATTTTTAAACACTCAGCATGCACTGTTTACTGAGATAGCACACCCTTAGATTGTCAATAACAATGAAGGAAGAATTGGGATATGCTTAACATAAATACTTCACAAAATAAAGTCAGAGTTTTCAGTTTTAGGAAAATCTACACCAAAGGGCCCCAAGTAAAGAGAGTGGTAACTTCAAGGTGCATGTTGTATAGAAGCGCTCAATCGGATTTTTAATCTGCAATGACATGCAAGATGAAATGTAGATAATGCCAGGATTGTAAATGGGAGTTTATCCTCATGCCAGTTCTCTCAACTGGTGACGGACACCTGAAAGCTTATGTTGAGAGGAGTTCTGGAGTTCAGTGCAAGAGAGTGCCAGGATTAAGTAGCTAGATCTTCTGCAGAGAGGAAGAGGAAATACACAACGTATTTGCCATTCCCAACCTAGACCTTTGATATTTTGGGTTATATTTTATGTATTTTGGGTATATTTTATGAGCTGATTTGTATTTGGAGCTACGTCAGAATGTGGTAGAATGCTAGGTGATGTGATATTTAATGCTATCAGCAAAGACCTCTGCCTAGTCTCAATGCACTTTGAAAGCAGAGCAGCTGGCCAGGACAACTGAAAATCTACTGAGGATCTACAGAAGAGTTATTTATACTGTCTCGAGGAGCATAGAATGTGCACCGTGCAACACCATTTACTGCGTTTCTCCTGACTCTTCTTCTCGAGGTGAAGAGCAGGAATCCGTAGATTGGGAGACCTAGATTCTAGCTCTGGTTCTGCCCTAAAATGCTTTCAGTTCACTCATCTAGAGCTTATCTAGATAGTTTCTGAAGTTTCCTCGAGCTCCGATTTTACTGTTTCTATCAGAGCAAGGTAGAACAAGCTACGTGACAAGGGTGATTTGGGTTCCTCTCTTATCCTTTAATTGTGAGCAGTACTGAAGAGTCTGTTTTAGGCCCTGCTCTCCTGTGTTTGTTCCCCCAAGAAGATAATCCACTTTTATATTTCAGCTTCAAGTACCTACAGTCACCTCCGACTCCCACGGCTCTGCACCTGAAAACTCACTGTCTCTCTGATCTAGAATCGCCAAGGTGTCTTCATTCTCCTTTCACCAGTATACATAAGGACGACTGCTCATCTTCAGGGCCATGGCTGACACCCTGAGCCAGGCCTTCATCATTTTACCACCAACGTTAATTGAAGAGTAATTCTTTACTGTGGGGGGGGCTGTCTTGCACACTGCAGGATATTTAGCATCTCTGGCTTCTACCCACTAGAGGCCAGTAGCATGCCCTCCCCCAAGGTGTGACAACCAAACACATCTCCAAACACTCTCAAATGTCCCCTGGGAGACAAAACCACTACTTTTGACTGACAACCAAAGACCTCTATTAAATGTTAATTCCTCAAATTTCTCCAATCCTTTTCCTAATTATTCCAAAATCCCTTCCATCAGATTCAATCAAGAACGTGCAATACTTATTTTGCATATTTCCTTTACTCAACTCCAAGTCCCCTTCGTCTCACACTCTTCCAGTCTGTCTGTTTATTCCTAGATACAGTCAAACACAGCAGGAAGGCTTCTATGATTGCTTTTATACTGCGTTTTGTTGGTGTTTTTTCTTCTCAGCATCCTTCATGGTCTGTCTTTCTCTTCCTATGGCTTAAATGCTGATAGTTTTCAGCTTTCTATCTACAGTCTTCATTTCTATTTAATCTATATTCTACCAGATTAAGATCTTCTATTCCTTTCACTTCACTGTTTGTAACAATGACCACTACCACCCCTTCTCCAAATCTGTATCTCCAGCATGGCTGACCTCTCGAACCCTTAACCAGTTTCTCCAACTAATAACAAGACCCCTGCAGAAGAGCCTATAGACCCCCTCAAAGTCAAAGTCAATAGGTCCAGAAAAATTTCTCTTTCTTCTCTGACCAAACTCTTCCCGCAATCTTCTTTTCTTAATAAATTACATTATGATGCATCCAAATACCAAAATCAGGAACCTGAGAATCTCTCTTACCCATTTCAAATAACCTGTCTCCAAATCTGTCCCTCTCTCTCTCCCCACTGCTCTAATCCACACCAAGCCCATTCTATTGAAGTATCCGCTCTCCTTGACTCCAGTCTGTGCTTTCCCTGGACTAACCTCACCTTTTTCTTTCTCTCCTTTAAAACATCACCCTCCTTACAGGTTTCTGACAGCTTCCCATTGCCTGTTATCCAAACTCTGTAGTATGTTATGTAAAACCTTCACAACCAGGCCACAGCTTACCCTTCTAGTCTCCATTTTTCCCTGTGCACATCCAGCATTCTAGCCACACCAGTCCATTCATCATTTACTAATGTGTCCCATGCATCTCTCACTCAGGCTCCAGTCAGAAACCTGAAACCACACTAGGCATTTCAACCGAGAGAATTTATTAAAGGAAATGGTTAAACAGGTGTTTTAGAATTTAAAAATGAGAATAGGACAATGAAGTAACTCAGAGATAGTAACTGTGTAAGCAGGGAGCAGCTATCAGTCTTGGACTCAGCGATTACAGAAAAGAGGATGGGGTTATTAGAAACTAGAAGTTTGGAGGGGAGATCCCACAGATCTTGGACCTGCATCTCTGAGGAGGGGTAATACCTGGCTGCTGCTCATACCTCCAAAATTCTGGGCAGGGGCCCCTTGGAGCTGAGGCTCAAACCTCTAGGGAAGGAATCCTGCCAGGTTGGTGCAGGAACCTATAAGGGTGAGATGAAGCTGGTTCTGAATAAAGCTGAGCACTGGAACCAAATGCTGCTGTTGGGATGAAGGGCCATTTCTGGGGCAATACTGTTAGGAAGAGCCATCAAACAGGAAAAAGGAAATCTCTTCTTCCTTCCTCCTACTGTCTCCACTCCCTCCAGTGCTCCTTGTTGGTAGAACCCAGGAGACAACTTGTAGGGTTCCAGCCTTAACATCAGAACAGTGGGTTTAGAATTGAGAGACAATTGCTTAATAACCAGCGCAATGTACTTTCATGTCTCCCTGCCTTTACCCGGACAGTTTCCCCACCTATAATGCTCTTTCTACCCATATCTGCCTGATGCACACCATTGTTCAAATACAACCTCCTTTCTATAATCTTCTCTAATCTTCCCCTAAATAATTATTTACACCAGCACCTGAGTTCCCCTAGCAGTTTGCAAATGCTTCCTTTATAGTGTTTTTTTATATTGTATCATAATTATTTCTGTATATATTTGTTTATTTGTTTGTTTTCTGCCAAACTGTGAGCTCCTTTAGGGCTGGTAGAGTTATAACCATACAGTCTAGCAGGGTGCCTGGCACACAACAGACATTGTTTGAGCTGGATGTATTTGATAAAGGCATTCTAATGAAATTCAGGTTAGATCATTTCTTGTATATATTTTATCTTCCCAGCCAGACTTGAACTCCATAAGAGCAGAGATCATGCTTTATATTTCTTTTTTTCTTCATGATGTTTAGTACAAGGTTTCATATGCTGAAGAAGAGCTCAATGATATTGGTTAACCACCTAGTTTATTCACTAAGCACCACAAGTTTGGTTCAAAATGACATGAAGATGGAGCATAAATTTATGAATAGCAGGTAAGCTCCGTAGTTAGGTTTAAATGTGCTTCTAGTACATGATTCCAACAGAGTCCTGTGCGTATGGTGAAGTTCTGTATTTACTGAACAGCACAATCAAGGTACCGAATGTAATACATCTCATAGTGAATTCTAAAGTAATGAAATATATTCTAGGTTTCATTTTTTCTGTTCATCTCTTACAGAAAATATCTTCCCCCAGTTCATGAGATTATTAATCCTGGATCACATCTGTTCCTTGTATATTTATTAAATTTCTCCCAATCATCAACATCAACTAGTAGATTATTTAAATGTAGGAAAGATACTGAATTTTAACTTAGTCACCAGCTTCTCGAAAAAAAGAAACCTCTGTTGAACAACTGATTTACATTCAGGTCCAAGAAAAAGAAAAATAGCTTTTTTTTAAGGGGAGTGATATTTAATTAACTATTGATTTCTTCTCAATTATTCAAGGCAAGCAATTATCGATATTGATGGAACAGATATTTCCCTCCCTCTAGTGTCCAAGTGAAGGGAAATATTCCATTCAGCAATCTGCTGCCTGGACCAAGAGATGCTGACAATCTTTAACTTTAAGTGGAAACAGTTATTTGGATCTGTTTAGTACATGTTGCCCCAATTAAACAGATATTTCCTGAAGTGTAAGCAAAACAAAATCCCGAAAACCGATGGATGCTTTCTGAATTCACAACCAAACAAAAGAGGCCTTTTGTCAGTTTTGACCATGAGTTTAACTATTCTCCACTTGCAGACTTTGCCTCACAGGTCCAGGTCTTAACATTTTTCACATGACTCCTAAAATACTATAATTTGGCTCTAATATTCATGATTTCTTAGCCACCCAATGACAGGAAGCTTATATCATCATGAGAACCCCTGGAACACTACCTTGTATATCAATATTCTGAGCCTGAAGGATTTAGTAGGCCTTTATAGTCACTTCTGACATTTACAGATAGCCGGCATGGGTACATTTGAAAATTAGACTAAGATGTTACGCAACTGTGTTAGAGGCTGCTGAGGAATTGTTGTGGAAGGTGGTAAAACAGGGCCTTGTGTAGGGCACTTTGTTAGTAACTCTGTGAGCATCCACCGTCTTTTCTCAGCTCATTTGCACACAGAGCATTAGCATGTTTGTGTGTAAGAAGCTTCTTTTGAAGGTGACATGACTATTGAACATGATTAATGGACAAAGCAACATTCTCCATTGAATTATTACTTGGGAGATGGGGGTTATTTTTTTTAATGACTTGCACTTGATAGTAATAATAAGTGCATGTGTGTGTGTGTGTGTGTGTGTGTGTGTGTGTGTGTTTAATTCATGTAGTACCCCTCGGGAAATTTGACCATGACATTTTTTAAAAAATGAAAAATATTATAATTTATAAAAGTACTTTTTCTGCTCTGCACCACCCCCTTCCAGAGCGGCTCTATATATTAAGTGCTTAAGCAGTGTATGTGCTGAGAAGTGTTCTTGGCTCCTTTACTCTTTGTTGTTTTAACTTCCCGGGGTTCTATTTAACATTCTGCTAAATCAGTGAAACCTTGATTATCTAAAAGAAGAAGAGACACGGAATTAATGAGGATAACCACAGAATTTTGAAGAAATAAGAAATTATTAGAGATGAAAGTTACATGACAAGGACTGTGAATGAATTTTACTATCTGGAATTGCTTGCTTGATTTGTGCAAACTGATTCCATTAATTGATGGACACAGTGAAATTTTGGTAATCAGGGTTTCACACCAGTGCATTTATTATTATCCCCAGAAATCAAGGTAACCTTGGACTCTACTTCCCATATTTACAAGGTGATAAATATCCTAAGAGGCTGTCGGGGCAAATGTGACCGCTCTTCCGCACACTCCTCCCATGAGACAGCTTTCTCTCTTCCGATCTGGCTGCTGCCTGCTGGAGCATGCTGCCTGCCCGAGTCCCATCCCCTCCCTCATCCGGCTTCTCTGCATGCAGCGGCAGGACTCCCCTGCAGGGCGAATGGCCCGCGCCTTAGAGGTTCTTGGTCATTGTAGCAATATGCTTTGCATCTTAGTTACCATTCATTTGGCTTCAAAGCTCTGCGTTCTTGTATCAGGCACTTGTCCTTCAAAAACCCTGGAGATCACAACAGGTCTCAGTTCCATGAAGAGAAGATACTGCCAAACTCCGAGTATTACATTACTTTGTATTCGATAGCCTGAAATGGACAATGATAATATCCAAGATTGCAGCAAAAATCTATATGAAAGGGACTAATAAGATAAAAACAAAGGCAGCAAACTACATTTGTTTGGAAATTGGAGTCACATGCTTAGTTTGTGGAGGGGAGGGGGAAGCGCAAAATCGATGGAGATTTTTTTAAAGCTGAAAACATGATGTACCAGATGAACTTAAATTGATTCTGCTTCTCCTCCCTTCCCCCCCCCCCCCCCCCCCCCCCCAATCCTCCCCCTCGTTCTGCAGCGAATGTCTGCGACAACGAGCTCCTGCACTGCCAGAACGGAGGGACATGCCACAACAACGTGCGCTGCCTGTGCCCGGCCGCATACACGGGCATCCTGTGCGAGAAGCTGCGGTGCGAGGAGGCGGGCAGCTGCGGCTCCGACTCAGGCCAGGGGGCGGCCCCGCGAGGCTCCCCGGCGCTGCTGCTGCTGACCGCTCTGCTGGGGACAGCCAGCCCCCTGGTGTTCTAGGCGTTGCATCCAGCCACCAGACGGGCCTGTGCCGTGGGGAAACCAACACCACCCAAGCATTTGCTGCTAACATAGGAAACACACACTCAGACACCCCCACTCAAACACAGTGTACAAACTAAGAAGGCCTAATTGAACTAAGCCATATTTATCAGCCGTGGACAGCACATCCGAGTCAAGACTGTTAATTTCTGACTCCAGAGGAGTTGGCAGCTGTTGCTATCACTGCAGATCACTTTGCCAGCTGCAGAGCTTATTGCCGATGGGAAAGGCTGTGACAGCCCCCCAAACAGGAAAGACGAAAAACAAATCAACCGACCTAAAAACATTTGCTACTCTCGCGTGGTGCGCCCCAGCACCGCTCGGCCCAGTGTGTGGACCAACCAAATAGAAGCATTCTTTGCTGGCAGTGCATTGTGGGTATAAGGAAATCTGTTACAAGCTGCCATATTGGCCTGCTTCAGTCCCTGAATCCCTTCCAACCTGTGCTTTAGTGAACGTTGCTCTGTAACCCTTGTTGGTTGAAAGATTTCTTTGTCTGATGTTAGTAATGCACATGTGTAACAGCCCCTCCGAAAGCTCAAGCCAGTCATACCCCATATATCTTAGCAGCACTGAGTCATCCCAGTGCGGGCACACATCCACTGTCCAAGAGTGGCTATAGGAAAAGAGAAAGTGTATCTATCCTTTTGTATTCAAATGAAGTTATTTTTCTTGAAATACTGTAATATGTAGATTTTTTGTATTCTTGCCAATTTGTGTTACCAGACAATCTGTTAATGTATCTAATTCGAATCAGCAAAGACTGACAATTTTATTTTGTCCTCTTCTGTTCTGTTTTGTTTCATTGTGCAGAGATTTCTCTGTAAGGGCAACGAACGTGCGGGCATCAAAGAATATCAGTTTACATATATAACAAGTGTAATAAGATTCCACCAAAGGACATTCTAAGTGTTTTCTTGTTGCTTTAACACTGGAAGATTTAAAGAATAAAAATTCCTGCATAAACGATTTCAGGAATTTGTATTGCAATTTCTTAAGATGAAAGGAGCAGCCACCAAGCCGTTCCACACTCACTTTACTGATTTCTATGTGGACTGAATACATTCAGCTGACGAATTTAGTACCCAGGAAGACGGATTGATGTTCACTAGCTTGGACAACGTCTGCAAAATATGAGACTATTTCCACTTGGGAAAAATTATAACAGCAAAAAAAAAAAAAAAGAAATCTAAGTGATTGCCAAGATTATGCCAAAGCCTGTTGGCAGAGTATTAAGAGACTTTTATTTTTAAGTCATGCTATTTTCACAGATTGATGTGATCATGTGACTCTAGGGATGCTGATCTATGTATCTTTCCAAATACAGTGTTTACATGGAGTATCATAAAAGGCAGCCTGGGGACCCAGGAAAATCGCAGGGAAATTGAGTGATTAGCAATTTGACTTTGAATATATTAAGACTAAGTATTTAGAGGAAATATCAAAACATACAGCAGCAAGTAGACATAACTGCTGTTCCCAAGAATAAAGTTTGTTTTAAGTACCGCCCAAGGTGTAGTAAATTCTTGTTTCTGCCTTTTATTAGGCCAATGACTGTGCAAGACAGCAAGGGGAGGGGGTCGGGGGGAGAACCACTGCAAAGTTTCAAAGTGGCTAAAACAGCGTGTGTTCCATTCTCAGCACACTGTTGTCCGACAGGTTACAAATGTGTGAACAGCAGCATCTCCTGGAATCAAAAACAATTATCAGCCCAAGCCAGAGTCTTGAGGACAAGAAAGTCCTGCATGACTCGGAAGAGCAGTAACCTATGATAGCATTAGGTCGGAGGCTTACTTGCAGTCTGAATTCTTCGCCCCGCCACCACTCCTTGCTGAAATAGGGAGGAAATGTCTCCTGATAAATAACCTGGGTAAAAACTAGATGAAGGAGCAGCGTATCTTACTGGTTTTGTTCCCAGAAAAGCCGAATCGAAGAAGGCAATAAAAGGTAAACAGGTAATGTCTGTGCTGCCTGCCACCCCACGTCTAAGTCAATTGAATGTTTGTTATTCAAACCAACCAGCCTCTTTTGATGTAAGAAATAAGAAAAGATGGAAATAAATTAGAGCTCTGGCTTCATGCCAGAGTGGCCAACCAGAAATTGGAGATTTACATTAGAAATATAAACAGCAAATTATATTTCAGGCTCACCAAAGAATACACACGAAAATACCAATAACATACAGAGTTTGAGATTCCTTATAATGAGGTGGGTTTCTAATATTAAAATTGGAATTTAAGTTGTCTTAGAGTTTATTAGCACAAACCAAAGGCAAACTGTGTTATTTCCAGCAACGATGCACTTTATCCTTATTCACTCAGCTTTGTCACGATGCTCAGGAATCAGGCTGCACACTTCAATACGTGGGATTCCAAAAGCTAATTCTAAAATTTAGTGAAGGCCTGATCTAAATCAACTCATCTGCATTTTATCTTTATGAAGCTATAAGAATCTCAATTGATGAGGAATATCTTGCATTCAGTGTATTTAGATATAGTTTTCTGAATTTCCTGAAGTGATGTGATCTGCTTTTAATAAAAATTCACCTTTAGGTATATAACAATTGGAAATGAAACGTTTTTTAATCTGGATTCTCAGTTCTTCTAGGGTGTATTCCTTTGAAGGAACCCCGACTCAGTGAATTTTGTTCATCTTCTGCTTTCCAGCCTTTCTTGCAAAGCTGGCTCCGTCTACAATATTATGTCTAAAGAACAAGATTGGGGTGAAAAGTGGGTACTAAATTGTTCATGTTCTTAAGGTCCTAATTCTTGCTCAGTCTCTACTTGGATTAGCCCTTAAGGTGGGTTAATATAGCCATGTATGTGAGTTAATCTGTCAACTTTACCACAACATAAAAATATGATTCCTTCCGTCACCATTAATGAGCATAAAACTTCAAAGAAATCTTTATCCAAAGGTTTAGCTATATAGAAAGTGTTGGTACTTATAGCAAAGTAATTAAACTTCCCTCAATGATGTGGGAGTGATTCATTTCTGACCCTGTACACAGCCTAGAGAGGGAACTTTAGTCCCCACAAAGAGGGGCCCTTGCTTGGAGGGGCTCCTTCTGACCCTCCTCTCACTTTGTCTCAGTAGCCAGGAACCAAGAATTCCCTACCCAGATGTCCTCAGTCCACTTTTAGGGTAAGTGTGCACCTCTTCTGGGAGTCCAAACTCCTGAAAGCAGGCAGGCAGCATCGTGAGTGCACATCCCTGGGTGTGAGGGGTGGCAAGGGTGAATATGTGTGGGTAGGTTGGTGACTCAGGTCTGGGAACATAAGCTGGGAAATTCACACCCGAGTGAGAAGTTCCTTGCGGTGAAAAACCAGAACTCAGGGATCGGAAAGTAGGGGCAAAGTGGTGGGAGGGAAATAGACTAGGGCCGCCTCAGAGCCAGGGTCCAGTACACAATGCTGAGCAGTCTAAGGATCCTGAATCTATACCTGGTGTCCACTTGTAAAAGTGTTTGTGTCAGAGTAGCAAGATGGAACATATTTTATTTAACACTATGTTAGCTTGATGTATAGCTTTTAAATATTTAGACATATGGCACATGGGCTGCCACTGGTACTTTTGTCCTGGCCTCTGCCTGGAGCTAAATGCTTCATGAGGTGCCCTGTGTCAAATTGTTGGTACAAATCACTCCCCCAGGTAACGTAAAGAAAGGTACAGATTGAGAGAAGGCATATGGGCCACAGGCCAACCATTCCTGTAGTTAATGCTCCGCCTTGCGTTTTCTCAGACCTCTTTCCTTACTGGACCATAAGAAGTTTTGGATGGACTGGGGGCTGCTGTGAGGAAATCCTGAAATGAGATCTTTCGTCCCATTGTCTTCACTCTCCGCCATCAATAATGCAGTATTACTGGAATGTAAAGACCCTGAATTCTGAAACGGGATGCTCTGGGCTATATGGGAAATGGGTTGCTCTACTTCACCTGTTGTTAAATACTAAGTAAAATACCTGTTTAACAGTTTCTCTGCTCACAGGATTGCACAGGATCTGTGGGAACTTTGAACTACGTGTTCTATATATTTGTTACATATGGGACGCTATGTATCCATGATGTGGTGCAATTGAAAGCTTCAGCTTCAGAAATCTGAACTAGAATTCTTTACCCACCATTTTTATTCCCAGTCTTTATTGATAAGGGTGGTGATGGTGGCAATGACTAAGCTGCATTTTAGAACAATACAAATAACCAGATAAAATTGCATGATTTTTTTTTTTTACAAAATCTAATAGACAGCCTTAATGATATATAGAAATAAAAAATATAGATAAGGAATACCCCCAGAGTTTTGATCCAAATGTCTCGTTGTGAACAATTCTTTCTTTGCCTCAGGAAATCAGGACTAGATTCTAATCAATTTTCATCCTAAGAAATATCAAATCTTCATCTGGCACAAATATTCCAACAGTTCTGACCATTTCCATGTAGAAGAATTTTTCACTTTTAACTATATTTTCACTCTTTTATACTAAAATTTTTCCCTTTAGTTATCTAAGACAGATGCCAACAAATTCCCAACATAAATTGCACATATAATTAATATGATGCCAGAAAGAATTGAGTGCCAGCTAGCATATTTTGGATTTTCACCAACAATCTTGAGAAAATAGAGAACTTTTACTCTTCACAACACCTGGTAAGATGTGACTCACGTGTTGCCATCTTCGTTTTGCATCTGAAGAATCAAATACGTAAGAAACAGACATATCCCTTGTATAAATCATATTATTGCATTTAACTAGAAATTAGAAAAGAACATCTGTGAAAAGCATAGTAATATTGAAAAAAATACAGTTATTTGAGATGTGCTATGGCAGAAAAATTCTGTTTCTAAGGGCATTTTTAGAGTAGGTCCCGAAACAAATCTACCATGAAAATTTAAATGATTTTAGGGGATGTTGTTTAGATTTATGTAGTGGAGCATTTAACAAAGGCTAGAATCCCCCGTCTACCCTCTACCTTCTTCCATTACCCAAGAGCTTTTTGTAATTGATGAATGAATTAAAATGGAGTAGTAACATTTAAAATTATGTGATGTTTTTATTAACCTGAAGTGATAGCTGGTAAAATGGGCCATTATTCTGTGAGACCTAATTATGTAAACACTAAAGATTTAGCTAAGCTGGCTGAAGCAAACTGCAGAGAATTGGAAGTAAAAATAATACCCATTTTCTTAACCTAGTCCCATTTTTTCAGAGGTGTCACTTTTAACTATTATTTAATTAGTGAACTATGAATTCTACGGGGAAAAAGAATGACTAGAAAAGGGAAAAAATAATTACTACCCCTCCTACACCTGTCTGAATAGACTGAAATTCCTGCGTGGCAAGAATGTATCAAGTTACAGGAAGACTTCATGTACCATGGTGTGTATCCCCCAGCCGCCCTGCCCTGGTAGGAGCACACTGCAGCCTTGCTCTTACAAGGGGCAGTCATTCTAATCTAATAAAAGACGGAAAATGGCAGAAAATCACACACCTGAAGTCCTGTTAAGAATAGGTGATTCTTTCTGCCCCAAGCAGGCAAGAACATAATGTCATTTTTGTTCGTGTCTATTTGTGCTCTGACGGAGGGCCTTGCCTGTCGGGGAATGGTTTTCCCTCTGCCAGTGTGAAACAAGGCAAGGAAACATTCTCCAAGGAAATAGCAAGTTTTGCTATTTACCAGTTGTGCCTCCCATGAAGCCCTGAGTAATTGTTTTGGCTTTCACGGTGTGATAAACACCTAAAGGCAAAGATTAGTGTCATCACTCCCCATCTCTTTTTCTCTCCCTTTGGGGGAAAAAAAAGGAGCCAAACACAGGATGACGATATTTGCAAGAATCCTTCAGTCAGTTAATGCCTAATTATGAAGACCCCCAGTTAAATATTTAGTTTATTAAATTAATAGTGTGACAAGTATTGGAGCAGCTTTACAACCACTTAAACTCATGTTTACATCCTGTGTAATTACAATTCATAATTGGGGAAGCAGTCAAATCTAAATGCATTCTGATCAATGGTTCTCATTCTGCCAAATAAACCTAGCACAACACATTACAGTAAGTGACTTTTTAAAATGGGACGTCCACACCTGGAGTTCACACCGTATTTGGGGAGGGCAGTGGAGGGATTCTAGCACTGAAGTGCTTTAAATTGTGTGTAAGATTTTGTGTATGTGTGATTTTTTTTTCCCTGAGCAAAGGATCTATTAAACTCTCTATTTTGTTTTAATTTATAAAAGGCCTAAAAATGTAAGCATGGCTGCTCTAAAATCTAAGATTAAGATTTACCTTAACTATGGAAGTTCTCTTTAAATAATAAATTGTTGACAGGGCATGAGTGAAAATAACACATAGGTATTTGAAAGCAAGTTTTCCAGCAATCAGCTCTGTATTCATTTCATACTGACCTTCTCTCTCCTAAGCTGCTTAGAGCATCTATACTCCCCTTCTTAGATATATATTTTAACATGTTCGTGGTTGTTCTGGAAGCCCGGCATGAAGTAAAACTGAAAATGGTCCAAATCAGGAGTGTAGTATGAGTGCCCAATGACTGAAGTGTCATGACAACTTGGTTGTATTTCTCATGGCTACGTGTAAGCCCAGTGGCACTCACATCCCCTGGGTCAACCTTCCTTTAGGGTTTGAAAGATATTGGTTCCAGTAAAGGGTCCCAAATAAAGCTCTCGGGATTATCTCCGTTTCTGAATAATTTAAATATTTGCATTAATATTTTGATAATAAAAGCCTCATACCTCATTATCAATTCCAATTAAATGATAACTAAATTCTGGCAATTGGATATATATCATTTTTCATTCAATCTGAATGTGTACATATTTCTCTGAAATTGTCACTTCAACGCATACAACATATTTGCATTTATAATCACATACCTGTATTATTGACAGTGAGTGAGCACCACCTCTGATTAAAGGCAGACAGCATTTGGTTGATTTGAGACTCATCTATTAGAGCATGTTACCCCATAGATTGAAGTCCCTCCCCATTAGTCAGATTCCGCCACCGGAAATATGATCTCACTCTGAAAAAGTCTGAAATAATGTGGGTTCTGATTCTGTTCTCAGCATTTTGAGAAGCACAGTCCACTCTGATTTCTCTATTGCAGACATTTTGCTGGAAGGGGCTCAAACTGTTTCTTTCCTACACTTGTCCTCACATTTTAAAAAATAAAATATGTGTGACACTGGAACACACTTGAGTTGAATGGCACGAAGTCATTTTCTTTTTGGTTGGTTTGTTTCGTTTTTATGGTTATTCTGGGTTACAGGTATTAGATCAGGAGCAAAGGTCTTTCTAATGGTCTTTAGGATTCCCCGTGTTGTGGGCACTGTTCTGACTATTTGGGGTACTTCTTTGCATTTCCACTGCGTCCTCTAGATCTGCTCTGTCCGAATTGGTAGCCACTAGCCACCTATGGCTACTGAGAAGTTGAATATGGGTAGTCCAAACTGACATGTCCTGTGAATGTAAGACAGTCACTGGATTTCAAAGTTTTAGTATAAAACAGATGAGAAAAGAAAAGAATGTGAATTCGCTCTAATAGCTTTCATATTGATTAAATGTTGGAATGAAAATATTTTGAATATACTGGGTTAAATAAAATATATTATTAGAGTTGATTTTAACTGTTTCTTTTTGCTTTTCTAATGAAGCTACCAGAGCTTTTTTAATTACACGTGTGGCTCACATTCTATTTCTATTGGACACTCCGCTCTAGATACCTGATTTTCCCTTCTGTAAAATGGGGCTCTAGTATTCATTCTCCAATGTTAATGTGAAAATGAAAATGAGCTCATGAACATGAAGTTACTTGGTAAATTTTAAAGTGTAGAAAGAGTATAAAGTGCTGATGACCATGATGGGATAATCATGATGATATTTTCAAGCTCCGGTTCCACATTTCCAGATTTTTCTGGAAATTGTCAGCAAGAGATCTTGCCCTAACTTCTAAAAGTGCTCTGCAGAAATGAATGCAAAACTTTTAACTTTTCCAATGTGACACATGACATAAAAATGGAGCTTATATCAGCAACAATGTCAACAAGGAGAATACTAATGGTTATAAAAAATAATAGCACTAGCAGCAACACAACTAATCTTTACTGAAAACCTTGAGTCAGGTACTGTGTTAAGTATTTTTGCCATCTTTATTCTAAATAATACACTGTCATTCTATTAATGCAACCTATGAGCACATTGTTGATTCATATTTTTCTTTCTGGAAATTTAATTGCTTCTAGTAAGTTATGTATGTATACGATGAGTGTAAGAGAGCAAAATGTGACTTAGCAACAAAAATTCAGTAGACAAATGCAAAATGTGAGCATAAGGCAATGCGTGCATAAGTTTCCATAATAGAGATATAGCATTTTGAACGCAAAAGGCCTTAGGATTTCCATAGTTGGACTCATTAATTCAAATTCTTTCTTCCTAAAGGAAGATTTTCATGAGATAGTACTTCCATGATCTCATCGCTCCAGTCAACAATCTTTCAAGGTAAGTACTCACTCCACAGCCTTGGACTCAAAACCTACTTTCACGTTGGCCCCAGTACACCACTCCAGCCAACAAGGCCTGATAATACCCTCCACATTATCATCTTCTTGACTTTAGTTAGGTATTTTAAAAAACTTGGAACGCCTTTCAACATGTGTCACCCTGAAAAATCCTACCCCAAGTCAACTCCAAGAAACTTTGCCAAGTCATTGTCGCTACTTCTACTTGTGCTTAACGGTCTGACTCATCACTTAGTTCTGGCTACATGGGATTTATACTATGATTTACCAGTTATCTCTCCTATTAGATTATCATTGTTAAGACTCACATTACATGTACAGACCTACACACACATACAGAGGACTTAAATAGAATAGGGTTCTATATGTTCATCCACAAGTATTTATTGAGCACCTATTATGTGGCAGGCACTGATCTAGATGATGGAAGCAAGAATCTAATATAAATTTGAGTATGTGTACCTCTCATTATGTTTAAATAATGCAATTTAAGTAAATTACTGATTTAGGTAATATAAATAAAAACTAAAACAAATTGAATTCCTGAAGAGAAAATGTGTATCCATTAAAGACTTGTGATTGAATCTCATTTTAAACACATTTGAGGAATATTTCTAATTACAACTTGTGGCATAGTGGTTAAGTTTGGTGCGCTCTGCTTCTGCAGCCTGGGTTTGGTTCCCGGGCTCGAACTTACACCACCCCTCAGTGGCCACCAAAAAGAGGAAGATTGGCAACAGATATTAGCTCAGAGTGAATCTTCCTCAGCAAAAGGAAACAAAACAAAAAACTTGTGGTGTATGCTTCTTAAAAAGAAAATGGTCTTTTACAATGTGATCAGTGTATCCCAATTTACCTCTTCTAATTTCACATATTGGTATGCAGTTCCTTGTCTTAAAATAGAAACATCTGTATTTCTCAATCTTTGTTATGCTTTGCCCTTGAGCGAATCATTCTGATATGAGTGTGCATTCAAATCACCTGGAGGCTTCAGGAGACCAGTCTGCTGAAACAAACCCCCGGAGTTTCTGACTCGGTAGGTCTTGGGTGGAGCGTGAGGGTTTGATTTGTAACAAGTTTGCCGGTAAGGTTGATACTGCTGGTGGAGACATCACCCCTTGAGAACCATTGGTTTAAGCTAATTAAAAACCTCACTGAAATCTACTGGGAAGCTCATGGGGCTTAACCTAATTCCCCTTCCCTGAGGCTCAGTTACCTAATGTTAAAATGGGCACTGTGTGGGCCAGCCCTGTGGCCGAATGGTTAAGTTCACACTCTTTGCTTCAGTGGCCCAGGGTTTCACGCTGGTTCGGATCCTGGATGTGGACCTAGCCCTGGTCATCAGGCCGTGCTGAGGCGGCGTCCCATGTAGCACAACCAGAAGGACCTACAACTAGAAGACCCAACCATGTACTGGGGGGCTTTGGGGAGAAGAAGAAGGAAAAGAAAAAGATTGGCTGGCAACAGATATTAGCCGAGGGACAATCTTAAAAAAGAAAAAAAATGGGCATTGTGATCCTTACCCCACAGATTATGGTGAGAATTAAGATAATGTACATGAAACTATTTGATCCGAGGTTCACATTCAGGAAATGTGAACTGAAACCACACACTTTCAGTTTAGCCATAAAATAAGGCAAAAGCCTGTTTTTCACTAGGTTCTCCCACTCAAGCGATTCTAGCTATCTATTAGAAATTCTGGCCTCTGAATTGAACTAATTTCACTGACAAAATGATAAAATAATAGAATCCTACAGTTGACAAAGAACTTTGAGATTTTCTGGAGCAAGCAGTTAAATATTTTGGACCAGGTAAATTGTCAAACCTTTTTTTGTTTACTTTCTTGATTCAATAAAGCAATCAATACAGTTGAGCTGGTTGCATGTATCATTCCTCAACTTGAATATTTGGTTTTTCCTAAATTGAATTATTTGACCGAAATACGCTACATCCAGACTAAAAGAAAAACAGAAACAAGATTCTCGTTGCTCTTGTCAGCTCAGGGTTGTAGCTTGCACACAGACTCTCTGAGGCCCTGTGAGAGCTCGCTTAATTAAAGCCCCGTTGCTTCTAACACCAGCTTGCCCACTAACTCACTCTGTGGCCTTGCTCTGTGATGTTTCTCTACCCACTAGAAGGGCTCAGGGGGCTGTCAATGCAAGGAATCAATGATCAAAAATTAATTTTAAAGCCCGCGGTAAGAGCGCATTAACATGAACCGTGCAGCTTGCCCAGCGAAGACTTGGAACAGCACAGCTGAGGTCTTCCAAAGGATTTGAGAACGAAATTTTGCAGATAGAACGTATCTTGAGAATAATGATGCATGTCACTAATAACCTAGTGCTAAGTTATAAGCCTAAATTGGGGACTTTGCAGAGGAATACACAGCCTCTGTAATTTCCAGTTTGGTGTAATAATATGGAAATGGCTTTTGATGCTGGGATTGGGTGAGCCTAAATGAACTGGAATTGATAGCTGCCTGTAATACTAGGGGCAGGAGAGAGTGATCACGTCTGTGTCCTTGCTGACTTATCTAGGGCTCTCCAGACGTGACAATTTTAAAGAGTGAGCCTTTAAATGTGTTATAGAAACGCGCTACAATATCCTGCAGCACAGAGCGAGGTACTTCTGAAATTGCCTCAACAAGAATACAGAATCGGGGGGCTCCTTTCCAGCAAGGGAAAGGGCTTTTGTTCCCATGAAAAGTGAAAGGAGATGGTAAGTTCAGAAAAAATGTGATGGAGATTTAGCTTTCCCCTGAGGACACCCCCAAGCCCCGGTCCACTCTGTCCCCTTGAAGTGATAGCATTCCCGAAGGCAGATACCCTCACCCTTTCTTTTGGGGACAATGTAATGGACACTCAAGGACGAGACAGTTACACTTGTGATTAAAATGCCAAAACAGCAAAATTAGAAGCGTGTGGTCAGTGACATAGGAAATAAAGAGCTTCTTTAGTTTCTGTAGTATCTCAAGTATTATGTAACAATTAATGTCACAAATAAATCATAACAACATGAATAAGTCATCAGGAATTGTGGAACAGCAGCCTGCATGGAATCAAGCATGATGAAGTCTTTGCAAGGCATAGACGACTCCCTGTCATCTGGTCTCTGTATTGCTTCAGCCTCATCTTATTGCCAGCCTCTGCTCCAGCTGAGTCCTCTTGCCAACCTGTGCCCCAGCTGAGTACCAGTGATGGCAATTCCCTGAAGACATCAGACTCAGATGTTCTATGTGCCTCTGCAGTTGTGTCCCTTCTGCCTGATATGCACTTCCCCATTGTGTCCATCTGGTGAGCTCATCCCTTAAGACCCAGTTGAAGTGCCTGCTTTTTGATGTCCTGTTCCAGTTACTATTGCTGCATAACAAACCACCCCAAAACTTATTGGAGTAAAACAGGACAAGCAAGGATGGCTTGTCTCTCCTCCAGTTGGGAGTGACTCAAATGACAGAGGACTGGCAGCTGGAACTAGAAGATCTGTTGCCAAGATGGCTTCTTCGCTGAAATGTCTGGCACATTCTTGGGGGAGCTGAAGGCTGACCTCAGCTGGGACCATCAACCAGAGTGTCTACAGGTGGACTCTCTGACATAACAGCCATAGGGTAGTCAGACATCTTATCTAGAGGCTCAACAGTCTTCCAGTGAACAAGATAGAAGCCTCATGCCTTTTATGACCTAGCTTCAGAACGCATTTAGTGTTACTTTTGTCACATGATATCACTCAACAAGTCACAAGCTAGTCCAGGTTCATGGGGAGGGGACACGGACTCTGCCTTTCATCGGGAGAAGTGTCAAAGAATTTGGAACTTTGTTCCTTCTCTGACCTCTCCCAGATAGGGTGGTACTTTCTCCTTTGCCCAACCTGTACCTCAGAATCTCTATCATAAACACCCATTCTGGCTGTGCTGTGTGGCTATTTAGCCCCCTGGTTTCCACACTGGACCCTGACCTAGCAACATTGTATCTGCAAGACATGGCAAAGCTCACTTAAGATATTGGACAAAAAGTGCTGAAATGAGACCACCCTGAGCATTGCTCAAATGCAGGGTCTGTTTTAAGTTTGGATTCCAAGCAGAAACGCCTCCAGCAAAGGGTATGTAACACCACCCCAACCACAGCCCCACTGTGTCATGTGGAAGAGCACTGTTTGTGAGCAGGAGGTGTGGTAGCCAAGAAAATGTCGACTCAGACCTCTCAGGGAGAGAGACCATCAGTGGCTACAGCCCTCAACCTTTCCAGGGGCAAGTAATCAAAGACAAATGCCAGCAGTGATCAAGCCAAGGGCTCCAGGCAAGGAGGAGACCTCCCCAGTGCGGAGGTGGCAAAGGACAGGAATAACAGAGGGCACAGGGCAGAGGATTCACGAAGACTGGGCACCGTAGAAGCTCCTCCATTAGCTACGGTCATGCCCGGCTTCAGCATGAAGGAATAGGATCCTGATACAAAAAGTGCTGTTCTAGAAAACTCATCATAGAGGCCAGGGTAAAGAGTGTGTCATTCTAAGTAGCAGCATTTTCCCATCTGTTACGAACTGAATTATGCTTCCCCCAAATTCGTGCGTTGAATCCCTAACCCCCAAAGTGACTATATTTGGAGATAGGGCCTTTAAAAGTTAAATGAAGTCATAAAGGTGGGGTCCTAATCCAACAGGACTGATGTCCATATAAGAAAAGGAAGAGGGGCCAGCCCTGTGGCCAAGTGGTTAAGGTCACATGCTCCGCTTCGGCGGCCCAGGGTTTCACCAGTTCAGATCCTGGGCGTGGACATGGCACTACTCATCAGGCCATGCTGAGGCGGCATCCCACATGGCACAAGCAGAGGCACTCACAACTAGAATATACAACTACATGCTGGGGGGCTTTGAGGAGAAGAAGGAAAAAAAAGAAGAAGATCGGCAACAGTTTTTAGCTCAGGTGCCAATCTTTAAAAAAAAATGAACAAAAAAGAGACACTAAGAACCCATGCACACAGAGAAAAGGCATGAGGACGATGGAAAGATGGCCATCTGCAGCCTAAGGAGAGAGGCCACAGGAGAAACCAACCCTGCCAACACCTTGGTCTTGGACTTCCAGCCTCCAGGATGTGAGAAAATAAATTTCTGCTGTTTAAGGCCCCCAGTCTGTGGTATTTTGTTATAGCAGCCCTAGCAAACTAATACACCATCTATAGACCCGAATTTAAAGAAGAAAAAAAGCCACTGCTAAGTTCATTCTTTTATTCTCCAAGTGTTTACAAGGACTTATTATATGCTAGGAATGGTTATGGTTCAAGTGCCAGGATACAGAGGAGAACACGATGGTCCTGTTCTCATGGGGCTCACACCCTAGCGGTAGGTGGCTGACAGAAACAAAAGCACAGACAGGATGTGTCAGATGGTGACACAAAGACAGAGAGTGCTGGTCGGTTGATGCCACCTGAGATAGAGTTGAGATGAGACGTCATGAAAAAATGACATTTAAGCAGCAACCTAAATTAAGTGAGGACATGGACATTACCAATATCTAGGGGAAGAACATTGCAGACAGAGGGGTCAGCAAAGGCAAATATCATGAGGCAAGAGTGTGTTTGAGGAACCACAAAAAAACAAGGATGGTTGAATAGACTGAGCAAAGGCAAGAGAGGTAGATGAGATGAGACTGAGTTAGGGCCCATATCATCTTTAAACTGCTACATAAACAATACAAATATTTGCATGAAGGTTTCTGGTGCCCAGAGGAAATGAAGTGAGGAAAGTAACCTCCTTTATAGGGTTCTGCCTTAATGATCTTATTTCCGTGTGGCAAGTTACACAAAAAATTAGCAAATCACATAAGAGGTGTTCAATAAACACTTGTGGAATGGATGAATTCATGAACACTTGAATTAACCAACTCAGTAATAATACATCCAGACTTTTCGAACAGTATCAATTTTGAAATTTTGATCTTTATAAGACCATCTATGCCAGGTTTTGATCAGAAAATATTATCAATAAAATTTACAGGGTAGCATGTATTTCCTCCACAATCAAAGAGCAAACTTTGCCAATGCTGGAAATTTTGTCTGAGGAAATATCTAGTGTTTATGAACTAGGACTACAAGCATCCACCAGGGCTGTCAAAGGCACACACAAGCTTGCTGTCACTCTCCTCTGCCATTGCCACCCTAACCTTTGCCTGGAATCCAGCCTCATGTGTCTGATGGCCTGTGGGACATCCACCTGGATGTCTAATAGGAGTGCTCAACACAGAGGTCTAAAATACCAAACTGTCATGTGCCCGCCTCCTCCAACCTCCATCTGCTCCTCTGCAACTTTCCCATCTCAGTTCACAGCCCCACCTTTCACCCAGTTTCTCAGACCCTGAATCTTGGAATCTTCTCTTTCCCTCATACATCCAAGTCTGCAACCCCTTCTGGCTCCACCTTCAAGTCACATCCTAAACACAGCACTCTCCCACCTGGTCTACCGCAACAGTGTCCCGACTGGATTTCTTTCATCCAGACCCATCCCTCTTCACATCTCCCCTCAGTAGGCAGAGCAACCCTTTAAATAAGGAAATATAGTCATGTCCCTCCTCTGCTCAAGCCCACCAATGGCCTCTCACACATGTAGATTAAAGTCCAAAAAGATTAGTAAGGTTCACAAGGCCCCACATGAAGGGCCCTCAACTGTGTCTCCACCCTGATTTCCTACCACACCACCCTCACTGACCCCACTTCAGACACACTCTGCCTTTCCTTCGAGCACATGCTTCCACAAGGCGCTCCACCAAGGTGCTCTCTCCTGTGCCTGGAATCTTCTTCCCTAGATAGTCTCCATAATTTGTTCAGGACTTGGCTCAAATGTCACCTCATCAGAGAGGCCCCTCTTTCTCTCCAGTCACCTTCTATTCCTTTATCCTGCTTTGTTTTTCTTCCCACCACTTATCACCACTGACATTATATTATTTGTTTGTTTATCGTCTGTCTCTTTCCACTAGAATGTCTGCTGTGTTTACTGCTGCGTTCCAAGCACCCAGAACAGCATCTGGCGTTATAGAAGGCACTAAATAAATATTTGTGGAATTAATGAATAAATGAATCAACGCTCCTGGAAGACATTGATCACGGTGCCCTTGCCTGCAGAGAACCCACACGAGGCCTCAGGACCTCTCTGATCGGTACTCCAAGTGACCATTAACAATCTAAAAGTATTTTAGCTCAAGAAACAAAAATGATATGCTATCCTGCACTAAACCATGGGATACTTTTGCTTTTGTTTTGTTTACAACAAAGACTGCTTTGTCTCTTTATTCCCAGGACAGTGTCTGGGACTAATAGGCCCTTGACAAGTGTTTGCTGAACTAATGCTCAGTAGATAAGTAGAAAGACACAAGGTGGCTTTATGACTCATCATATGTAAAAATTAATGAGTGATATGGTAACCCCAACGTAATTCTGCAGATATTTCATTGACACTACATATGTGTCGATCATTGTGCCCTGTACACTGTGTTCCTCCCGCATCTCCTCCGGGGCTCATCGTAGGGTTCGGGAGGAAGGAGGTGCTCCTCAACACTGACCAGCTGCTCCAGAGAAAAGCACATCTGGATCCCGTCACCTGCATCAGCACAGCCTTCTCCCCGAGGCAAGGACTAGAGTGATGTGGCTGGTCACTCTGTGCTGGCATCATGCCTTGGATTGCAGGGAGATAAGAAAGGGCACTGTCTCTATCCTGTGCTTATATGTAGCTTTTAAGGAAATTATTGCGTGAGTTTGTGACAAGAGCCCTTAATTTACATTTGACATTTCCTGTCTTCTAATGTTAACACCCAGTCACTCAGGTGGCATGATCGTTTGCTAGGTCCCAAGAGACCATGCTTTCTGCATTACTTTGTGCCAGATGGCACTCTTGCGATAGGTGCTAAATAAGGACTAAGTGAGACGGGAAAGGCTGCATTGTGTTTGTAAAACTTCGTCCAGCCAAGGCTTTCCAAGCACGGCACAAATATTAACAGAAACTATTATCCCCACTTTACCTAAAGAGGAGAAACATTTGATTTCTTTAGTAATAGCTTCTCATAACAGTTTCCAAATGTAATTACACTGGTTGGAAATACCAACTTGTGCAATAAAATTATCAGTACATTACATGAGACAAATAAAAGGAAACAATTCTTCATAGAACGTATCAAGTACAGAAGGAGTTTCCTCTCTATTCTGACTCCCACTCGAACTGGGGGTAAAACATGAGTATTGCCATTATGAGGCAATCTGATGCATCTTTTTGGGCCATGATTGAATGTTCTAACGTTACCATTTGAACACGTGAGAGAGGAGGTTCCCTTGGCAGTAAAGAGAAGACTGCTTCTGCCCCTCAAGCTTTCATTCTCTGAGTAAAATAATGAATGAATAAACATTTTCCGAGGACCCGCTATGCACCTGGCATCATAAATTACGCGATCTTGGGCACTCACTTAACTTTAGTGTGCCTCAGTTTCTTCACTGCTAAGTGGGTTTAATAATAATACTTACCTCACATTGTTGTTATAGGAATTGAATATATCACTACGTATTTCAAGCTCAGAACATAATAAGCACTTTGTAAGTATTGGGTATTATAAATTTTTTTTATTATTGCTAAATGTTTATGTCCTCTCAAACTTCATATGTAGAAGCTCTAATCCCAGTGGGATGGTATTAGGAGGTGGGGCGTTGGGGAGATAATGAGGTCATGAGGGTAGGGCTCTTGTAAATGGGACTAGTGCCCTTAAAGAAGAGACACAAGAGAGATGATCTCTCTCTCCACCACGTGAGGACACAGCAAGAAGGTGGTCATCCACAAATCAGGAAGAGAGCTCTCGCAAGGAACCACATCAACCAGCACCTTGATCTTGACTTCTAGCCTCCAAAAATGTGAGAAATAAATTTCTGTTTTTTAAGCCACCCAGTCTATGCTATTTTTGTTACAGCAGCCCAAGGTGATTAAGACAATTACTATTAAATTTCTTCAGTGTTGTCATCTACTCTCATTATTTTAACCTGCACTTTTATATAGGCACGCCTCAATCTCTCTCTCTCTAATCCCCTCTCAGAGTTGCCAGGACAGGTCTGATTGAAATGGGAGCCGGCAGCTGGTGCTGGCTGACTGGATCCTGTAGAAATTGGGTCATGCAGGGTGATCTTGACAGAATCTTGAGCACAAATGGCCACATTTGTCATTTAGGGGTTAAGAAGGATCAAAACTTGCACTGAAACTTCTCCTTTTCAAGTTTAAATGGTAGGAAAAGCCAAAACCAGTGAAAAAGCAAGAGATTTGGGAGCTAAGTAAACAGTGAAGTATCAGGGGATGAGGATGTGGGTGTGGGCAAGGGAGGTGGCAGGAGGCAGTGATAAAACGAGAATTATCTGTTTCTCTCAGTCACCCAGGCTCCAAAACTTGCAGTCATATTTGCTATCTCCTTCACTTTCCCTTTCGATTCAATCAACGTGTCCTATTGGTTCTATTGCCACCAGGTGTTTTTGTGTTGTCTTCTGTCTTTCATTCTCCCCCACCCCCCGACCCCGGTTTCATTTCAGACCTTCTTTACCTGCCACCTAGACCATTATAGCAGCCTGCCCCAGGTTCCACAGACAGTTCATCCTGCTTCCTGCTGCTGGAGGGCAGGGCTCCTGTACAAAATACACTCTGAGAATTTCCATTCTGCCTTTAGAACAAAATCTCTACAGACGCCCATTTTATTATTTAATAAAATCCATATGCCTTACATTTCTCTTCTGCCACTAACAAAGCTGGCTGCACACTGTCCCCAGAACATATAGATCCTGTGTTTTCATTAAATAAATATTTATTGACCACCCTCTCTGTTCTCATACAATGGCAGGTACAAGGGACACAAAAATGAATACTTGGTCTTTGAACACCAGGAGGTCACAGAATAGCAGGGGAGATGACAGGGACCAAAGGAAAAGTGTGTCCGGGAAGAGGTGGAGAGTATCCAACCAATCTGATCAGCCGTGCCCACTTGGAGGACACATCTCATTTTAAATGCTGTCCATGCAGAGTATTTCAGTAATTGTTGAATCAGTTTTATTTAATGAACAGATCTGCATGAGAATGGAGAGCAACTGGGTCAGGTGTAGAAAGACAAGGGGGTGTTGTGGAAGGGCCACAACTAACTGAAATACCTCAAGTCATCAGGCAAGAATGGTGACAACTCCATGTCACACCTAAATTTTCTTTCAAAATCTGTGACAAACCGGGGCTGGCCCCGTGGCCAAGTGGTTAAGTTCGTGCGCTCCGCTGCAGGCGGCCCAGTGTTTCGTTGGTTCGAATCCTGGGCGCGGACATGGCACTGCTCATCAGACCACGCTGAGGCAGCGTCCCACATGCCACAACTAGACGGATCCACAACGAAGAATATACAACTATGTACTGGGGGGCTTTGGGGAGAAAGAGGAAAAAATAAAATCTTTAAAAAAAAAAAAAAATCTGTGACAAACCAAATACCTGAGCATGGCACGATCAGCCCACTGGAAACCTTTACAAGCTGCCCCAGTGGAGGGAGAAAAGCCAAAGATCCAGAGCCTTCGCATCCAGGATGGCATTCCACCACCTCTGCGTGTCTGGAGGCCAGTGACACACATTCTTTGAGCCAGCCCTTCTGCTCTGAAGACTGAGATAGAAATTCCTACCCATAGAGAACTATGAGATTCACAAATGTGGAATTCGTTTTCCATTGGGGGTGGGGGGTGCACTATTAAATCAAGAAAGCAGAAGCAAAGAAATGACCATGGAAGGGTTTGCGACACTACCTTAACTTCCCAATTATAGGCAGAGTTCAACATTCTAAAAAAAAAAATGAAGTCATAAGCAATCATACCTGGGTTCTTTTGTTTTCCGAATCTCTCTCTTTTTATCAAGACCTCTTTCTCCTTGCTATAGGTGCTTACAAATAACACCAGCTCACAGTCTCTAGGTGATTCCATCGCTGACCCACTCCTGTCTCTACAAAATGGGAAATTGTTCTCTGAAGATAGAAATACACTTATGTAACTGCATATACACATTCTCATCCCCTTTGGCAATAAAGCCTTAAGGGAAAAAAATGTGTTTTTCAAGATGTAGCCATAAAACTATTTGGTGGGACCTTACAATCTCAAGGCCAAGAAAAAAAATAGCACAAAAAGGGAAATTTCAACCAATGTTACAGAAGCAGAGCAGTAAAGAAGCTGTTTCCTGAACAACATAATCGCTAAGCCACGTGACCTTTGCTGCCACGTGAAGAGCGAGAAATTCTCTAAATTAAATCAGTCAGAATGGCGAACCCAAGAGGTGCCTCCTGCCTGAGACCTCTGGCAGCAGGGCAGAGGGCCAGGCTGGGAAATCAAGCAGAAGTGAAGTTCCCCTGAGAGAGCAGTTAAGAGCAGAATGGGTAGGTATTTATAAGTTTTGCCGAGTCTCCTCTTGCTGACAGACTGTGGCTTCTCAATGGAGTATTCCACTTCTGTTTCATGTTTCTGTTTCTGTCCCACGGCCTTGCCAATACCATCATGTAACCACAGCATGTTTCCATTCTCTGAACCTATACCCAGAAGGTAACTCGCAGACATGCTTGTATGTTAGGACTAAAGACAAAACAGGCTCATAGCCTCATGGTACTCAAATGCACTTCTTTTGAAAGAGGGCATTTGGGCTGAGTAGATCTGGCCTCAGATGTACCTGGGGAGAAGAGTAGGTGACACTCTCTGGTCCTATTTGCATTAGGCTGAGCTGGAGTTCGAATGCTGTTCACAGATGAGGTTATGAGGCCCTCTCCCGACTCAGCCAGGAGTCTTTAGGGCTCAGATGCTACCAGGGAGTGGAGTAAGGCAATGTCCTTTATCCTTGTTCCTCCCCACACCCATGTACCTATTTGAGTCTCTAATTTATTAGAATATTGACTTGGGATGGATCATACCCAAGATCAAATCTTTAAGAAAGGACATAAGGCCCCATAAGAGGAAAAGGACTTTGGAGTTAGTGCCACAACCCACGACACAGAGGAGAGATTTGGAATCCAACCCAGTCATCCTCCTGACATGGGGATGCCTTGGGGAAACAGCTCTGGGTAGAGTTAGGGTTCCAGGAGGAAACAGATGGCACACTCAAAGGGGACAATTTAATGAAGAGACTATGTTCAAAGATGGCGGCAAAGTTAAGGAAAAAGGAATGGTGAAGTATCTGGGTTTGCGGAAGCAGCTACCTTCCCCAGCACTGAAAGATGAAGGAAGTGAGCTGTCACCAGAACCTGGAGAGATTGGCAGCTTCTGCAGAGGAACCAGCCTCCACCAATCTGCATCCTTCAGGAGGGGATCTTGGAGAAAAAAGTCCTATTCTCCTTTGTCCTTGAGTCTCCTGCCAGTTCCTCCCATTGGACAAACCCAACAGGAGTCAAGAGGACAAAGGAGCCTACTCATGTGATCTGCGAAGGAGCCATAAAGGATTACCCAAGGTACAGAGCAGGTGGAGAAGAGTGGAGGGTGGGTCAGCAGGGGCAAATGGAGAACAAACAGCATCGTTCTTCTCGCTTCCCAAGATCCTGGCCAACTGGAGCAATCAGAGAATCTTTGCTGAGGCCCACCCAAGTAACTTGATTAGGTAGGCACATCCCCAAGAGGCTCTCAGGGCCTGTTCTGTCTTGGTTGGCAGCCCCCTATAAGGTTGACAAGTTTTCTGGTTCTACCAATAGCAAACTAGGACATTTTGCAACATAGTAGCCAGTGCAGTGGAGGCAGCAAAAGCTGTGGCATCCAGGCTGCCAAAGCCAGCAGGAGTGGATGATCCTGTTGCAGTGGCACCTCTGCAGGCTGTTTGGAGGCCAACAGCTTCTAAGGCCAGCCTCAAAGGGCACATGCAAACTCGCAGCTCTCCCAGAAGGACATCCTCAAAGCAATGACCAGGACTAACAGGTAAGCACCCTCGAACATTCTGGTGGGCTTAGCAAACTTTTTCTGTAAAGTAGCCAAGTAGTAAAGAGCTTTGTGAGCTATATGTTCTCTGTTGCAACTCCTCAATTCTGTCATTGCAGTACAAAAACAGCCACAGACAAGTAAACAAATGGGCAGGGCTGTGCTCCAATAAAATTCTACGAAAACAGGTGGCAGGCTGGACCTGACCTTTGAGTGGTGGTTTGCTGACAACTGGCTTAGAACTTTGAGATTTAGGGTGTTTACATAATCCTACCCTCATTTGTACCCACAAGATGGTGAGGCTGGGGTCATATCTGTTTTACATGTTTACATTCCTTATTCTACTAGATTGTAAGCCACATGAAAACAAGAGTCGTGTTTTATTGTTCTGGGCATCCTTAATACCCATACATGAATGAATAAATGAATATCCACAGAAGGGGTACTGTAATTTGCAGTTCCTGTTAACTTAAGTTAAACCTCTTGCCTTGTTCATATATTTAAAATATTGAATGATCTGAAGATACTTAGAGAAATAGAAACTCTATGTGGGTCCTAGATTTCTTATAAAATTGAAATCTATTTCCCTACGCTGACTGGCGATGCTTCACTTTAATGAAGGTAGAGTAGGGTTAGTTGAAAGAAACAACTGATGACAGTAGAAAAGTAAACAGGATCCTAATTAATCTGTTTGCTAATGAGCCTCCCTGGATGGGTGTTTAGCCGTAACACATGAATTAGGTATTTATTCTTAACATATGCTCAACCTACGGGGCTGGGTATTCAGTGCTTTATTTATCATACATGGCCTTCAAAAACTCCAGAAAAAACACCCTTGAAACTCTGCTTTTATGATCTTGTATAAGCTCCCTTTCTGTCTTCCCTCCCTCCCACCCCGGAGTACTTGTGGCACACCTGCTGTCATTAGTGTTCTCATAAAAGGTAACTTTGAAACTGCCTGTGAGACACTAGCCTTAGCATCCCAACCACTAATGCAGATCCAAAGCCTCACAGGACTATATGCATCCATTTGCAATGAGGCAGAGATAGCTGGAGAAGAGAATACCACACGGTTTATGTAGTATAAGGTTTGACACCAACCCCCTTCCCAAGTGAAGAGCGAAAACAAGAGGAAAACTATCTCTGCCCTCCACATAGTCTGATTCTTCTCTGCGAAGAATGAAACACAGCCAACAAAGACTTGGAAGAGGGCTTCTCCTTTTTCCTTAAGTAAACAGCAGTTTAAATCATTTGACCATAAAATCTTGAAATAAGAGAGTTCTTAGCTTTCCCAGAGTTGAAACAAACTTTCAGGGATGATAGAGAGTAGGGGACACAAAGACTCTAGCAAACGTGTTTCAGCATGAGTGGTTGGAAATATCTATGATCCAGCATCAAGAAAGAGATATGACCTCCATTTCTAGGTCACTGAATTCATTCAATAAATATTTATTGAGCATTCACCAGGTACCCAGCCGAAATGAAGCCAAATCTGGGTGCTGTTACTTCATCCCGTCCTTCGTTGAGCCTACACGCAAACTGTCTTACAAGCTTGTTAGAAGGGATATATTTGATATTTGCTTTACAGCCAACATGGGAACAGAAACAAGGTTCCTGGACACTGTCATTCTTCTGTCTGTGTTTGTGCCATCTTTTGCCATGCTTCATCTTGACATAGCTTGCAAAAATAATGCAAAAAAAAATTTGTAGTTTATTGACAGGCAATTGATAAAATAGTGTTGCGATTTTTTTGGTGAAAACAAAAAATTTTTGTTTCGTTTATTTCAATCTAAGTAAAACGTGAATTTCATCTTTTTATTTTTTACAAAGGCAATGTTTCATTCTTCATAAAACCTGTAGTCCGAGTATTCCTATTTTGACAAATTATAAAATGACTTCCTCTCCTCTGGCCTTTTCCTGCTGAGATCCGGCTCTTCGCAGGTCTCCTCTCTGCCCTTGCAACCTCTGGCGTATGCCTATTACTCAGAGCACCAAGCAGAGGGCAACAAGTTACTGAAAAAGAGCAGATCAAGGAAAGAAATCCTTATTGTTTCTCAGTGAGTGTTAGCCTGATAGCACAGTGATTCATTTCATACTGGGGGACAAGTTCTCGGATGTCAGCCTGTGTATGGGCAATACATACAATAAATGAGCCAGACTAATAGAAATGTTAAATTGTTTAAGTGGAAGCATATTTAAAACTGTATGAAATAAAAAGGTACAGTCCTCATTCTTCCACCCTCAAGACATTCTGCTAAAACTAATCCATATGAACAGTACAACATGAATACAGATCATGAAAAATACTGGAATTTTAGAATAAATAACGTAACTAGAGTTCCTAGTTACATAACTAGGCAGATAGTTATATATTGAGAGGCAAACCTAAATCAGTCACTTTTGTGCTGTTTCTGAGTTTCTCATTTACTTTGAAAAATAATTGTTTACTGCTAAAGGAGCTATAAACTTAACTAATAAAAGAAGGCGTATTCAACTGTAGGTCTGGAGCCATCGATGGACGGCATAATTGACACTATCAGCTAGTGAATTAAAAACTCTGTTAGTAAGAAAACTGGCGCATTTTCAATCCAAATTGACACTATTCAAGATACAAGCATAACTGACATGTCTTCAGTAACACTATACTAAGATATATCACAGGATCTGAGGAAGCGTCTGATACTGAGAGTAAGCATTAAGTCATACGCTGGCAAAAAACACATTCCAGACTCTCACAGATGTTCTCAGTAAAAGTGTGTAGGATGTTCTGCTGATGGAAAATTCAACATAAAGGGACTGTTTAACGAATTTAGTTGGTATTCTTAAAAAAAATCTAGCACGATTTCTGTGTGGTGTGATTCTTTGCTTTGAATTTGCTAATAGGAGCTAAGATATAAGTGTCAGTCCTCATTCAGCTCTTACATCCCTGTGGGTCATCTTTAAAGAGAATCGTGTGGGAGAGGAGGGATGCTTAGATACTATTTTTAATTCTCTTTGGGGAAATGAGGCAGTGGACTAAAGAGATGGATTTGACAAAAGTGTCTGAGAATTAGAGAGCTCAAAATCTGACCCTGTAATGGCATCAGAGCATTCTAGTTTGAGTGTGTGGTGGGAATGGAAATACTGAATAATACAGTCAGACAGCACAGAAAGTGTTTGATTTGGGCAGCAGGTTAGGACACTAAAATAGAGACCGGGGCTCAGGTGATCAGTCAAAGGGCGAAGATTGCATGTGCAAATTCAGCATATGGAATGTGATTCCTCCTTGCCAAAGAAAATTCCAAAACACTGTTAGAAACAGCAGCAACTAAAAGAGAACGTTGGTTAGATATGGCCTTCAACTCTCTTACCCTAGCTCCATTAATTTGCAGATAAAGAGACCAAGGTCCAAAAAGGAAAAGGGATTCTCCCGGTCATGTGTTTTATTCACTCATTCACTTAAGTATTTAATGAACACCCAAGATGAGCCAGGTGTCATGCTAAGTAGTAGGCAGGAGTAGATCTAGCTTTGTGGATCCTGAAGCTTATATAATTTTAGGAAAAGAATGTAAAATTAAGTCAAAAAGAGAACACAACTTAGAATAATGGGAAAACACAAATGAAAAAAAATGTTAAAGCCAACAATTATCACAAGCATCACAAAATCCAGAAAAATAGCATAACATTTTTACTAATTAACTGCCTTTCACACCTCTATAATATCTTTTCCTAACAATTTTGGCTGCATATTCCTCGATCACCTTTTCAATGACAATGATTTTATAATATCATCTTCTTGAGACAGAAAAGAAAGATATTTTAGTCTTTCCTTCAGCATCATTGATCAAAATGTGTTTCTAATAATTGGCAATTTGAAATGGTTTTTTATTTGCAGCTTCACAACCCATTATTGGTTATGTTAGTATAAAATTTCAGAATTGCCATCAAATTTGGGAAAACATTTATCAAAGAGAGAAATTCTCTTTTGACTTGGTTCCAGCAATGAGAACCAAACCCTCTATGATTTTATACAGCTGATTCTTGGGAGAATTTTTCGTAGACTAACTTCTGGCATGATACAGTGCAAACCTTGTTTCTTTTCTCCTCCCCTGCACCTCCCCTGCTTGGAGCCATAGGAACAGACTCATTTCAAAGCACAACCTCTGGTCCTTCATCGTTATATCTCAACACCAGATGAGTCGGCACAGGAGGCAGTAGGATTATATTTGGAAGTTGTTCTTGGACTGGATCAGCAAACAATAATACAGCTATAGAAAAAAGTGAACGTGAACCAAATAAATATTTCTCATTAAACTAAAATTGAATATATATACAGCTCAACTCTCCCTTAGCTGAATCCGAAAATCACTCCTAGCCATAACACTACTCAACATGAGGGAGAGTGTGACAGAGGGAAAGTCAGTGGGGAAAGATCTGTAAGTTTAACTGATTGTAGTTAAAATATCTTACTTCTGCAAATTTTACTAAAAATAAATGGCCATGTGAATTTTTGTCAGAGTCCCCAAGTAAAGGGACAATGCAGGTGAGGAAGCTGAAGCCTAAACTATGCTCGTTTTATGGTAAATGCACCTCAGGTGGTAGAAATTCAATAATGAATATCAAACAGCCATTTGAAAACCACCCAAAGGCCTTCAGTCTAAACCAGCAAACCAGCAATTACTACACAATGTGCTATTTGCTCTCCCTCATACCTCTCAGGGAGCAAGGGAAATTGGTTATAATTGAAAGCAGAACGTAGTCCCAGTTCACACTAGCCAACCATCTAGGACCAAATAAAAGATCTTTTCCAAAGACTGTATGCTATTCTGAGCAGCATTTTAGTTTATGATCCATGTGATGGCTACCAACAAAGGAGACTTGTTAGATTTTTAAGAAGTGATAAACTAGAAAGAGCAGCCCCCCAAATTATTTATCATCTGCCAAACAAATTTTCCAGGTATTACAAGTTAGAGATCAGCATCGTGTCCCTCAGACACTTATGTAGCCACTAGAACTCTGTCAACCATCTATAACCCAGCTACAACCACCATTTATTGAGCAATTACCATCAACAGGCTCTGGCCTAAGGGCTTTACATGGTGTATTGAATTTCCTCCATCTGACAGCCTTCCTGTTTGGGCTTCTTAGTATCAATTCAAATATGAAAACTGATGCTTAAGGAGTTTAAATGCTTTGCCCAGAATGTACAGATATTAAGTAGTGGAGTGGGATTTGCAATAAAGACTTTCTGACTCCAAAGCCTGTTTTAGACTTACTATGTGTCAGGCATAGTTACCACCACAGGAGGTACAGAGGTGAAGATAACACAGTCCCTGCTGCCACAGAGGAGAGACTGGCAAGGAACAACAGCAAAACCCCCAAAATTCCATATCTCATGGATGATAAGTGCTGTGAAAAACTCTCTTCATCCCTGCCACTGCCCCCTGCACTCATTCTGCTCTCTCTCTAGACTCTGTATTTGTTCCTTAAATACACAAATATTCATATCTCAGGACTTTTGCATCTGATGTTTTATTTGCCTTGGAACACTTTTCTCCTAGTTTTCCATACAGTTTATGCCTCACTTCACTGAGGTCCCTGCTCAGATGTCATCTCCTCAAAGAGAATTTTGACCAAACTGCACCCCTTTCACTCTATTCTTCCCCGATTTCTTTTTCTTCGCGTCACTCAGCACTGCCTGTGTACACGAGTTTACATACGTATGCTCATTTAGCTACATTGACTCCCCTAGTGGAATTTAAACTTCCTGAGATCAGGGTCTTTGTTTCCTTGTCTATTCCATCTCCAGTGCTCAGAACAGCATCCAGGGCACTCGAGGAGACCAGAAAATATTTGTGAACAAATAGATGTGCTTTCTGTGTGGCCTGATGTCGTGAATGGTCAATGAGATAAGCTGTCCCTGAAAAGAAAAGAAAAAGAAAAACGCAAGTCCCTATACACCTGTTTTTCCACTAAAGATCTGGACCTATAATCTGAGTAGTTAAGGTTCCCAGAGTAGCCTCCTGCTTCTCCAAGACAACATTCCTTTTCTTGGTCAGGTAAACTCTCTCCCCGTGTGAGAGAGCCAGGTTTAAGCCTACAATTAGGATTCTGAGCAGCACGTTCAGTCCTCACACAGACTTTTAGCTCTTCGCTGTTAAGTCATATGTGTCTCTCCTTGTCAGCAAGTCTGACTCCTAAGACTTACTTACTGAGTTTCTCTGGGAAGCCGTTTGTGATACTTAGGGCACAACTTGATGTACCCTGCTATAAGGTGATATAGACACATGCTATGTAAAAATAACTAAAGTTAGTCATATATGCCCCGCAGAAGTAGGACCAAGGATTTACTCGGCTAAAAACCTGGCTTTGAATCTATTGTTCCTTAGGCCCTATAATGACATCCTCCTAGTAATATCTCTTTTAATGAAGAGGACACATTCCGATGAAACCCTTAAATGCAACAATTTATCACAGGAGTAATGACCTAGAAAGTCACAGGGTGTGCTCCAGCTCTGGCAACTAGTTAGCTGCTTCCGTTTCCCTAAATTGCCTAAGAACAGAGCAGGTTCAGAGAGGCCAGTGTGTACAGAGGCATCATTGCAGCTGCATTCTCCAGTCAGGGCTCAGCCTCACCCCTTGCAGCCATGGCTGCCAAGAATTTGTGGGATAAAAAAGTACCTTTACCTTTCAGAAGAATGATGTACTTCATAGATAGTGGGTGCTCCTGAAATCTTCATTGGTGAAATCTCATTTCTTGCCTTTTGGCCCAAACCTGGACAAATAGTATGGTGGGAAAATGCATTCACATTCTGAAGTCATAGATATTGACTTAAAGACTTAATTTTGGGGAAGTGTAGCCATCATCCCACAGCAGTATAGGGGCTCCTCCTTGCGCTGCAGTGGTCGGGCACTGCCTGTTGGTGCCCACAGGTAGGGCTGGGGAGGTAAGGGAAATTGGTCCCTTTGCTCCTCGAGTCTAATCATAAGACTGGAAATAGCACATGGTGCCTTCCCTGTGCTCACCCTATTATGACAGGGCAAGGACCTACCTTCTCCTCAGCCAGGCCAGGCCCTAAACATGTTCCTGAGATAAATTCCATGCATCCTCAGATGCTGCCTTGGCCAACATCACCTCAAAATATAGACATCAACTGGAATTAAATATTCAGCAAGTTCTTCCAAATATACATCAGAGTCACATTGAGGAGGAAGCATGTTGAGTGCTTTTAGAGGCTGAAATTTTGAAAGACCAGCCTCGTTTCAGTTTATAGGAAAGTGGAAAGATATGTTCAATAATCAAGGCAAGAGTTAATGAGAGTGAGAATTAGGATACTGGCAGTGGACTAGAAGAAAGATGACATATAGGAGAAATATTATTATGACTGAATCTACAAGATTTGTTGAATGACTAGCTGTGAAAACTATGGGGAGAGTCTAGCATGACTAAGTTTTCCAGACTAATGTACTAGACGAACTAAGTTGCCTTTAATAGAAATAAGAAATATGGTAGGAGAAATGAGTTGGGAAGGAAAGAAGAATTCAGTCCATGAGCCAATTGCAACTGAAGAAATCAAGACAGCGTTCAGGGCTTGGGAATCACCTAATTCTAGGTGGTAGTTGAAGTGAAGAAAGTGACTACCCAGAAAAGAGAGCTGAGAACAGAAGCTCCATAACGTATTTAGGGGGCAGGAAAGGAAGAGAGGACAGTAAATGAGCATAGGAAGGTATATTGCTGTGTCACAGAAGCTAAAAAAGAACAGACTTTCTTGAAGGAAAGGGTACTAAATGCTGTAGAGACATTGAGAGAAATGAGGACTAAACAAATTTAAGCTCTGAGCACATATGCCACTGCCCTACTATTAAAAAAAACCAAAACACTCCAATTAGTCTTCACCGACCTCATAATAAAATCCATACTCTTAACTATGACCTGTGCATCAATGAGGACAGGCTAGGATTTGCCAAAATAATATACAATCCAGAATGACTCACTGCCTTAAAATAATGCCCTTATTTCTCATTCACACAAAGTCTGCTATGGGTTCAAATAACTCTCTAAGGAAACCATCCTCCACATGACGGCTCCATGTTGTTTTTCCATGTCAACACGTTTTTATAATTTCTTGACGGCAGAACTAGACATAGAGTTGAACACCAATAATTAAATGTTTCTTCCCACATGCATTCTATTAACCAAAGGAAATCACATGGCCGTGGTTAATTTCAAGGAGTATAGCAGTATAGTCCCCCATGTGCCCAGATAAAGAGGGCAACAAGACTTCAGTGAGTAGAAAGGTTTGCCACAGCTTGCAAACGTTTTCGTGGTCTGTTCCCTGCTTATCTACCTAAGCTCTTCTTCAGCTACTCTCATCTTCCTTTCACAATCTAAGTTCCAGCCTTCCTGAGATGATTCCAGTTTTTTCAAACACAAGATGACTTTGTTCCATATTTTCTTGTTTAAATTCTCAGACCTCAGAGTTAAGGTCATCTATCCAATAAACTTTTTCTGACCCTTCAAGAATATATTAGATGCCCTGGTAATGCATCTGCAGAGACCCTGCATTTATTATATTACCATACATTTTTCATTTTGTACTGAAATTGCTTTTTGCATTGCGATATTACCCCCAGAAAACTGCAATCTCCTTGAGAATAAGTAGCATATCTATTCATAGGGCCACTCGCCTAATTGGTGCTCAATAAAAATTCGTTCAATAACAGCATGTCGACCAAATAAAGTCCAAGTTTTTTGGCTTAACCACAATCTGGCTCCGATGACCTTTCCGGTGTTATCTTCATTATGTGCCTTCAGGAAACTTACTGTGTCACACAATTAAGTTCCTTACTATTTCCACTACATGCCCCATATTTTCCCACCTTTGTGCCTTTGCATATTGCTTCTTTATCCTGCAAGCCTTCCAAACCACATTTTTGTATTTTTAAGTCCTAGAGATATTTCAAAGGCCAGTTCTGAAGACAATTCTCTTTCCAGCCTGAAATATTGTCTCCTTCTTCTGAATGCCAATCAAATTTTACCCACAGCCTACAAGACCACTTTATCATACAAAGTGCTCAGTAAATGTTTGTGGGATGAATGTTGAATGTTTTACATAGTATTAAATCCTTTCGACTCCCTCTCTACCTCAGAAACGAGAAGTGGACACCAAAAATCTATGAAATATCCAACACTCTATTCAGTCCCTATTAACAAGCTGGTGGAACAACGACCCTAGAGCACAGAAATGTCTGCGTAACTTTAAATGAATTATCAACAATCAACATTTTGCCAAAGAAAACCAATAGGTATGTCTTATTTGTCGTTTTGCCTTTTTCTTGCTTCCTGTTGGATTTATTAATGCCCATATCATCAGAGCTATAATAAGATCTAGAATTAATGTCCAATGTCTTTTGTAGCTTAAGACTTAATTTATTCCCTAAGCCTTAGACTCTGGCACAATTAGGTTTTGATACATGGACTTTTCTGCTTACTCGGGACTTAGCAGGAAAGGACTCCACATTTTGAATGGCCTCATAAATATATATTGAATTTAATTTTCTAACATGCAAAACCCATTTTCCTGTTGTTTGGAGGTTTTCAGGCTGAGGGTAGAGTAAGTTTCTATAAGTATTTTTGTTGTGTACCATTAATTAGTTCATAAATCAAGCTGTCTTAGAATTGCACAGATTACCCTAAAGTCAATGCACTTAGCATCAGAACATGCAACTGCATTCTTCAATCTCATCTATGTGTTACAAAGGTTTTGTTCCAAATGATTAAGTCTGCTGGAGTCACTTGGACATTAGTAAGAAGTTAGTGATACTTCAACAATTTTTACTGAATTCCTTTTTTTAAAAAAAATTTACTATTTTTAATTACACAATTACATAGTTTTTTAAAAAATACTGGAGAAAATACTGATGAACTAAAAGATAAAAAGTCTCCCAAGAGCCCCCTATCCAGAAACAACTACAGCTACTATACATATTTTATTCCATCCCTTAGTCCTTTATTTGCCTGGTTTTTAAAATTTTCTTTCTCATTTTTGGTCAAAATGCCTGTGTGCTTTACTTCCCACATTCACCTGTTGGTTGTTATGCTTTTTTTTGGATACAGCTATGAAATTGTGAATTCTCTCTCTAGGATAATAGAAGGAAATAGGAGCAAGAAACTCAAAGGATAAGATCTCTCTTACACTGGATATTCTCCATCGCTTCTGGTTTCACTGAAGCAACAAATGGATCCATCACATCCTCTCTGGTGTAGCTACTCTACCCTCACCTGGGACCATAATCCAGGGATTATGCACAGAGGCCATGCGATTCTACCTTTCCTAACTTGGTGTTCATTTCTGTCTTTGGAAATGATAGCTTAAATGAGGAAGCAAAACCACACCATGGAAGAAAATGACAAAAGATTGAGATGTGACTTTGGCTGAAAGTAGGTTGGTCTGGAAACAGATTCACTTATTTTTTCTTCATCTCCAGCTCTCAAGTTCCCAAAGATTTAAACAGATGAAAATGCTCATCACTGATAATGCTTCAGGGTACTCGTCATTATAAGCAAGTATGCACGTTACTCAGGTACCATCTCTGGTTAACTGCCCACCTCCCACCCCAGCCCAGGAGTGTGACTGCACACAGAGGATCTTCAGAGGAGCCTGAAAAGCTCAATAATTCTCCCCTGATTTAATTGGAACATCAAAAATGAGGCCCATTTTCATTCCAGGTTGTCTCAAAAATATAGCCCCAAGCTTTCTTCACCCACACAAGCCTTACCTTTTAGTTTATAGGGTAAATTCAAAAACTTATAATATTGACCCTTTTCTCAGAGATGGTTAGACTGGCTTTTTTCCTCAATCATCTACTAAAATACATTAAAGCTTCCTCATTAAGAATTAAAAATAAAAGGAGACAGAAAACACACACACTTGAAATAAAAACTTACTAAGTTGTGAGCCAACAGAAACTCCTTTATGAGAGATACCTGAAAGGAGTGGAAGAGATTAAACATGCAAAACTGAACACGAGAATAAAGAATGGAGAGGAATTGTAGTGGAGCAGAGCAAGAGACAGGGGTCAGGGCAAGAAACAGGTCAAACAGACAGATACCTGGGAGTCTTCAGGAAAAGCAAAATAAGGTGATGTATTGTGGAAGGGGCAGCTATTATAGTAAAGAGTACCATATTTCAATAATTAAAGGAAGAGGAGAAAAAGGCTGAAGAGGAAGAAGTGAAGGCAAGAAGGCGGTAGATAGGGGAAATTTCCTAGCATTCTGCACATGTAGAAACGGACCCAGGTGCTGCCTTTCACATTCTCATCACGGCTTCAAAAGATGAACTTCACTGAGGGAGAAAAGCATTGGCCACGTCTTCAGTTCAACTTGAAGTCCAATTTTCAATGTTGCCTAGAATGAAATCAGTGGAGCAGATGCTATAATATCTCCTGTACATTTTTCCGTGTATTTAGAACTTATTTTTATAATTCTCATTCTTTAAGTAAAAAAAAATTTCCCGAGTCAGAGAGGCCTCCTTAAGTGACAAAGTCATGTAAAACAAACAAACAAACAAAAAACTAAGACACATGGAGAATCATGAACATTAGTTCATCCATCCATCTATCCAACCATTCTTTATTCATTTATTATGTGTTCATTATTTCTCTATCATTTCGTATTTATTCATTATCTCATAAAGCCACTGTTATTAGGCATGAATAGGTCAATAAAAAGAAGACCTTATCTTTAAGGAGCTAACTCTTTAGGATATAATCACCATTTCCATTCTAGTAAAAATACACAAGAAGTTACTTGTTTTCATCTTAATCCTGGGATTCCTAGGTTAGAGCCTAGTCTCAAAATCACACAAAAAGAACCCTCTTCAGAGTGATACCCCAATTATTTTCATCAACTTAAAGAAAAAAACCTATTTTTGTATTTTATCTTTCAGTATTCGACAGGTTTTCTTGTACTGGAAGAAATAAACCAAGTCAAGCTCCCAGAGTGGAGCTGGAGCAGTGAGGGGCTCAGATACCACTTCCGGCTCTCTTCCCCCTCTACAAGCTTATCTTGTGTGATATTCACATCCACCTACCCTGTGAGGTAAACTGGGTAGGGTTCCATCATTCTCATTAACATATAAGGAAAAGACAAGTCTAAGGCTAGCCAACATGACAGAGTTGGCAGGGCCATGACTTCTGACTCCTAATTCACTATTCTTTACACTACTCATTTCTAGGACAAATATAAGGAAAAAATTGCAAGGCAGAAGAAAATCCCATTTGGAGTTGAACACTTAGAAGCTGTTGCATTATAGGGAATTTTCTGAGCCTGCTTAAAGATACTTGACCGCTTTCAGCTCACACACACCTTGATCTCTATAGCATACTAAGTCCTCTACTGCGGTAGCAGCAAGAGCTTTGATTTGCTGGCATCTCAGAAGTCCTATGTCAGATGGAAAGAGAGCATTTTCTCAGGGACAACTGCTGCCATTCCCTCCTTATGCCATCAGCATAAAAACCAAAGTTCTCATAATGGGCTTGAGGCAAGATGCCACGAGGCCCTCAGTCTTCTGCCCCACCCCCCACTCCACTCTCTGCTCCAGCACAGAGCCCACTTGTGGTCCTCAGAGCAGCAAGGCCCACTCCTGCCTTTGCTCTACCTGTTTCCTCTGCCTGGAGCCCTCTTTTCCCAGATAGCCTCATGGCTGTTTCTATACAGCTTTCAGTTCTTGCTTAAATGCATCCTTTCCCATAAGACTCACCTTGTCCATTGTACTTAAAATGTCAACTACCCCCACCCCCACCAGTCCCCTTACTTTATTTTTTCTGTCTTTTGCCATAATACTTATCATCTCCTAAAGTATCAACTTTACTTATTTAATATGTTTATTATTTATCATCTGTCCTTTGCCTATCTTTCAAAGATATATCCCAAGGGGCACATAGGAAGTGTTGAATGAATGAATGAATGAGTGAACACTTCCTTAGATGGAAGGCAGGAGTTAAGATGGGTGCACAGTAGATATTGCTCCTATACTGAGGTTCTTGGGAGGACTTCGGTCTTTCAATCTGTTACCTTTTATCATTATCAGAGTTACTTAAATATCTTTTGCTCTGTTCTTTCCCTCATGGAAATAATTCCCGATGGGATCCCGGGTTCCCGTAATCCTGCACTGTCTCCTGCAGGAGCCATTTCCCCCAGAGCTGCATGTGTTGTCAAAGCAGCATGGGCGTTGCACCACTTGGAGCTTGTCCCTGCCCTGCCTGAGACAGCGTGCACCTTCAACCTCCAGGCAGTCACCCAGCAGACGCCACCTCAGCACCCAGTCAAAGCTGGTGACACCTGAGCTTTCCTTGCCAGCAGCAGGTTTTCCTGTTTAATCCATGTTAACATTCCAGTGCAGGTTCTCCTAACAGGCATGCACTCCATCTGATAAGCCTTGTCCTCTCCCTTCCTGTTTCTGTCTTCTTTCCTCTTGTAGAAATATAATTGATTTATAACGTATTGTAACAGACAACTATACAGCCAGGAGGGAAGTGCGCTTCCTCCTAACAATACCCACATAAGATATTGAAGGTGATTTTTCCACTTGGAAGATACAGGCTAGGAAAGTAGCGTAGGTTTGACAAGAACTGGAGCTGGAAGGAGTAGAGATGAAAGGAGCTGCACAGAGATGGAGTAGGAAGCCCCCACCATAAGGGTGGGATTGCTAACCCGTCTCCTCGCAGAGCCTGGGCAGTGTGGTTCAGGCTCTAAAAGCGCTTACCATGCTTCCTCCTTAACATGACTCTGATGTATATTTGGAAGCGGAAAGTGCTGACCTCTCTGATCTGGTTGACTGGGCCGTACACCACAGAACATATCTTGCAGAGGGAAGGAATGAGAAGAACCTTTAATTTTCTTTAATTTGTCATGGTTTTCATTTCCATTTGAATGGTATGTGTCAGAAGACCTCTGGGCGGTGAAATGTCTTAGCCTTGTCATCATTTCCTCTCCACAGTCTGCCTCATGCCCAGGAACTACACCTTGGAGTCACTTCTGGCAGGAACCCATCCCTTCTTGAACTGCCTGGAAATCGCTTCCTAGCCCACCTTTGTTAGCATTATAACAAAGCTTACGTGTGACCATTTTTAAGGGAGGGGACATAGGCTTTCAGGATGGTGCTTTGCTAGGCACACAATAAGTAACTATTGATCAACTGCTTAGCCACCTAAGTAAGACATTTGTAATCTTGTGCCATTATGTTGCACAATGTCTGGAAGCCCACACAATCCATACCAGAGAGAATCCAATCTTACTCTTAGCTGATCACGAACATGCTGGGGGACCAGAGAATGGTGCAAACAGTATCTTTATTGCTCTCCTTGGGCTCACAGGGAGGCCCTGCCTTTTTCTCTCCCTCGTTTTTCTTTTAGGTCTCTCTACCCCTCAAGGTCCTGACTCCATATAGTTGGTACAAGCCTGTGGTCTATGGGATGTGTTCCTGGCTCCATTTACAGAAGTGGAGGATGCTAGCTAGATAATTATATTCTTCAGCATAAAATATCTGAAACACAAACAGATTCTCATTTGCTAATATCTATCATTTCTCAAGCATAATATTAAGAGCTAAAATCTATGGAGCTCTGAGTCTGTGCCAGGCATGTGCTAAGCATCTTCCATGTACTATCTCATTTAAAGTTCATGAAACCTGTGAGTTGAGTACCATCACTCTTCTGATGATTTCATAGAATAGGAAGGTGAGACACGGAGAGTCACACAGGAAGTCACACAGCTAAGTAGTAAAGAATGCAGAATCCAAACCCAAGCTAATTTTAAAGCTGGCACACCATAGGGTCTAGAGCAGTATTGAGAAGGTTAAAGGAGTGAGATGTGCAAAACACTTAAAACGTTGCTTGTCGTGTGGCAAGACTCAATGCAAAGGTGTGCTTCCCACCAGGTATGAACATGGAATGGAATCAAGTGGGAGATGGGAAAGAAGAGGCAAGTCTTGCTACATACTCATTATTTGGAGAGTTTATATAAAAAGCAAAGGTGAAAAATATGTTGCATTGGGATGCTTTCTTTCTCTTATCAAGTATTTATAGAGTGACTATTAAGGCCCAGCCCCTGTGCTAGGCAGAAAGCTTCAACCTAATTGTTGCCTCATAAGAGACAGAGAAAGAGACATAAATGGATAAGCTCATCAAGTGTTATAAGTCTTATCAGAGCAAGAATTACAGAGAAGATGGAATGGTTGATGCCTATAGGGTGGGGTTCAGGGTCAGGAAGGATTTCAGAGGAATGCCATTAGCCGTAAGAAAGACCCCCGATTTCTAATACAATTGCCGTAACAATGAGGGGCGTTAGAATCAACATTTTCCTGAATTTCGTCTGCAAACCTGGCAGCACCCAGAAGCCACTCACAGATTTCTGAAGGATATATATATATTTTTTCTCTCCAAAGCCCCAGTACATAGTCGTACATCCTAGTTGTAGGTCCTCCTTCTAGCTCACCTTCTGCTTCTTCTACATGGGACATCGCTACAGCATGGCCTGATGAGCAGTGTGTAGGTCCGTGCCCAGGATCTGAACTGGCGAACCCCGGCCCCTGAAGCAGAGCACGCAACCTTAACCACTCAGCCATGGGGCCGGCCCTGATGTCTGAAAAGTATTTCTGGTCACGTGTCTCCTCATCAGTACAGTGGGAAGCAGACATTGTTCACTACCGTGTCCCTAACGAAGTGTAGAAATTAAATCCAAACACACAATCACATAAACCTGCTTCAGCTTCCATGACAAAATCTCCTCTTTTCTTTGTTCCAGAAAGGCCATATTTGCTCTAGATTTAAAGAGGATATTAGGCAGGGAACTTGGGTTTACAGTTCAGTTTAGTTTTTTTTTTTATAGCCTCCAAATCCTAATAATTTTCTACCATACCCATATTACCACATTTCCCTGTTGCCATTACACTAAGCTAAATTGATTTACCTTCTTGTCTAAATTTTATATGTAATTACAGAGTTAGAATAAGCCCAGGAAAATGTGACAGGGTGGAAAGGATGCTGGACCTGGAGTGTGATGATTTGGCATCCAATCTCTGCTCTGCCATTTACTAGCATCACTTTAACTTGGATTGCTCATCTTTAAAATGGGTTTTATAATAGATACAAAGTGAGTTGCTACTCTGGAACTTGGAGAAAAATAAGATTGGCTTCTGAGAACTCAAGTAGTGGATTTCTACATAATGGATGTGACAAGCATCTCTGAAAGTAAACCAAGAGATTTTCTGTGACTTGTATCTTTAGAAACGTCTCAAATTCCAACTAGGTTGGTCTGGGTGCAAACTCAGGAAGGGTCAACTTGAACACAATTAAGATTTAGTTTGCAGAAAAAAATCAGTAGAATTGAATCCTCTTTGGAGAAAAATTTTGTGAACAAAGAGATAATTTAGGACAGGCAGAGAGGTCAGCCAACTATGGCCCATGGACCAAATCCAGCTTGTTGCCAATTTTTGTAAATAAAATCTTATTGGAACATTTGTTTACATGTTGTCTATGGCTGTTCTTGTGCTAAAATTACAGAGTTGAGTAGTTATGACAGAAGTCATATGGCCACAATACCTAAAATATTTATTTTTTCATAGAAAAAGCTTGCTAATTTCTAATGTAGAAGATCAGTCTTTGATCTCTTCTGGCACATTTCCAGAATAAAATATACTCCCCTTAGTTCCCAAGTCGGGGCTGACGGACACTATTCTTATCAGAATCTCCAAGTGTGCAGTGTAATTATACGTGTCCCCTAGTGTGGATATGGTGATGGAAACTCCAGAGTTTCCAAGTTTGGAAATGTCCGGGGAAAGATGCCTAATCAGTTACTAAGAAGTTACTGCCCCTGATAGCCATGATCCCACCTGGGAGATGAACACATCAACCTATCAGAACGTAACACCATTTAATACTCAAAGACGTAATTCCCCTGTTCTATCCCACACCCCTAAAGCAATCTTCTAACAATTTGACTTCCCAGGAAAGCTGGTCAAGTTGACATCTGTCTGCTTGCCAGTTGCATTGCTCACTAGGGATGAATAAATTGGTGTTCTGGGTTATCTATGTTAGTCTCTGTGAACTTGGTTTATATGCCTCAGTCCCTGGGTGGCAGATACAATCTCAGTGTACTAACACATTCAGGGTTCTGAACCCACAAGCTTGTCATGAGAATTACATGAGTAGTGAATGTAGACCCAACTTTGTGAACCGTAAAGACCCACTATGCTGCTTTGACTTCCAGAGTGTGCATATTTAGTAAACGCTGGGGGGGGGAGCGATGGGACTGTTCTCTGTGGAAGAAGCTTTGCTATAATGGAAATACTGTCAGTATGGTTTGTTAGCACTTTTCAACTGCGGTGGCTGGTAGAAACATCAGCCAGTTTCAATTCAAATTCTTGCTGAAATGTCTCTTAAATCTACTCTACCCTCACCTTCAGCCCTCCCCCACCCCTGAGTGAAGCCGTCATCATCCCTCACCTGGGCCTGCATGACTGCCTGCCTCCCGTCTAACCACACCAAATGATCTCTCAGCCACCAGGGAAAAGAGTGATCAACCCCCAACACAAAGCTCAGCATGTTGACCACATTAAAATTTTTTCAGTAACATAGCATTCAAAATCCTCAACGTCCTGGCCCCGCCAGACACATTGCCAGCCACACCAGCCACGATCCAGCTACACTCCACCGTGGACAAATTCTGCAGCACAGCATTCCCTCTCATACTCCTTTGCTATGGCAGGCTGCTAGTTGTTACCTATGGCTTGTTCTTCACTTTTTCACCTTATTGAAAATACGTTTCCCTGCCCCCGATCTCCCTACCCACCACAGCTAGATGTGGCCATGTATCTATTCTCAAAGCCGTTGAAAAGTAGGAGGAAGAGAAGTGCGCCACTTCTGCCTCACTTGACTAAAATGAACTAGCCTGCCCTGGCCCTCTTCTCTCTAGCCTTCCAACGACTGGAACTTGCTCTTAGTAGCAAGGCAGCTGATACTCTACCAATCTGAGAAGATTGTGGAGCTACACATGGGAATGATCTTGGTCCCTGAATGATGTGGTAGAGCAAAGCTGCCCCACCAGATTGCCTGCCCACCTTGTCTGTTATGTGAGAGACATGACTTCTTTCAAGTCACCATACTGTAGTCACCGTACTTTGTTCCAGCACTTAGCCTGTACCCTAACACACTGGCCTTCACATGTTCTAATTCTTCAGGCTGCCCCATCTCTGCTCACTTGGTAAGCTGAAGCTCACCATTTTTGTGAAGGACCATGATGCCCTCAGGACCAGGCAGAATTAATCATTCTTTGCCTGTGCAACCCAGAGTACATTGACATGATTACATCACCAGCACCAGACTGCTGTAATTTGATTTTTGGCTTGTCTATTCCATGACCATACTCTTCCATCAGAAAGATGAGAACCATTTTTAAATTTATCTTTGAATCTTCTCAGGTCAAAGTTTAGCTTATAGTAGGAGGCCAATATGTTCTCAAAGGTAAATCAGTAAAGGTGCATCCCCTTATCTTGTAGCTTAGCAGTAAGGAGCGTTTGAAAAATTAAGAAGCATAAGACAGAAAACCAGAGAAAGGAGATAAGTGAGAAGGAAGAAAGGAAGGGAGGGAGGGAGGGAGGGAGGGAGGGAGGAAGGAAGTGAAGAAGGAATGAAGGAAGGGAGACCATGCACCCCAGGTCTTCTGCATCCTCACCAGCACCTGGTCCTCTGTCGGAACTCAATATCCACCATTGATTGGTCCCGACTTTTGCTTGTCATTATTGCTTCCTTTAGTCACATCCCAAGAAAGTTCCTATAGGAAGTCACTCAGGAGACTAAAAAAATTGAGAGTGTGGGGTGTCAGAGAGGCTGTTAATTAACAACACCTATTATTCAAATCACTGAGTAAACAAATCTACATTAGATGTATGCATGTGTTTAGACATATGACTTCATTTAATTAAATATATTTCAGTTTATAAAATGTCCCACGATTATATGATTGTTGTTAACTTAAAACTCACTTCTTTATTTCATCAGATTTTCAAACAGAAGCTTTCAAAGGAGATTGCTTCTCTAACTGATCCTACTTCTTTCCTATAGTCACGTTCATTCATGGTACTCCATAAATACAGCACGTGTTGCTCATGGTAACACAGGCTAGAGAAACTAGGAAACTCAGTGGCCTTTAATTATTCAAGATTTAATCGTGCTAGCATGTACAATCAATATTTGTTCACCTTAATCTGATTACCAGCTAGTGGTGTTCAGTACCTCCATCAACAGGATAACAATATGACACGTTTCATAGACTTTCCCTAGACTCTTCCAACAGGCTTATTGGAAGGATTTTAATCAGCTAATGAACTCATCAATGGCATTTTCAGGCGCCAAGGCACCTTCCTGCACCTACATCCCATGGCCATATTTGCCTGACATCTTGTGGCCACAAGGAACATGGCAGTCTACAAACCCAACATCTGTACACAGTGCAAGCAGCATCTTTGAATGCTAATGTCAGCATGACAGTTAGAGTAAATACTAAACTGCTTAGAAGATGTGCGACATGTAATTATTTCATTTGATTAAAATGGAAACTAGTCTTTTTCTTTTTATGAGGCAAGTTGGAACATGTGATTCATTTCTTCTAAGGAAAGGAATGGAGCCTCTATCTGAGCTGAACAACACCTGGTTTGGTGTCGACTGCCTTGGCCACAGAACACTTCTCTTGTGAAAGATCCACCAAAGCAGAATGTGGCTCACTGGACTGAGAACAGAAAGAGGATGTGCAGCCAGCCTCTCTGGGAGAGAGGATTTTGAGCTGGGATTGTCGGAACCAAGAGTGGAGAAACCTCTGAGTACTAAGCAGGTGACTGATAAAGGGTCTCATTTTCAACACATATGGTACAGTGTTCTGGCTCACGAACTTTGTTTTTTAGCACTGGAAACATTTTGTTCTAAGCCAAATTTAGCATGGAATCCTATAAATATAAAACAGAAAAAAAATAGAGGTGCTTTGATTGAATTAGAGGTCTGAGCTCCACTGGCTTAGCTTCCCTTGCCCCTGAGATACTTCCCCAGACCTGCACCTTTGAGTGAACAGCTTGAAAACCATTGGAAAGATGGAACTAGTATTAGACTTGAAATCAGAAGTCCCAGCTTTGTATCCCAACTCTACCCCTTAGTAGCTGAGCATCATGTAATAAGTCATTAACCTTTCTAAACCTCAGGTTCTTCATCTATAAAATAGAGGAAATAGTATTTATTCCACAGGGTTATTGGGAACATTAATAGAGGCTGTAAAATGAAAGTGCTTTGTAATTACTAGACAAATGATCATGTTGTCATCATTAGACAGCCATAATGAGTAGTCACGCAACCAAGAGGAACAAGCTCCAGACAGTGCCTTGCATTGTCTTCTTGCCAAGTTCTGAGGAAATCTGGAGGAATCCATTGGAAGTCTTGATTAATGAATATGTCTCTGAGTAGCTTAGAAGAGCTAAGACACAGTGGAATGCTCTGAACACTAGAATATAGGGCCTCCAAAACACATGTTGGTTCATTATCCTCACCTTGCTTGTGAAGGATAGCTTTCCCTGAGTCTGTTAGACACTCCCAACTTATGTGATAAACAAATGAGATCTATGTTAATATGTCTTAAAAGCAGGTACAGATACAGAAGTACAGAGAGGTTACAACTTGTCTCTGAGCACACAGCAAGGTCATGACTGAGCTGGGACTAGATTCCATCTCTCTTGTCACTCCAGTGATCATCTACCTGCCCAGAACAGTCTGCCTGATAAAGGATAGCCATCTATGTCAGTGAAAGGAGGGAGGTGGGCTATGCTGCCATGAAGAAATCCAGTAAAGATAACCAAGAAGGTAACTCCACAATCACTCCTGGGACCCAGGAGCTGCCTGGAGCCAGCAGGATAAAACAATATGGAAACCTAGGATTTGCTCCCCTTGGGAATTTAGTACTTTGGAAATGGAATATGTTTTCTCTGCTGGGAATAGGATCAGGAGATATTTCTAGGTGTTTCCAAGGCAGGTAATCTTGACTGACCAACATTAGAAATGTCAACCCTTGCAAGCCATGACTCTGGGCACCCACAGTCCCAGGAGAGTGTGATACCAGGTAAGGAGGTGAAGCAGGAGGCATTGCTACTATGACAGCCAGGTGGGTGCTATCAGTGAGCTAGGATGCACGCAGTGAAACACAGAAGACGTCGCTTATTCCACAGCACACCTTTAACACATTAGAATAAATTCTCAAGGAAGGGTGTATCATTTCCAGTAGAGAACTTTACAAATAAGCTGTCGGCTGTGTGATCCTGACCCAAAAAAGAGGCTATGGGTAAGATCAGATTTCCTACCAAACCTTCTTTTTAGGCTGAAAATTATATGGTTGTATTGTGCCATTAAAGATAATTTAAAAGAAAATAGGTATTTAATTTAAAGATCATTTCTGTCAAGGCTCAGCCCTATCTTTACCAGCATTGGAAGCTATTATATTAACCACCAAAGTCAGGACTACAGGCAATCTTGCCTATTAATGGTCCAGGCATGCTCTTTCTCTCATGCTCTTTAATATTTGCTATTTCCTTTATCTGAACCAAAAGGAGAAAAAGCTCAGTTGCAGAAATAGAACATGTCGCACTTGAATTCAGTAGAGTTTTTAAAAAGAGAGAGAGCCTTTCGCAGCAGGATGATAAATGGCTAATAAGAAACAGGGGTGCCTAGGGGCTGGCAAGGAGGGGCTATCTGTGCATGGGAGAGTTCAGGATTCAGTGATAGGTAGCTGCTGTTTCTACCCTCAAAGAAGGAGCTATCGATTCCTTTTGAAGGAAAATAAGTTGGATCCTGGGGACTGCTGAAGGTGGATCAGCGGCTTCTCTGAGCCTGCCATACTGGGTGACCTTTGCATGGGGCACAGAAAGAACAATGGAGAGGCAACACTCCTAAATTAGTCATTGGAGCTGCTTGATTAGTTCCTGTGCCAGATGTTCTCTGGTTGATCCCTGCCTGGCCCATATGTCCTCCGTGAACAAGAGAGCCAGCGGAGCCAGCGGCTGCCACTTCAGAAGCAGCCACCAGAGCCAGCTAATGGAGTCCTTGGCAGGAGGTTGCTGCCTGATTGGTTCTTCACCATTTCTCCTAGAGATCAAGGGCATTATGTGCTCAGCACATCTGCCCACTCCCTGGGTCAGGCTCAAGGCGGTTAGGCAGCCTCGATTCCCACTGAGCCCTGGTGAGCTCCACAGAGCCCCTCAGCTGTGTCCCCGACCCTCTCCCTCTTGTCATCCCCTTTGCAAGAAGCCCCTGTGCAATTTAGTAAACAGCCGTTGCCATGTTCAAAGTGGGGCCCAATCTGGCCAGCCGGTTTTCTCTTTCCACTAGCAGTACCCACCTGCTGTCCACTGAGCTGAGCTGACTGCCATCTTCTGAGTGAAGGGTGGAGGGGTGACAGGTGAAGACAAGAGACTTGAGACCCTGTTCATTTGGGGAGTTGGCTGGTTTTGTCCCTTTGTATCAACAAGAACTGCACTGTGGGTGTACAAGGCAAGATGACTTTCCCAGCTTCTCACGAGGCCTGTAAGGGACATGTCTTTTGTCTATCTGCATCATGCTCCTCTTCTGGGAACTCTGCCTCACCCTGCTCTTGGGCACTATTCTCAGGCGGGCCAATCAGAGACCTTCTCTGCAATTTTCAAACCAAAACTGGGCAGAGAAGTGGTCCCGCTTCAGGGGTGCGAGCTCTGGGATGTGAGGCGCAGGGCCTAGCAGCGGCCTCATGGCAGAAGCACCAGTAGTAGGCCAGCCAGTCCCTGGGCCAGCTGCTCCTGAGGACGCACTGCAGTTCTGCCCTTCCCCTTTAGCTGTCTGACCCTTCCTTCAATTGCATAGGCTACTCCCAAATACTTCCAGTAAATTACTATTTTTGCCAAAGCCATTTTGAGTTTCTGTCCTGGAAAGGAAGAGTCCTGACAAGTAAATGGATCAAATCAAATGGAAACCAGACAGTCTCCAGAGTCACCACATTTTTGAAAGCCGCCACTCTGATTAACCAATTTGCCAAAAATCAATTCCTCAAATCATCTATTTGCTGAGAGACCTAGCCACAAAACTGGTTTAGCCATGGATTCTCTGAGGCTGTTACTTTAACATTTAGCTATGACGTCAGTCAGACTCTTCTAAGTTGAATGTCAATTTCCTATGGATTTCACATCTTAAATGCCCAGGACATTTTGAAGGGTAGAAGTTTTATGCACAAATAGAATATTTCCCTTAAATACAGTTTGCCACCCTTCTAAATTGAGATCCTTTACCCCTGCTTCTCTCTATTTCTTCTCTTCATTTTCTGCCCCATCTTTGCCCACGTCCACAAAATGGCTGTGACAAACTGTTCCAGATCCACTTAAGGAATGTATCTGACCAATTTTAGTAATTTGATCATTCAGCAATTTAGTCTTCAGGTGAACTGTGAATAATTTACTTTCAGTGACTTCTTCAACATGCTAGTCAAACACTTCACCATCAAGGATGGGTTGGAAAAATGAAATCCAAGAGGAACCTACAAAATTTAGCTTTTATCTACCCCTTCTCCCTTCCTACTAGTTTACCCTACGAGTGGATCTCCCAACCTTCAAGACAAATTCTGAGCCCATGATTTGAAGGGTCTGTATGTTGCTTTGGGGGAGGCCACGGCTCCCTCTTAGGCTGGGTCACACTAAGCTCTGGGTGACTGCATTATCCCTTCTCTCATTATAGTCGGAACTTCTCCTCCATGGCACAAGAATCACTGGCATTAGTTAATTTTTAGTTATAGTTGTTTGTTTCTAATGCCCTTCCCCACTAAACTGTAAGTTCTTGAGTGCAGAAATGACTTCAGCCTGGTGTCCTCACTGTATCCTGGGGGCCTGTGCAGTCAATGGCACCATTTGGGAACCATTCTATCTTTGACTTCACTGACCTTGCTGCCGCCTCACTTAAACCTTCTGAGCCTTCAGGAGCCTGAGGACCAGACCCAAGTCATCCAAACCTCTGGCTTTTCTGGCGGCCATGTGGCTCGGAGAGCCTGGTCTCACCTACTAGACAAGGCCAGCCCAGACTTCCGCTTTCAAGTATTTGACCTGAGCGCCTGTTTCCTTCACATCCCAGGTCTCTGCCTCTGGGTAAATCTTTGCTACTTTTGTGGTCCACGCAAAGAGGAAGATGAAACACCTGACACCCATCATCTGCCACGACAGAAGTGGACTCAGTGGGGTGCTTCAGAGAGAGCAGTCACAGCAGAAGCAGGCAGAGCAGGGACTGTTGCAGTTGGCCACATTGGGGTCAATTTCAGAGTCTATCCTTTATCTGCTATGTGATGTGCTGGAAAGGAGAGTTGATAATAATGACTAGTTTACAGCACACTAGTTGTGAGGAACAAGAAGCCACTCAGAGTAAAAAAACAAAATTGAAATGAATTGTAAAGGAGTTGTGGTTCTGCCAGGCCAGTAGTAAGAAGGACGCTGAACTGGGCATCTGCCAATAGTTTATCTCTGTCTGTCTCTGTCTCTCTCCTCCTCTGCTTCTCTCTTTCACATTCTCCTGCTCCCTCTGTGTACTGGCTTTCTCTGAAGAATGAACAGCATGCACTGGTCGGTCTGGCCACCTAAAAGAGCAGACCAATCTTCTGAGTCCATATGACCTTCTAACTTTTCTTCTCACAATGAGGGGGCTCAGTCTCTCTGTCCCATTCCAAGGCTTCAGGCTCAGTTTAGATAATAAGATTCATGTGGAAACCTGAGCTGCCAAGTCCAGGCTTTGGATGTGTTCATGGGGGCCAGGGAGGAGAGGGAAGTGAGACAGCTCTCATAAGGACTAGGGTGCTGGCGAGCTGCTGGGCACTGCCACTGCTCTATTTCATGGTGGCTGTTGTGAAAAGAAATACAGAGCAAATAAAAACTGCCTGGCCCAGAGTAGATGCCATTAGTTTCCTCTCCCCTGCTTCCCCCAGTAGGTCACACTTACTAGCTAGCTAAGGAGAAGTCACTCTTAGAGTCTCTGCCTGAGGTCACACCTTGGCCCCTTCTCTTGCTTTCACACACACACACAAGCACTAGAAAAGTGTGAAGGGTTTCAAGATTACTGTTCAGTCCATAATCAGGTCAGGCCAAAGTCTGGCTGGACACATAAGTGTTGTCTACACCTTTCACCCCAGACCTGGTGAAAGTGGGTGCCCTGATTCCCCCACTGACCAAGGGCCTCCGTAGCACTCCACAGCAAGCCTGCCTCCTGAGCGAAACCGTGAGTGCTGCGTGGCCCACCTCAGCTAGGATGCTGCCCACCTGCTTTGTCTGACCTGAGCCTTCTGAATTTAGGGCTGCCAAATTTAGCAAATAAAAATAAAGGACATCCAGTTAAATTTCAGATAAACAACAAATACTTTTTTAGTGTAAGGATGTCCCAAAGATTCACTGTTTACCTGAAATTCAAATTTAACCAGGTGTCCTGTATTTTATCTGGCAACATGCCGTTGCTTGTTTTTTTCTCTGAAGTACCTCTCTAACCTCACCCCACCGCACCTCTCAACACACACACATGCACTCCTAACCCAAGCAGGCTCACAGTGAGTGCTCAATAAAGTTAATCCTCTCCCCACCCTTGCCGGCCGCCTCAGTCAGGAGTCTCTAAGCTCGGTCCTGTTCTTACTTGTCTGACCAACTGCCGGCCTCAGCTTTACATGCTTGATGAGTTACACTGGGCACTGGCCAGCCCAGACCCATAATGAACCTTGCTCTTGGCTCCATACCAGCTATTTCTGTTGCCAAAATGGGCATCGTTTTTGCTTATGCACTAAAGTGTAAGGATATAATTTAGCCCTTTCCATTTCAAGCCCCTGTTTGCAATTCCCTCTAAAAGTAACCATCCAGCGAGCAAGGAATCATTCAATGTCTTGCACTATTTCATTTTCCCCTTCTTTTCTGGTCACCAGTGATATATTCCAGAAAACCTCTTTGGCTCTCACTTTCTGTTTCTTCTGAACTCTTTATACTGCTTTCTTAAGGTGTTTTTGGGTTTGTTTTGGCTTGTTTCCCTGAAGCTACATTCCAGAGTGGCCCACTGAGGTGAGAATGAAGGGGCGCAGACTATATTTGGAATTCTCAAGTTGGAGAATTGATAAGGCTTCGATCACATCCCTGAAGAAAGCCAAGGTTGGTAGTATATCCAAAACTATTTCATTTGATGACTTTATGACTTCCAAAAGTCACAGATTTTCATCAGAGACTAAAAGAGCTACAGTTTCAATTGTCAAAGATCCCTGAAACACAAAGCAAGCCCCAGGCTCTATAACCTCATGACTCTGAAGGGTAAAATGTGAGAAAAGATCCAAAAATTCCAGGCCAGTGCAGCCTGCCAGATGCCAGTGAGAAAGAAACGCCTGCTTGAGCCACCACACCAGACAAAACCAAACATCTCTCGACTTAGAAAAAGGAGGAAGATCCTTTCTCATCACAAACAAAATGTTTGGCAATTGAATGAACTTCTGCATCAAGCTCATTTTGGGGGTGGTTACAAATACAAACATCAAAATATTTTTTAAGAGAGCCCAAGAGAGAGCAGATGTTAATTAGAAGGAAATTGTAGTGAGGCAGACTGAATTTTGTTTTGTCCTGGTGTTGCATTATTAGTTCATCATATCCACTTAGTCAGCAGTGCAACCTGTGCAGAAAATAATCTACGCAAATAGCTCGGTCTATAGAAGGCAGCTCAAATTGTGGTCTTGGGCCAAAAGCATCAGCATAACCTAGGAACTTGCTAGAAATGCAACTTCTTGGGTCCCACCCAGAGCCTACTGAATCAGAGACTCTGGTAATGGAGCCCAGCAATCTCTGGGTTAACCAGCCTCCAGGTGATTCTCATGTGCTGTGGCAACCACTCAGATGTCGCCCACATGGTTCTTGGTGATTACCCCGAAGCTCATCCACTCTAAGGATTTTGACAAAAGAAATGGCTAGCATTTTCTTTTTTAACGTGTTGGGAGTCTAATTTTTCCATCAAAATCAACATGGTGTTAATTCTAGACACAGAGAGTTGTTTATTCAGTTACCAAATGTCTTCGATGACGTAAGTATTGTTTTGTTCTCCTTAACCTTGTCTGGAGTTCTGAAGAGGGGGAACCAGGGAGAAAGAGCAAGAGAAGAGAGAGACAGAGAGAGAGAGAAATCCAAATTTCTGCCAATCAATATAGAGCAACTGTAAAAAAAAAAAAAGAAAGAAAAACAGATCTCTTAGGGGTTGCAATATTGACTTTACGTATTTTCCTTGACCCTCAATACAACTGACCTGCCAGTCAGTTTAAGAAAAGTAAAAGGGAGACAGTGGAAGGACCACCTCTGCCACCCACAAGCTTTTAAAACTTCTTTATACTCCACGCTGTGACGGCAACAGGACTCTAGACTTCTCTTAGGACTGACTGACATTCAATGTAAATTTGGTAAGGTGCTTGTAACCTCTACACCAGCTAATTTTTTCCTGCATCTTTCACTATAATATTTCTGGGACATTCTTCATATTAGAAAAAATATTCAAATTATGATTCTTTTAAGAAATGGCATTTATGGAATGAGTCCTAATTGTTACCAGCTGGGCTGCCCCCACCCCCAGGTGAGGGCTCTTAAAATGATGAGGAAAGTATTTGAATTTTCTTTCAGTCAGTGAAAATCAAACACTTTTGAATGAGATTTAAGCTGGCCTTCTAGAATGTCTAAATGTCTCAGTTTTCACTGTGGAAGGTTTGTGGCTTTGGTCTCTGCCTTAGAGGTCAAGAGGTGAAGGTGAGGTTGTCATGCTTGGGGTCTAGAGGATTGCTCCTTGCGCCTGACTTGAATCCCATCTCAGCACATACAACCTCAATCTTGATGATTTTTGCTCCATTGCGTGGTTTTATATTAGAAGCCTATATATTTTTAAGCCTCTGGTAATGGTATTGATCTTAGGCACCCATTCTTGGCAGGGGCTGGACAATGAATGAGTCATATCATACTATATGGTCTTCCTGAATATAACTGTGCATCAAAGTACATTTTCAACATCCCAAATTTAGGAAGTCAGTTACCAAATAGTAAACATACACCACACACACACACACACACACACATTGTGATTGGTGAGATTTGGGTTTTTGTCCATGAGATTGGCAAGATTTCGGTTTTCTGTTTTATACTTTTGTGATCAGGAAAAAAAGGAAATCTAATTTTAAAATAATAAAACTATTTGGATTCAAAGTAACTCCCCTAAAAGATTTATTAATTACCATGGTGGTTTCAGCATATGTCCACAAACTCTTTGATGCTTCTGACTCCTCCTCCTCCCCTGCGGGAGGAGGTGGGCTGGACTTAATGTCTCTCTTCGAAGGAATAGAGTGTGGAAAGGGAAGAACAGTAACTTTACAGTGGAGAGACCTGGAAGATTCCACCTTAACCCAGTCAAGGTTAACATCTCCAGTAGTAAGTCATGATGATATCATGTTGCTATCTCCTGGAAAGAAGGGCATTTCACTTCAATGGCATTCTTCCCCCAAATCTATATGTTTAATCATGAGAAAACATCAAATGCGAATTGAGGGACATTCCACAAAACACTTGACCAAGTACTCTTTAAAAGTATCAAGGTCACGAAAAACAGAGAGAGACTGAGAAACTATCACAGATTGGAAAAGACTAAGGAGACCAGACAACTGAATGCAACGCAGCATCCTGAATCGGATCCTGGAACACAAAAAGGACTTTAGTGGAAACTGGTGAAATCTGAATAATGTCTGTCCCAATGTGAATTTCTGTGTTATGAAAAATATACCATGGCTATAATAGGTGTCAACATTAGGGAAAGGCGGATGGGAAGTCTCTGGACTATCTTTGCAACTTTTAACATTAAATTGATTTCAAAACAAAAAGTTAAAAATATAATAAGGCTATTGGGCATTCACAAAAACACTAAACCATCCCTTTGCCAACTGTAAATCACAAACCCAGGCAGCTATTATATGAGGGCATTGCAGGCAATCCTAACAGACATGAGCTCTCAAAACTTCCCACGGGAACATCACATCCTAGGAAGACAAGTGAAATCGCTCCCAGCAAGAGGAAGAGAGCAGTTGGAACAGGAATTCTGCTCGCAGCAATGCTCCGCCTGGCTCCATTGTTGAGCTCCCCCCTCACCTGGCCACCCCACTGTGGCATTCATTGCACCCTTCTCGTTGGCTGCCTTAGAGAAAAACAGGAGAGGCTGAACATTCAGCCATTTTATCTCTTTCAAGCAAACCCACCCAGCCAATCTGCTTAATTCTCCATTTGTCATAAACACACTACAAGGACATTTTAAATCCATTTTTGCTTGGTTTTGTTTTTTCCTCCCAGAATAAAAAGAGCTCTTTTACCTCTGAGGGTTTATGTTCCATTATTTCATTGGCATTGATTTCTTTGCCACATAGCCCAGCTTATTTCAAAAGCATGAAATCTGTCCTCCCTGTACATTGCCATCGGAGTTCATTTTCCATACTAGTTCCCAGGCTTAGCTTCTCTTTTTTGAAAAACAAAGGATCCTGCCTGTACAGCCATCTTGCTCACAACCTATTTCAGGATGACGTCTGACCCAGGAGGTTTGCATTCTGGCTCAGCTGTTGCTGGTACTGTCATCACACAAGATTCCCCTGTGAGCAAAGCCCCTCGAATCCCTTGTGGATTGCCAAGAGCATAATTGAATAGACAAGAACGGTAACAATAGGCATCCGGTATCTATGGAGCACCTCTTCTTTGGAAACCGTTGGTACCTCATCTTTATGATCATTTGCAGTTATTCACTGAGGGGCCTTTGTTATGAGGCAGATGTTGAAAACATTGAACAAAACAGAAGAGAACCTGTTTTGGCCATTTGACCATTAATTCTTACTAGGTTCCTGAGACAGGTCAGAAGCAGAGGAAAAAGAATGAGAAGAAGTCAATTATGTGTTCAATTTCCCAGTCTCCAGAGATTGGAAAGCGATTGGGAAGAAAGATCTGGTCCTGAAGGATGGAATCCACAGGGATTCCATGGAGACTCACGTGTCATCCAATGAGCTCAGACTTCTTTTTTGGTGGAAAAACTAGGACACGCTCAGAAATGAAACTCCTGAGTAATGTGGGCTGACCTGGGAGATAAGATCCGTGTTTAAAAAGTCCGTTGAGATGTGCACAACTATTGAACTCCTTGTCCCCAACTCAGCAAGACACTGCCTACAATGATCTAAGATAGAAACTCATTGGCTTCAAAAACAAAAACAATATTTATCTTACTTGCTTAGCATGTTTACTTTAAAAACAACATTTTAACAAATAAAAAAAATCACCATAATTCCATCACTAAGCAAGTCCACTCTTTCTTTGTTCAAGACCCAAGGAGTTGTCCATGTATGATCCTTTTTACAAAATTATAATCATAGCATAAATAGATTTTTGAATCTTGCTGTTTAGCTTTAAATGACAAAGCATTTTTCTAAGCTGCTGTAAGATATCCATAATTACTGTTTTTAGTAATTGTACAATATTCTATTTTGTTGGTATACTATAATTTATTTAACCAGCTCCTTTTGTTGGGTATGAACATTTTTCCAATTTTTTGCTATTAGAAACCAGAATTCAATGTACATGGTTTTCTCTTTCTCTGGATAATTTCTTTGGGATAATTTCCCAGAGGTTGAATTTTAACCTGCTAAGGTATCTTTTAACCTCTACTTTTATAATTCATGAGTCATTTTCCAGAGGCATTGTCTATAACATGTTTCTTTGTTTAAATGAGTAGAAGACTGGAGATAAAAGTGGAATAGATATGCAGCCTTGCTTCTGTTGAGCACCAGAGCCATATATCAAAGTGTCTACTGGACATCTCTATTTGGATGTTCTCTAAGTATTTTAAAGTCAACATTTCCACAACTACAATTGTTCATATTCTTCCAACTCCCCAAACCTGCTCCTCCTCCAGTGTACCCTGGTTCAGTGAGAGCATCACCATCCACCCCACTGTTTAAGCCAGAAGCCTGGGAGTCATCCTTGATTCCTTCTCTGCCCTCACTTCTCCTTCCATCTAATCAATCAGTAAGTGCTGTGGGTTCTATCTCTGGGTATCTGTTGAACTTGACCATTTCTCTAAGTATCCACAGCTCCCATTCTAGTCCAAACACCCATTGTCTCTCACTTGGACTGCTGTACTCACCTCCTAACTGGACCCTATGCCTCTGGTCTTAGACCCTTCTAATCATTCTTGCTGCACACAGAGAGATCTTTCTAAAGCATTCCATTCTGTGTTTAGAATTCTCTGTTTCCCCATTTCTTTTTGTGTAATTATAGATTTCTCATCATGATTTACAGGGCTGTCTGGGATCTGACTCCTTCCAATCTCTCCAGGGTCATTATGTGCCATTCTCCCCCTTGTTTTCTCTGCACCAGCCATTCATATCTTATTTCAGTTTCAGAAATGTCGCCTGTTCCCTCTTGCCCTGGGGCTCACACGTATACCTTTCTCTCTTTTGCCCCCATGTCCATTTATCTAAATCCTACCCACCCTTTGTATGGTATCTGAAACATCTCTTCCTCAGAAAGGGCCCTGACATCACTCACTACCACCGCCATGGACCGTCATGGTGGAGTGATATGTTCTCTATGCTTCCCCTCTGGTAATGTTTATCTTACTTGTTTACTTATTAAATGTCTGTCTTCACCACCAGATTGTAAGCTCCATGAAGGCAAGAATTTGCTTTTTTTGTCTTGCACATCACTATGTCCTCAGTGTTGGGCATACATTTGAGATGTAATGTGTATTCAATATATATTTGTTCAATGAATGAATGAGTGAGTGAATGGCCAACCCATGTTCTCAGTCCTTATTTTAAGATGTTTTCCATAATATTAAACAGGATATTCCAAGAATATTACTCCCAAAGATCCTACTTATGATTCACATCTCTACATTTGATGCTCAACGTGCACCAAATTGCAGCAGGAATATTCTCACAGTTGATTGTCTTCCCCCAAGTGGATAGAGTCTTAGCACAACAGCAGACCAGTGACTAAAGGTAAGACTAATCCTACATATTTTCTCCTCCGTGCCTCTCAGACATGTCCTTTTGGAGAAGAGTGATAAAGTAGATGGATTTAGTTTTTATGTCAGTCATCATCAGCTGAGTGGAGGTTTTTGTGTGAAAGAAAAGGATAGCATTAAATTGATTGATGATTCATTTTTCCTATTTGCTCCCTGGTCATCAGAGTGACACCATGAGGGCTAGCTAGTTAGAGGCGAGTGAAACAATGGCTATGACAAAGCCTATTACAGACACAGAATTCATCACTTGTAGTTGATCCCTGGAAATGAGCATCTCACACATAGTTGCCAATAAACTTGCACACTGAACTGCTTGGAAAAACCTATCCTGCACTTATTCAAGGATTATAAGAAGTTAATATTAACATACAATCTCACGAGGAATATTTGTAATTGTATTTCTCAACTTTTATTACAAATAGGAGATGGCAAATAATTCATATGTATATTAATAATACCACCTTTGAGTTTTCTTCATTTCTGGTCATATAACCAGGGCCTGAAATATATGCCAGTGGGTGATTTCCATGCACTGCCATGGTTGTATGTGGCACAGGTGTTGCGTTCTACCAGACCTCAGGCTTATATCCTATTGCTGTTATCACTTCTCTTATTAAAACAGCCAAGGTTTTGCTCTAGAAGATGAAGCTCCAGGCAGGAAGAAATAATTCACCAAGTGGATCCAATATCACCTGTCAGGGTTTTACTTTCCCTCTGGGACTTGCTCATGGAAAATTCCTCTGCCGCCACCCTGCCCCCAGAAATGGCTGCATCCCCTTGAATGCTCCAGCACAAATGGGGACAAAATCTTCTGTCTCTGGCTATCCTTAGCACAACTAAGCCTGGCTGGGCTTATCAAAAAAATTAAAGTACAAAAGGAGCACAAAGGAGAAAGCAAAAATCCTAAAACATCCTGCTTACCAAGTGCAGATTTCTGAGCCTGCCCAACCATCTTGCTCTGGAAGCTCAAGGGGCCTTCTCTTTCTACAGTTTTCTCCTGAGGATGTTATACTTTAACCTGGAAAGGTACCAATGCGCCAGCTTCCTGGCTTCTCAGCGATGGTGTGAGGAATTGGAGATGAGCCTCCATCCAAAGTCTAAGTGAGTTCCTCCTTTGTTCCTCCCACCCAGATAGTATCAAAGCATCTCATCCTTCTCCTTTTAGCACGAAAAGTGAGTATATGAATAAGAGTAACCATTTGTTGGATTCTGTTTCTGGGCTCAGCGTTGTGATAAGAGAAGTTTCTTAGGGTAAGGGGCAGGGGCAGGAGTAGAGATAGTGGGGAGGTCGTTTTGTGATTCAGGGCAAAGAGAAGGTCAACAAAAAATATAACGTGATTCCATGGGGGTCCTTGGTAACTATGTCTCGTGTTTCTTTTTCTCTCTTTCTCTCTGGTACTGTTAATGGAATGGATACAGGTGCCAAATGTGGCAGTTAGCTCATGCCGTACCTATTGGCCTTCTGGTTTGAAACACACTCTGGACCAGCGCTGCCCCATGGAACTATCTGCAATGATGGAAACAGTCTGTATCTTATAGTGCTGCCCCATATGGGAGCCTCTAGGCACCTGCGGCTCTGAGCACTTGAAATGTGGCTAAGTTACACTTGAAATGTGGGACTAAGAGAGGGAATTTTTAATTTTATTTAATTTTAATTAGTTTCAGGTTAAATGACACACATGCCTCATGGTTAATGTATTGGAAAGTACAGCTTGAGAGGCTAAGTGTGGCGGGGACCCACTGGAAACTAGATTCAGCATCTCTGCAACAGAGGCGAGGTCCCACCCGCAGCACCTGCTTGTCAAGTCATCAAACCCAACACAAGAGACCCTTCAGGACCCCTGTTTATATCATGAGAACTGCACTCACCCTTGGTGATGTGCTCTTACAGACTATAATTTCTCCCTTCAGGCACTTATCACAGCTGTAATTTAGAAATCGTTTGTGTGGTTCACTCATTTATTTTGTTTAATAAACGGATGTCTAGTGAGCTTCTACTCTCTGTGTCCCAGGCACTGTTTCAGGCACCGGGAATGCACCAGTGAACATTGCAGGCAGCCTCCCTGATCTTGGGAGCTTGCATTCCAGTTGGCAGAGTCAGACCATAAATGAGTAAAGAAATAAATATGTAATATAATAGGAGGTGGTAAGAGCTCAGCAGGAAAAAATAAAGCAATGTCAGGGCTTGGAGAGTAACAGGGATGCTATTTTAGATGGACAAGCTGGAGAAGGCTTCTATGAGAAGGTATTGTGGGATCAGAGACCTGGGTGAAAGGAAGGATGAGGCAGGAGGAAATCCATGGGGACAGCATTCTAAGCAGAGGTCTCAGAAAGCGCAAAGCATGCTTGGCATTTGTAATCAACCAAAGAGAGGCCTGAACAACTGGAGTGGGGGAAATAGTGGGAAAAGTGATAAGAGACGGGGTCTGAGAGCTTTGCTGTTTGCTTCTCTAGCTCCTCTGCTAGATCTAAAGACCTGTGAGGACAGAAACCATGGCTGCCTTGTTCACCGTTTAATGGGCTGTTTTCTGTTACCAATACCCCTAACCCCAAAGGTGTGGGTTTTCCACACCAAGCAATTCTCTAATTCTCTGCAGACACCAAGTGTGTGTCCTACAAGTTCAATTCAATTCTGATGCATCCCAGAGTTAGTACAGACTCCACAGGTTAAGGGCTCAGTCCTGCAAGATCTTCCCCCTACACACTTCATTGCAAGAAGTGGGTTGCCAGGTTACCTGCAACTTCTGTCAGACTTGGTTAAAAATCAGGGTTCCCATAACCCCCACAGGTTCAATAATTTGCTATAACGGCTCACAGAACCCAAGGAAACACTTTACTTACTATATCTGTTTATTATAAAGGTTATTATTAAAGGATACAAATTAACAGCCAGATAAAAAGTACATAGAGTGAGGTCTGAAAGGGTCTCTAGTGCAGAATCTTCTGTCCCCACGGATGGTACACAGATGTGTTCACCAACCCAGAAGCTCTCCAAACCCCATTGTTTAGGGGGTTTATGGAGGTTCTATTACATAGGCATCATTGATTAAATCATTGGCCATTGTTGATTAATTCGATCCCCAGCCCCTCTCCCCTTCCTGGAGCTCAGGGAGTGGGACTGAAAGTTCCAACCCTCTGCTCATGGCTAGTTCCTTTGGCAACCAACCCCCATCCTGAAGTTATCTAGGGGCTTCCAGCCACCAGTCATCTTATTAACATAAACTCAGGTTTGTTTGAAAGGGGCTTGTTATGAATCAAAAAAGATCCTGTTATTACCTGTATCACTCCAGAAATTCCAAGGGTTTTAGTAGTTCTGTGCCAGGAAAGAGGATGAAGATCAATTATATATTTCTTATTATATCACGCTATCACACCATTATATTCCCATCACCTATCATATAGTAAATGCTCAATAAACATTTGTGGAATGAAGGATTTGCAGGCGAGGAGTCGGGGAACCTTGTAAATAAAGCTTTGCACCTTCTAGCCCGCCCTCTGTATACACTGTCACCCTCACCAATGACTGAGGAGAGGTCACCACCTGCCAAGGACAGGCTGTGTGAGCCATGGCCCACTGTGCAAGGAGGCAGGTGAATAGCTGTTATGAGGTCAAATGGCACAAGTGCCCCTTGGCTACCATGCCCCTGTGCCCCCTCCCCTCAGTTGTCCCCTGTGCCTAGTTATTGACAAAGTGGGAACAAGGCCATGAGGAAGCAGATGAAGGGCACAGCAAAAGGGGTGTCATGGCTCCCTCCAGTTACCAAGCTCCACGGGGGAACGGATGCTGACAACTCAGTGGGTCAAGGCAGAAGAAGCAGTGTAAATTAGGAGCTCGCTCTGCATTTTTGAAACAACAATGATAAGGACATAGTGTCCCTATCCTCCCCCAAGGAGAAAGGGGAGAGTCAGTTAATGCTGTCCCCCCCGCCCCAGCTCTTTCTCCCAGGCAATACAATGTCCCCAGGTCCTGGTTCTAGTGGAGATGTGGGGAAACTTCATGTGGTGGTGAGACCTGTACATCCTCTGGCTCAGGAAGCATGGAGGGGGCACCCTTTTCCTAGGAGACTAAGGAAAACACAAGATTGAGAGGGCAGAGCTGGGAGTTGCCCTCTCTTTCCTGCTCCCACCTCCGGGAAGGGACAAGATGCCACTGGTGAACAGCAGCACCGGTAAGATTGTGTGTCCAGGGTGGCAATGATTTGGCTCTTGGCTTCTGGCCTCCTGCTCTAGCCTGGCTGTTTGTGCCCATGACCAACCACCAGCCTGACAGAACACGTTGCTGCTTTGATTGAGTTTCTCTCCTGCCACTCAGCCCGCTCCCCAGAGAGCGGGTCCCAGACATCTCTTTGCCACCTCACCCTCTTGCCCACCTAGGCCTTTCCCTGTCATTTGATTTCCCAGGTGACGGTGGGACTGTGAATTCTGACCCAATGCACGAGCTCACTTCTCACCTGCTGCCTCTTAGAGGCATTTTAGAGGAACTTTTGTATAAATAAATACAGCATGCATGTAACAAGAAGTGCACGCATACACACACGTGTGCACACACATGCCATTTGGAGACCCAGGAGGGCCTCTTCTGTCACAGCCAGTCAAGGCTGCCACACTCCACATGGGCATGTTACAAGTGGCCGCAGGCTCCAAAGTCTGGAGCGGGTCCTGCTTTGGCTCCATTTCCACCCCGACTCTGCCTTGCAGCAGCCCACTTTTTAAATGCTCAGCACCAAAGGCCAGGCCAAGGCCTGGACGTGCCTGTAGAGTGCCGTGACACACACTGAATAAACAAGAGATTCACCGTCATCAGTGCCCATCCCCAAGCCTCAATGTGCCCCCAAATTCACTAGTTATTTGGGGATCATAATGACTCCAAGTGATTTGCACAAACTGCCCTTTGGCCGGCACCTGACTCCTAACCAGAAGCAATCACAGAGTGAGACGTGACTTCATATAGGGACACAGATTTGAGACAATGTGAGGCCAGACAGACCCTGGGGAAGGGCCACAGTCGCCCCTGCCCATGGCTGGGACCTTCTGCCTATACGTGGTCTCTGGACTGGAAAGTGAGAAGTTCCCACAGCTGCAACATGGGGAGGAGAGAGGGGCAGCTGAGATGGAGGCAAGGCTGGAAGGATGGGAGAGGAGCAAATAACACAGGAGCTTGTGTGCCACAGTAGGAGAGTCTCTGTCCTGGAACAGAGAAAAGGCTCATTCTCAGGGATCTCTGGAAACATCCAGAAAGGACAGGGTTTGCAATTCACCCTTCTCCTGGGGGTGCAGTCTTTCTCTGGCTCTCATCATCCACCCCTACTTTCCCCCATCCCTGGTCCCTGCCATGTGGGCCTCTTATCCTCTCCTGTGCTTTGCAACTACCCCCAACTGAGTGACTACCCAGGGCTTTAGGGGCCCCAAAGGGAGGCTCATCTTCTGTTTCACGTTTGTTCCTAGAACCCACTGCATCATCATGGCAGAAGCCAGAAGCAAGACCCCAAGCCTGGGGAAGGAGACTTGGTAGAAAGGGCAGAGCACTAAGGAGGGAGTATGGAGCATTTTTCACTGTGCCCACAGCCGCCATGCCCTCAGCTCTCACCACATTCCCTCTTGTGGGTGCTGAAGCAAGTGTGAAGAAGGTGCATGGTGGGAGATGCACCCCTCCTCTGTGGGGCTGCACAGCCATGGCCTCCTCTCAAACTAGGCCCTGGGCCCACCCTTTGACCCCTACTCTCAGACAACCAGTCCCTGACTTCAAGCCCCACATGATGAAGCACCTCCCTAGGGAAGGGCAGGGTCCAGGGAGGAGCTGGGAGGAGAGAGAAACTCAGCTCAATTGGCACATCAAGGTCAGGGGCCTCACCTCTTCTAGTATTAAAGACGAAGATGTATCAGCAGGGAAGGGAAGCCAGCTGAGGGGCCTCGGAGTGGAAATCAGGGCAGAAGTCTTTTGCAACAGAATCCTTATGGGAAACACGACAAAATTAGTAACAGGAATGAGGCCTCCCTCAGAGGATACAAGAACCCTTGGGTTGAAAATAACCACAAGGTCATCTAGTCCAGCTGCCACCAATTGCCTGAATTTTTCCAACAAATTCTTGGACAAGCACTCATCTAGCCTCACACAGGAGCTCAGTGTTCCACGTGGCAGCAACTTCTGATGGTGAGCAAAGCTTGGAAAGCCGCTGGGGGCCCAGCGCTTCCAGGGGTAGGCTCATGGCGGGCAGAGGGCAGTACACTGGGGCTTGGATCCAGCACATCCCTCCATCAGGGACGCGTGTTTATACGCTCTTGACTCACAGCAAAGACTCTTGGTGAGATGAAGGTTTCTTTACTTTAGGCTGTTTATATGGCTGCTTTAGTGAACCAGCCTTAAAAGTCCCCAGGGGGAAACCATTTTTTGTTGTTCTTGGCTCTCATTCCTGCAAAAGAACTGGGAATCATAATTTTAGAACCAGAAGGAACTTAACTGTCATCTAGTCCAACTTCCTCATTTGACTTATGAAAACTGAAGGGAGCCTTGAGCCTTGAGGTGGAATTTAGAGAACATTCCCCACTGTTCCCACCAGTGCTCCCTCTGAGGCTGTAGTCCCTGTGGCTCTGGGTGGTCACTGCCTCTGAGTCCTCTCATGAAAGTCCCAATTAGCCTCTCTTTTCAGTCCCCATGGCACCTTATCCATTGCAGCACTGGTCCCTCTTGACTCTTCCTTCCTTCTCAAAATTCTCCTCCCTTGGTCTTTGCAACACCCTTCCTGGTTTTTTCCATCTTCTTTTCAATCTTCTTGGCTGGACACTCTTCTACCTGCCCCGTAAATCCAGGTGTCCCCTGCAGCATTTCCTGACCCTGTCTCTCTATTGGCTCTGCATATTTTTTCTCTTGATTACAATCACCACCAATATAGGGGTAATTTATAAATATCCGTCTTCAACCCACTCTTCTCTCCCAGCTAGTAGGTTGTACTGCAGAGTCATAGATCCAACGATTTACTGATTGCCTTCATCTGGGTGTCTTGTAAGGATCTTGATTCAACATGTTAAAAAGTGGAATTCATTATCTACTCCCCCCAACCCTGTCCCATTCCTGTATTCCCTACCTCTTTGATACCTACCTCTAACTGTCATAACACACAAACCCCGAAGTTATTTTAGACTTCTATATTTCCCTCAATTCCTACTACCAATTTGTGTCTACTATGGAGAAATAATAAAAGGAATGCAGCAAGCAAGTGCATCAAGGTTGGGGAAAGTGGCCTCACCTCCCAATCTTGAGGGATGTCAGGGGTGAGACAAAGAATGGCCTCTTTTGATAAGGTTAGCAGACAAAGCTGTGCCCTCACAGGTGGGACAACCATGACTTCAGTCCATGGAGCGCTCTACCAGCCCCCAGTGCATCTGCCTCCTATATGTACCTCCTACTGATCCAGCTCAGATTCAGTGGACCACATTTTCAGCTCCAACAGCTGCAACTCCCTTATCCAGTCATCATAACACGTGGAAAATTCCATGTCTTCTTCATGCCTGCATCTAGCCCTCCAATTGCTGATGGAGGACGTTTTCCAACCAGGCACATTAGCACCACTGTAAACTCATGGTCACCCATGACCTTGTCCTCAGCACTGCCTGTTAACATTGCTCTGTTTTCCATAGTCTTCTCACTCTTCTTTTCCCCACAGTTATCACTGCAAATCTGCTCCCTGCCTGCTCCTTACACTTCTTAACTGTACCCACACTGCCAGCTTCACTCGCCACTTCACAAAGTAGAGGCCATTAGGTAGGAACCTTCTCAAATAGTCACCACAAATCATTAAGCCCCCATCCTTTCTTCCTTTTGTCTTGTCAAAAGGAAGAGATGTCCTTTTTCCTACCTAAGACCAATCATCAGTCATTCATTCACTCAACAATTAATTGCTGAGGGTCTACTATGTGCCAGCGTTACAAATGTAGCCACCACTTGTGACAAGGTGGTGTTCCTGTCTCCTTCCTAAAATGGCAGTCAGGCACAGTTAAATCTCACTGACCTGTCATAAGCACAGGGGTTCATCAGCATACAAACCAGACCAAAGCATCTGCCCTCATGGAGCTTTAATTTCAGTGAAGGAGATGACAATAAATAAAATGAAGCAAAATACACAGTATGTTGTACAACAATTAGTCACCACTATCTGTTGGGCATATTGAAAATTTGCGTGTGGAATCCAGGGAAGGCCTCACTGAAAAGGTGACATTTAAGCAAAAGTCTGTATAAGGCGAGGGAGAGGACCGTGAGGATACCTGGGGGAAGAGCATTCCAGGCAGAGGGAACTGCAGGTTCAAAGTCTTGGAGGCAGGAGCTTACCTGGCAAGTATGGCTGGACGAAAGAGAGTAGGAGGAGATGAGGCGGGAGTGGGGCAGTCATTGGGCTTCATGAGTCAAGGTGAGACTTTGATTTTCACTGTCGGCAAGACAGGGATGTGGGGGTGCTTTTGAGAAAAGGAGAGACAGGATCTGACTTACATTTTCAGAAACATTCTTCTGTGTCCTCGTGTTCTACCCTCTCAGGGAGGATGTACTATCAATCACCCCCGCTGACTTCTCTGGGTGAAGTGGTTTATTTCTTCTCTTTCGTCTCTTTCTAAAGACGTGATGCAGAGACTCTCTGAGCATTGTGGAGACCTGGAGTTAGACTAGAAGGCGGTGGAGCACGCCAGAAGGGGGCGTGGACTTTGTTCTAAGGCTGGATGAGGAAAGGCTGCTTTCCTTCCCCCGGGCAGGTGATACATTCACTCAGATGTGTTCATTTCCTTCCCACCTCCCCTGGATGAAACCATGCCATGGTTCAATGTCACATTTGGAATAAAACACAGCATCCTCGCCATGGTCATCAAGACTCTCTGTGAGCAGCCTAATTCTCCAAGATTACCCCCGCCCCTTTGCCACTAAGCTCTGACCACACTGATCTTTCTTTTCCTCAAAGGGGCCAAGTTCAATCCTGCCTTAAGCCTTAGCCTTTCTCTCTGGCTGGAACACTTTCCCTCTGATCTTCGTATGGCTGTACTATTCTGACTCTGATTCCACTTCTGACCACCAACTAACAATTTTGATCACCAATTCCAATGTTGGGGGACTTTCCCCACACCAAGCAATTCTCTGACAGCAGCCAGGTATCCTACAATTCAGCTTAATTCTGACACTATCTGCTTGGAAGATAGCATCAGATCCCAAGGGTTAAGGGTTCAGTCCTACAAGACTGTCCACCTCTTCAGATGCCAATTGCAAAGTCACCTGTGCTTCTGATCAACTGGCTTCAGATTGGAGGTTAAAACAACCCCTTCCTTGGGTTCGATTAATTTGCTAGAGCAGCTCACAGAATTCAGAGAAATATTTTACTTACTAGATTATCAGTTTATTATGAAAGGATATAACTCAGGAACAGCCCGATTGAGGAGATGCACAGGGTAAGGTATGGGGAAAGGGCGTGGAGCTTCCTTGCCCTCTCTAAGTGCACCACTCCCTACAATCTCCACGCATTTACCAACCAGAAGCTCAGAACCCTGTCCTTTTGAAATTTTTCTGGTGTCTTCATTACATAGGCATGATTGATTGAATCATTGGCCGTTGGTGATTGAACTCAATCTCCAGCCCCTCTTCTCTCCCAGAAGGTGGGTAGGGAGAGGAGGGGCTGGGTGGGGGGAGATGGGTGGGGCTGAAAGTGCCAACCCTTTAGTCACGTGGTTGGTTCCCCTGGCAACCAGCCCCCATCCTTAGATGCTTTCCAAGTCACCTCATTAACATAAACCCAGTTGAGGTGGAAAGAGGCTTGTTATCAGTAACAAGACACGCATTTCACCTTTATGGCTCTGAAAAGATTTCAGGAACTGAAAACAAGAAACCAAATATGAGAAAAGATGCTCCCATTGCTCTTATTGTTCAGCGAATTCCAAGGGTTTTGGGAGCTGTGAGCAAGGAAGGTGGATGAAGACCAAGATATATCTGAATGACCAAATATGTTTATTATTTTTATTATATATTTATTATTTTTATAAGAATTATTTGTTAAATTTATATTTTTAATAAATTATTTACTAAATTAAAGTTTTTTGATTATATTTATAAGCAATATAAATCACAGTATCACCGGCTGTTTATGCAGCTACTCCTTGGCCACTGCCTCCTGCAAACATATTTCAGCCACTTAAGTCTCACTCGCCTTAAAAATAATGTGCTCCTTGGGGCCCCTTTTCCCCTCTGATCGTGTGTGCTTCTCCTCTCACAGCTAAATTTCGTGAAGAGTGTCCACCCCCTGCTTCCATTTCCTCATCCTCCCTTCATCTCTCATCACTGTCCCATGTCTTACGCTCCTGTGCTCCCCGGAAACTGCCTTCACCAGTAGCCTCCATGTCGCTAATTCCAGTGTTCACTTTTAGTCCCTGCCTTGCTTGTCTCTAATCAAAATATCTGACACAGCTGACTGCACCATCCTCTGTAAAATTCTCCTTTGCCTTGGCTTCCTTGACACAATGTTTTTCTCCTAACTCCATACTAGGCCTTTTTGCCTGTGTGACCAGGCCTTGAAATACTGGAGTCAGCTGGCATTCTGTCTCTGTCCTCCTTCCTTATTCATCCTAACTCTTTCCTTGTGATCTTATCCTCCTCAATGACTTGGATCACCATCTATCTGTAAACTAATGACTCTCTATCTGTTGCTCCACTTAGACTTGCTCCTAAGCAGGAATGTCACCACGGGGATGTTGTGTATGTATATGTGACGACACTCAATGTCTCAGAAGCTCACTCACGACCGTCTCCCATTCTTACTCTCACCAACTTGCATCCCAAACCCTATTTATTTCAGTGTGCCTCTCAGGAAATGGCATACACCTGCTGTTCAAGGCAGAACCTGGGGTTTGCCCCCTCTCACTTCCTGACTTCCTGAATCCACCAAATCCTATTCAAACAGGCTCTAGCTTCATGTCCTTCTCTCTAATGCAGACGACCCCAGCCTGTGACCGTCATCTCTCAATCGCACCATAGCAGTCACCACTCATCACATCTCCACGCATGCACACTTGACCTCTTCCAATCCATTCTCACATTTCAGCCAGAGAGGACTTTACAAAATGCACATGAGATTATGTCACTGCCTGCTTAAAAGCCTTCGATGGCATCCCATGGTTAGGATAACACCCCAAACCTCAACATGGCTTGGTTTCTGTCTCACAATGCCATTTCCCAAACTCAACTCTCCAGCTTATTCCAACATTTTTCAGTTTGTCCAATGCTTCAACTCTTTCATTTCTATGTCTAATTAATTAATTAAATATTCCTTACACATTAGATTTTAATATCCATGAGGTCATGGATCTTTGCCTGTTTTGTTCACCACCATATGTACACAAATCAGCACAGTGCCTGACATGTATTTGGGAAATATATGATTCATTTATTCAAAAACCATTTTTTTAGTGCTTAATTTGTGTCATGCTCTATTCTTGGTGCTGGTGATAATAGAAATAATATTTTTTTAAAAGAGGGACAAAACTCTCTGCCCTTAAGATATTCTAGTAGAGAGAGTAGAGAGAGTATATTCTAGTAGAGAGAGACAGAATAAACAAAATGAGAAAAATATATAGTACATTTGAAGGTGATAAATGCCATAGAAAAAATTAAGGAAGAGGAAGAAGAAGAAAGAGAGAGAAAGAGAGAAAGGTGGATATTTGGGGCTAGAATACTCCAGCAAAGGGAACAGCGACTTCACAGGTCCTGAACGGGTGTATGCCTTGGGAGCTCATGGGCCAGAAAGGAGGCCAGTGTGACTAGAACAGAAGGAGCCAGAGAGCAGTGAGAGATCAGTGCAGAGACACAAAGGGCTCCATGACACAGTGCCTTGCAGGCCTGTGGGAGCATTCACAATCTGTGCAGTGGGCAGTCACTGAAGCATTTTCAGTAAAGGACTGACATGGTAGGACACGGATTTTAGCAGTCTCACTCAGAAGGCTATGTCGGAAGAGACTGAACAGGAGTAAAGATGGGAGCGAAAGTGCAGACAGGCGGCTCCTGAAACAATCTGGCCGATAGAAAACAGCAGCTCCAACCAGGGCTGTGGCAGAGAAGTTGAATGTGATACATATTTTGAAGGTCGAGTTGACAAGATTTGCTGATGAACGGGATGTTTTGTATGAACGAAAGAAGTCTCAAGGATGATTCTAATGGCTTTTCCCCTGTGCAAATGGAAGGATAAAGCTGCCATTAGCTGAGATGGGGAAGAATTTGGAAGGAGTAGGTTTGAACGTATTAACTGTAAGCAGCCGATTAGACATTCAAGACATTTCATGCTGATCAGAGTTGCATTTTTTTAATTAAAATATCACTTGTCAAAATGCCAGATACATTTTAGGGTTAGCCCTATCCCAAAACTTAGCCCTTTTAGGCTCTGGCCCTACCCCAAACTTTATAGATATCGTAAAACTAGTATAAGGGGATACACTAGTTTGGGACCGTCTGTGGTGCCAGATCTCCAGAGCTGCTGCTGTCTAGATATTTACTGTGAGCATCGTTTTAAAAATCTAATAAGCAAAACATTCCTGGTTGTGCAGAAGGCTTGGAGCTACTCTTCACTCTAAAGCTTCCCAAACTCAGAGGCATTAAACGAGGTTTTCTTGGCCAAACCATGTGCCAGGTCCTCTGATAAACCATCTGCTAGGAATCTGTCCTTCTCTAACACTGAGCCAAGTGCTCCAGATGGGGCTGTGAAAGGACTCCAGTCTGGATAAAGAAGGCAAAGGGACAACCATGGGCATGTTTTCAAATCATTGTGCCTGGGCCACCAAGGACATCATCAGATAATGTCCTTTCAGGCCTTCTTAGAATAGTAAAATCATTGCTGACCTAAGAATGGAATACCTAGCCCAGCCAGTCCCTGAAAGAACCTCTGTGAATAAATGGGGAGCAGATGCTGCCCTACAAGTAAAGTGAAAAAAATCACAAAACCCCAACCTGCTGAAAGACAAAAGTTTTACCTTAAACTACAATGTTAAATGGGTGAGTGCATTTTCCTTTCTTAAAATAACTTGCTTGCTAAGGGAAAATGACCTGCAAATTTCTCAGACTCAAAAGTGCAACTAAGGAAAATAGCCAGGTTCCAGAGATAGCCCACCATCCACCTACAGGTTCTTATGACAGACCCCGGGGCGATTAAAATTTTAGTGTCCCCATTTGCAATGAGTGGTCCCCTCTTGAAGGAGTCATGAGCAAGAGCTCCAGTTGAATTCCTGGGGCAGTCCTGGACAGCGCCTCACTTGCTCTTCTCATATTGAATGAAAGACTAAGTTCCCCATGCTCAGAACAAGGAACGTCCATCAAATAACCAGCTTGGTTTCTCAGTCCGTGAATCAGCTCAGAAGACCAGTCACCAGTGAGATTTCCAAACCTTTCAGGGGAAAAGGCAGCAGCAATGAAATGGGGTCAGAGCCCTTCCAAGGGGGACTTTGAAGACAATAACCTGCATTTGAATGTAGGATTGTTATCGTTTTACTGTTTAAAGATTCTCTCATTTAGAGTAGATAGATAAGTGATACACTAGGTAAATAAAAATAGATGGAGTAATTTTACTGATCAATTTATTAAATAACGTGATACTCTCTTATCCATCTAAATGTTGAAAAACAACCGAACTAGTTCAAAGAGATTCTGTTCATCAATATCTAGGGTAGAGGTCCAAATGGCGATACCCCTAGAGGGATGCATAAGAATCTCAGAGGGAGAAGTTACTTGAAGAAAATACACTTGCCTCCCCCAACCTGGAAATTGTGATCTGCTTCAGGTGCAGGATTCACACCTCCATCCCCTCAAAAATATGCAGGGGAGCATGGGAGTTCCCAGGTGCACTGGGGCAGACACATATGGTGAATGAGTAGATGTTTATTCATCGTAAGGTACAGTTGTACACTTGTCTGTGATTGAAAGTGACAGTCCTGTCCTGAGAATTACTCTGGAATCGTGCCATGACACTAACATGCTAATCATGTATTTGGAAGCCTAACCAGAGAAGCAGCAGAGTATAGTTATGGCAGAGGCTGGGGTCCTGGCTGGGCCATGTGCTAGCTGTGTGATGTTGATGAAGTAAAGAAAACTTGATGCTCCTCAGTCTCGTCATCTGTAAAGTAGGAGGTCATAGCACAGCTCTCATAGGAAAACAAAGACGAAATGGTTTAATATGTACAAAACATTTCAACTGGTGCCTGGCACCAAATAAGTGCTATATAGTGTTTGCTCTTTTAATATTACCAGCATTGTTGACATAGACTCGGATTCTACGCCTACTCTGCCAAAGCACTGGATGAAAAGGATGTAAGCTAACAAGTTGCCCATAGTGTCCTATAACCTGCAATGACTGCCACTCTGAGGATGCCCAGGAAACTAGGGCGGGACAGAGAATCACAGAATGCAAGTCGGGCGCCTTGGAGACTCCGCTCCAGAGGGGAGAAGGAGCTGGGAGAGCTTTCTGGCTAGAGGATAAAGACGGAGCTCAGATACATTTTTATCTTCTGCACAAATTCAAATACAGTAGTATCATTCTCTCTTCTACCATCCCCCATCAAAAAAAGAAAATAATTCTAAAGATTTGTGGCATTGGTGCACAAAGTCAGAGAAAAACATAAAATTCTCAGCTTTTTTCCTCATCTGTTGATGTTCGAAACAAAAACACGACACATTTAAAAATTTTGCACGTTAATGATTTTAGTAGATTGAGCCATATAAAACTGCTGATTTGGGGATCAAATAAGACAAACTATCAGCAATTGTCGTAGGGGTCAATTTACACGATGTCCTGGACATTGCTTTCTGTGCAATACACTTTAATTGTTATTTTTTATGCTTTGTACCTTACGGCAAATTTATTAAAGGGTATGTTTAAAAAGATGTGTTTGAAATAAAAACATTTCAGGGTTGACCTTTGATTGCATAAAGATTGAGTTTGCATAAAAACTTCCAAACATTTTGTCTCACTAATACATGGTGCTTCTAAAATTGGAAGGGACTTCAGAGTACACCTTTTCTAAAGCTTTCTTTCTTCTGATGAAGAAACTGAGTTCCTGAGGGGTGAATGTATTTGGTCAAGGTAACAGTCAGAAAATATCAGAGCCAAGAACAGCTCTCAGGTTTCTGAGTTCCTATTCCATTTCCTTTGTGGGAAAATCGAATCTCTATTGTCTGGAAATTTGTCAAGCGGAAGCAGGCTGTGTTCATAAAGAAGCCACTTTCATGGTGTGGATAACACAGGTCTGAGCAGATCTGCTCTGACCTGAATGCCAAAACCCACTTTCTCAGGTCCTTAGACAGCCTCCTGATTCTGGGCATAATAAAACTTGAAAGAAATACCATTCTGTACCCAAGAATTCTCAGACCACTCAGTTGGGTGACACTGATGTCACAATATCCAGGAAAGAAATGTTGAAAAAGAGTATATAATTGCATCCTCCATGTTTCCATGCAGTGTACCCAATGTTACCTCTGCTTTTCAGAGGAGGAAACAGGTTATGAGAAGCTAGCAGCTGCCCTCAATCAAGCATGTCTGTGTACATTATCACAGAAAGATGGGCCCGCCTTCTGCCAGCTTCCAAATCTCATAGGAATGTACTCAGCTAGGAGAACTTCATGGGAGAAACCTGGTCGCAAGTTTGGAACGTGCCGTGTTTAGCCTTCTAGCCTCCCAAATTGAAAAAGCATAAAATAGAGGTAAAGTCAGTCCTAGAAGGAGGCACTGTAGGGAATGCCTTGTGCTGATTGATTTAGGCCTCTTTCCCTGAACCAATAATAGTGCAAGGAATGGGCATATCCTAACGGGCTTAACCACTCAGGGTTAATTTCTTGAACTGAGGGTTTTGTCCTCTCCTGAAGTATATGGGCTGGGTGCTGGGGATGAAAAGTAAAACACCCCAACAAAATCTGCATATTGTTAGGATGGGGAAAGGGGAAATGAGTGCTGGGCAATCAGGCAACATATATGTAGTATGATGGCCCACATTTGGATATCCCATAATTTATTAAGAAGATTCACCACTCTTGTACATTTGTGTTCTCTCTGATTTTGTTGTCCCTGAAACAAACACCTCTGGAGCTCTATCTGTGCACATCCATGATTAATTTCCTGGGATAAATTCCTAATGTTGAATTGCTGGGTCAAAGTATATGAGTGTTTGACTGGTCTTGATAAATTTTCTTCCAGAAAGTTTATTTCCCATTGGTCAATAACCCTCATAATCCTGGGAGTCTTGCACATGAAAGTGTGTGTGTATTTGTTTAATCTTTGCTAATTTTGTTTGTAAAAATCTATGCTTCCCAGATAACATTCCACAGTGGCGTGGAGGAATACACAAGGCCACAGAAAAATATGTCACATCTTCGTGGAGCCACAATTCTTTCAGATTTACAGAAATTATTATTTCTACACTTTATGATATCTGACATAGAATGAAAAATCCATATGAATTCCATCAATGAAACATGAGTCCTCAAAGGAATTTCCTGTTTACAATGGGCTGCACCCATCTTCGCCCACTTTCCAAGCTTCCTCCTAATACCAGAAATACAAATTCACTTTCCTCTGCATGAAGAGACCTTGGTAGAAATTTTGAGAAATAATTTCTCTTTACCAGGACTTTCCTATTATAATCACTCATCAAATAAAGCTGTGGCTATGCAAGGAGAGAAAAGCCCTGGATATAAGGATCTTATTCAGAGGCATAAAGTAGGAGAAAGATCAAATGGTTAGAAGATGCTATAACCTGACATCAGAGGACAGTAACCAAGTAGTTTCATCATGGACAAAGAAGTTACTCCAGAGGTTTAATGATAGAGCAGTGGCCTACTATTTCTAGTGACAGACAGAATCCAAGGCTTCTGCTTTCTGCCACAGGAAATCCCAGCCTGCAGGGAGATGAGGCCTGGCTGCTGCATGTGCTACTGTCATAGGGAAACCCTTGTTAATTCTCAGCACAAGCCAGTCCACAGACTTTTCGTGATTGTTGAATATCATTTATCTGATTAAAACGGCTTGAATTGTTTTGCTGATGAGAATCACTTGGTATTTGAAATCCAGTGATACTCAATGAAAATTCCAGTGGTCAATGAGGAGGAGGCAATATCCAATTAAATTCATTTATGAATACCAGGGGTCACTGTGAAGGCATCATTGATGGGTTTTGTGCTCCTCAATTAATTTTCCTAATAAAATTACTATAATAAAGTTACTATGTTTCCTTCTGGGCCATCCCAAATGTATGAATCCCAAAACAGGCCAGTTTTAATGCACTGCAGCTAAATTAAAAATCTATGTCCTCATGGATCTTAAGAAAGACAAAATACAAGAGACTTCAAAACATTCAAGCCAAGTGGTTTTCACTTGAATGAATACTTACTATCTTGCTAACCTTAATGCACAACAGATGAAGAATTTGACTGCATCCTGCTGAGTGAAGAGTGCCCTTTTTGAATGTCATCGCAGGAAGACATCCCTAATAAGGTGTAATAGCATGGTGATTACATCTGGAATAAGACTAGTTTTCTCCCCTATAAATCTGGATGCAATAGCCTGTGTGGACATTCTCTGCTTGCCCCTAGATTCACTCTTCACCATGCCATAGGCCATAGGAAGCTGATCTTTACGGACTGCACCAATCAGCATCCCTTGACCTCTGGCTTATGACTGAGTTTGGACAGTGGGAGGCCCTGGCAGAGGTGGGAGGATGGGAAACATTGAAGCAAAGGTATTTATTCCCCAGCCCTCTCTGTTGGGCTGTAGGTTGGCAGTGATTTGTTTCAGGCCCTCTCCTCCAGCTTCCTCCAGCAATTCAAGTTCCTAAAACCACTCATTCTTCTTGCTTCTTTGGGCCTAGGTATTTGTTCTCCCCTGTTGCTAGCCCAGAGATGCTTCACCAAGCCTCACTGGTTTCCTTTAACCCAACCCTAAGCTCTATAAACAGTCTCTCCATTAAACTCTCCGTTACTCATGTGCCATGTGTTTCTTGCTGGGACCGTGACAAATGCAGCTCTTGTAGATTCTATGAAATCTGACATTCAATAACAAGGAAGTAACTATAACAATAGACATTTCATAAAGAATAGTTAGTGTCACTAGCAAGGATATTTATTTTTTACTTGTCATAATAACTATATTAGGTGGATTACGGGAGGTCTTTGGCACTCCTGACTCTTGTGTGCAATAAACATTAAACGTCTTGTCTATCCCTCCAATGCCTAGCAGCTTAACATGAAAAATCCAAAATTACATGGACTTTTTATAAAAGAAAAAGTATACATTCCTTACCCGTCTCCTTGTAACCAATCTCAAGAAGGAGAGCCAAAAGCTCTTAGATTCTTCTCATATGAGACCAGATAGGGCTTTACAAAATATAGGGATATTCAGGGCATTAGGTGTTGGACATAGTGAAAGCTATTCATGGAGAATTTTAGGTAGTCAATGAATCTCCCAGTCAGGGAAGCAGAGTCACTATGAGTGCTATGAGACAAGGGCTTTATTATAGGGCTTAGAGCTCATACAACAGCAGAGATGAGGGTCTGGGAAGGGGAGTTGGAGGAACAGAACATGAGTCGCTAACTATCCCTCCTGAAACACTGGTGCAGGTGTGCAAGTCAGAGTTTGCAGGAATACCTGAGAAGCCAAACACATCTAGCCATGGGACCATGCAAAGGAAGCTTGTGGAAAGGTCTAGGAATCTGCTGCCTCTACGTAACTACCACCTCTGTGGATCCACAGTCAAGCATCTGGTATTAGGTCTGTCACTGCTGTTGGTCAATAGAGCCAGCCAACAGGAAGAAGGGCTAGAGGCAGAGTAAAGAAGAGTCAGGCAAAGCTGGCAACTGTTGGGCTCTCCTGGGCCTATCCATCACCACCCATATAACCATGAGACCTTCTGAGAGTAATGGCCACTGTTTCCTTTCTATCTTCCAGATCTCACTCATGTTCCATCGTTGGTTTTTACTTAGAACCATACAGAGAAGGGGATTCTGCGAAATGTGCTTCCCAGATTAACCCAGCCAATACAGCATAATGCCCCACAGTTCATTCCTTATCAACTTGGCATCTTTACATTCCTCTTTAAGCATATTTAATTTCTAAATAAAGACAATAGCAAAATCATACTTCTGACTAACATGGTACAATTATTTGAAAATATGCAACCTCTCCCCCAGAAAGAAGATATGCAAAATCTCCTATGTCCCTTTACCCACCTTTTGTTGACATTCACTCCTCTTCTAGTTGAGTCACACTCCTACTTTGATACCTGTAACTTAAATACGGAGATTAAATACCGGGTAAGGTTATTCACTATGAATACATGTTATGTTAGTTAATAGGAGAATAGAAGAAAAATTGGTTAAATTGCCTATCTATCTATTCATCTCCGTATTACCTATTTATCTATTTATCATTTATTATCTATCTGTCTATCTATCTATCTATCTATCTATTCAAATATACTTATATTAAAGCAAGGAAGAAGAGTTTATCACTTTTACATTTCTCATTTCTGCAACTAGTCATGTGATTATAACTGGTATTTCCAGCTTCCTTCTTCCACTATTCATTCCATATTTCTTTTTTCTGAGCTGGTCAAAGTTCCTTGCTGGGTGGGGGTCCCCAAACTTTCGTGTATGAAAGGTTTGAACATTAATGGAGCTTACTGTTTTGATTTGTTGTAACTTTCCATTAATTTTTATCACAGGTTATGGGAATACTAACAGGCACCCCCAGAGAAGCTCGGATTCTAGATGTACTCTTCCTTGACCCATTGTGTAGCAGCAACTTGATTTCCCCTTGATAGTCAGGTGCCAGTACAGTAACCTCCCTTTTTGCCTGTTGGTTCACTGGCTTAAAGAGCCCAAGAAAGCCAGGTGGAAGCCTTAACTTCCAGTTTAACGCATTTGTTGAATCTCCAGGTGGAAGCGTTACTGTCTTGGGAACTAAGGACTCTTAATCAGTTTAGCCCAAAACTAAAGGGATGGGAAGCAAAAATTTCACCAAGGGGCCACTAAGGGTCATTGTGAAAGGACCCACTCCCATATCCATCCCTTGATTTCCAGAACTGAAAATCTTTGCTTTGGGAAAAACAGCAACATATATTGGCCCCTGATTTTGGGTACAGACTACATACTGGCAGATATTACCCTAGCTTTTCAGTGTTGCCAGCTAGCTGTAACCATAACTGAATCTTGAGTTCTGTCAGGTCAGCTGCTACATCATGCTGGAAAATATGCTAATACCAGTAAATTCTATGAACATAAGACCATTGTTACAGAATTAATTTGCTACAAAATGAATTTTTTGGTCAGAAGCAATGCTCTGTAGAATAATAAATAAGACAATAGATGGTGATTTTTGGCAGAGGTGAAGACAAATCCATGTCCAGAAAAAGTGTTTATTCCAAGGAGAACAAAGCACTGCCCTTCCATGATAGAAGTGGTCCAAAGTAATCAGATGTCTGGGAAATGGTGCCATATTTGGCACTCAGGACTGGTCCTCATTGTTGGTGCACTGGGCACTCAGTATGGGCTATGGTCAGATCAGCCTTGAAGAATGGAATTCCATGTGGCTGAGCCCACGGATAACAACACCAATAACCAAGGTTTAATCAGGAAACTAGAGCCACTATGACTGCTATGGGATAAGACATTTATTACAGAATTAGATCTTATATAATTGTGGCAAGTACTAAGGCTTAGAAGTTACATCCAGACAGGAATGTGGGAGGAACCAATATGGAGTTACCAACCAGTCCTCCTAAAGCACTTGTGCAGGATGGACAAGTCCAGGCTTCCAGGGAAATCTAAGAGACCCCACTGGAGCTGCAAAGGGGAAGCTTTTTGATAGGGCTGTGGGAAGCTGTGGCCTCTGTGTAGTTTCACCTATGTGGCTCCATAGCCAAACCTCTGGTTTTGAACCTAGGAGTCAGGTCTAGTAATCTGAAAGAAGAGCTATGTAAAGAATGAATGGAGAAGAGAAATGGCAAATGGAGTCCCCTGGGCACCTCTGGATCTGTTCTCCACGTATTTGACTGCAAGGCATTCCGAGAGTAATACCTGTTGCTTTACTTCTACTTTCCAAATCTTCTACAAGTTCTTGTTTTGCCAACTCTACTCTGGAGACCTAAAGGGAATGGGATTCTGGAAAATGTAGTTTCAACTTAGCCAAGTTGATATGGCACAATCCTGCATGTCCTCAGAGAAAGAATGTTAGCTAATTATTCATTTATTCATTCATTAATTCATTTGGACAACAAATATATTGTGCCAGTAACACTCTAGGCACTCATTTTGTGGAGCTTAAAACAGCCTTAACGAACTTGAAGAATAGTGGGACAGATATTATAACTAAATTTCAAGTACTTAAATCCATAATTATAAACATGATAGTGCAGTGAGAGAAAATAAGGTGGGCCCATGAGAGAAAATGACACAGGAGGAACCACATAGACTCCGTGGTCAGAATACTTTGCTGAGGAATGATATCTATGCTGATACCTGAAACATGAAGAGTGCAAGGAAATGTTTCAGAGAAAAGGAAGAGAAATACATTTCAAAATGTCTTGAAAGAAGTCGAGAACACTTTCTACAGCCTCTTCCTCACCTGCCATTTTATTTGGAATCCACTCCAAACAGAGTTTTGTTTTACCCCTTCACTAAAACTCATGATGTCGGGGTTACCAGCAAACCCCTAATTGCCAAATCCAGTGGATAATTCACAGTCCTCGTCTTACTTGATCTCTCAGCATCACTTGTGCAGCTGATCACCTCCTCCTTCTTAAACCTCGTCTTCATCTGGCTTCCAGAACACCATTGTTGACTCCATTTAGTAGAATGTGCTGTGCTCCATGACAGCGAGGGCTTTGGCTAGTTCACTGTCACATCTCTGGTGGCACATAGTAGGCACTAAATGCTTTTTGAACGAATCGAAGGACTCCAAGAAGAAATAGCTAGTGAGATAGGAAAGGGAACAATAGGATTCTAGAAGCTAAGTGAAATAATTATTTCAAGAAGGGAGATGTGATCAGCGATTTAAATGCTCTGAGCATTGTTTTTTGGATTTGGCAAGGGAGAGGTTTGTGGAGAAGGTTTTGGTGGAGTCCTGAGGTCAGATTGGAGCAGGTTCGAGAGAGAACAGAAGAGTTAATGGCAGCAACTCCAGTCAGCTGTTTTGAGGAGTGTTGCTTTAGAGGAGATCATAAAATGGACGATAGCTGAAGGGGGAGGTGGGGGGAAAGGAGGTTTTCCTTTTTATTTTTTAATTATTCATTTACTTTTTTTTAAAGAAGGATATTTGTATCCTGATGGGAAGGGTCTGGTAAAGAAATGAAATTTGAATTTGCAGAATGGAGAGAGGATCATGACTGGAGTGACGTCCTAGGGGACAAGAAAAGGAATGGGATTCCATGTGTAAGTGAATTGGTGGCTTTGGACCAGAGCAGGGAGAGTTTATGTGACAAAAAGAGGGAAGGCTTTTGGTGCAGAAGCAAGTAGATTAGAAGGTGTGGTGGGGAAAGCGTGTGGATGGTCTTCTGTGATTTATCTCCGTTGCTGGAGTCTCCTTCTCTACCTGCACTGTAAACACTGGAGTGCCCCAGGGCTCAGTCATTGGCTTGCTTCTCCTGCCACACACGTTTGCTAAAATGATCTCATTTAGTCCCATGACTTCAGATATGCTGCTCAATTATCCTGCCTCAACCTCTCTTCAAACTACAGACACATACTCAACTGATTATCGGATATCTGTGCTTAGATGGATAACAGGCATCTCAAGCTTAGTGTATCTAGAACTGAACAGCTGATTTCTCACCTCCCTTCCCAAATCAGCTGCTCATCTTTCCCCACGCGTGTATAACTCCATGTACATGCTTAAACATCATTTAAGCCAAAAATGTTGACATCAGCCTTAATGATTCCCTTTTTCTCATCATTCCACATTCAAGCTATAAGCAAGGCCAGCACTGACTTCAAAATATACCTGAAATTTCAATACTTCTCACACATGCGGTGATATCATCCCTGTATGAGCCACCACATTCTCACCCGGGTTACACAATAGTGCTTTTATGATCTCTCCACTTCCACTCTTTAGTAAAACTTCCATCAATAAGCCAAAATGATTCTTTGAAAAAGCAGATCTGTTCATGTCACTTCCCTGCTCAAAACTCTCCAATGGTTTTTCCAAAAATAAATTCTAAAGTCCTTTTCATTATCTGCAAAGCCTTAGATGATTTGGTCCAAGATTAGCTCTCTGACTCATCATCTGCCAACCTTTCCCTTGTTCACTCTGTTCTAGAAACACAGATCCACATGCTGTTACTTGGAAGTTCCAAGCCAAGCGCACCCCACCCCAGGATTCTGCACTGGCTCTTCGCTCTGCTTGCAGTGCATCACCTTGATATTCACATGGCTCTTTCTCTAGCTTCTTCAGGTCTCTGTTCGAACATTCCCCAAAGAGGCCTTCCATGGCTACCATGTCTAAAGCAGTACTTTCCTCTTACTATCTCCTTCTTCTACTTTGATTTTCTTCATTGTATTTATTACTTCTTGATATTATGTCATGTGTGTTCATTTATTATCTGTCTCCCATTCTTGCCAATATAAAGTAGTTCTATCAGAGCAGAGAATTGTCTGTCTTGTCCACCACATATCTCCAGCATCCACGCATACAGGACAGTACCCAATACATGCATTGCATAAATGGGAGCTGTTGAAGAGTTTTGAAAAAAGATATGAAATGATATAACCAAATATTGGATGGTTGGATGGGGGCAAAAATGGGAGCCAGGATAGCAGTTGGGGTTCTTGCAATTGTCTGGGTGAGGTGAGGTTTACTTGGAGTCAAGTGGAGGGAGTGGAGATATTAAGAAGAGACTGATTCAAGTCTTCTGCCCTTCAAAGTTGTCCACCCCAATTTTGTTTGAGCCTTAGTTCTCTGTCCCATTTATAAATTTGATTCCCTGGCCAAATATTTATCGAACGTCTTGATGCAGAATGATAGAATGCCAAAACTGGGTTTAGGCACAGAGATGACATGATTCCTTCATCCTACAGATGAGGAAACTGAGCCTCAGAGAGATTAGAAATCCCACTCAGAATCTCTTGGCTTGTTAGTGGAAGGAGCCAAGACTAGAAACTGCTTTGCCTTATACTCATTCTTGTGCTATTTTCACCCCATTAGTCGTATTGCAGAATTGTCTTAGAAAAAAAAGTGTACTTTTAACATCCTAAGAACTTTGAAACTGCTAATTGTGTTAAAAATAACCTGCCATGTGATTACAAGTTCAAGTTTGGCTTTTGCACAATTTTAATTGTATCTAGGGCTGTGCTGAGAAGTCCCAAGAGAGTCCCTCAGATTTTTGTTTGGGTCCTTCTGCTCAGTGGCTTCGAACTGATGGTGCAGCAGCCAAGACATCATTCCAGGTTCGTTAATGTAGGGTTTATCCCTCCTTTTCCTTTATGCCCTCTAGGATATCTACTCAATTTCATCTTTGAGGAAGGACCTTAAAAATGAGACTATGTGCCGTATTTTAAGGAAAATGCAAAATAAATCAGGTAATATGAGTAGACCAGACAGACTGAATAAAGGTAAAGAAAACAATTTTTTTCCACATTAATGTAGATTTGTTTCATCACATATCATTAATGTAAATTTTATCCTTCAAACCACCCAGGCAACAATATCTCATCACTAAGTGTAATAAATGCTGAGGGCATTTCCCACCTCTTTACAAAACTCCAGCACACCTCCCTCCCATCTTCTTATTATGCAGGTCTAATTTGCACAGAATTCAGGAGTGTTTCATTAATTCATTTAAATAGGTTGCTTGTTCCTAATAAGCTCATCACGCAAAAGTACTTAGGAGTTTTCCTCTCCTGGCGAGAATATGTGTGATCCTGACATACAGGGTGAGAAAAAAGGGGTAATTCACTTGGGGCTTATGGCCTGAGAAGCAAGAAAATACATGAGTAGAAGTTGCATTGTTTCTAGTGGCCACTACTTTAATTTCTATCAAAGTCTGGCCTTCATTTACACCCCTTGAAGCTGAGCAGGACAGCCCCTGGACATGTTCTGTGGAGAGGCGTGGTTTCAACCTCTCTGGCACACTTTCCTCTTCCCATGCTGTACCCTCTCCCTAGCAATCTCTGCTGAAGTATTTGTATTTTTCAGGAAGCTCTTTAGTAATCTGAGAATATAAGGAAGAGAGCTGTTATGGGTGGAATTGTGTCCCCCCAGAATTCATACATTAAAATTCTAATCCCAATACCACAAAGTGTGACCTTATTTGGAAATAGGGTCATTGCAGATGTAATGAATTAAGACGAAGTCACACTGGAGAAGGGCGGGACCCTAATCCATTACGACTGATATCTTTATAGGAGGGGAAATTTGGACACACACAGGGAGAACGCCATGTGAAGGTTAGTTATGCACAAACCAAGGAACTACTAGAAGAGCGGAGAAAGCCCTGGAACAGCTCCTTCCCTAGTGCCTTCAGAGGGAGCATGGCCCTGCGGACACCTTTGTCTTGGACTTCTGGAGGCCTCCAGAACTTAAGACAATACATTTCTGTTGTTTAAGGCATTCAGTTTGTGGTACTTTGTTACAGCGGCCCTAGCAAACCAGTATAGGAGCCACGAATGGAAGAATGGCAAACTACGGATTGCACAGGTCCAGTCAATCTCAGTCCACAGCATTGACTGTGAGCTTTCGAAATGTGAATGGGATCATGTCATTCCTCTGCTTAAGACCCTCCAGAGGCTCTCATCTCCCTCCTTACCAGCCTGCAAGACCTCCCCGATCTGCCCCAGGAAGCTCTCTGACATAATCGCCTCTTACTCTCTTCTTTCTCATTCTCTCCAGCTGCACTCGTCCCTTGCTCTTCTCCAAACACTAAGCACTCAGCTAATTACATATTTTTCCTCTCTCACTTAAACTTGGTGTTCACTCAAAATTCATTTCTTTGACCACCCTCCGTAGAACAACACTCTCTTCACTTACTGTTGTTTTCCTCAATAACACTTATCAGTACCTATGTACTTGTTTATTGCTTGTCACCGTCTGCAAGGATGTAAGCTCCTCAAGTGTAGGAAATAGGTCAGGCTTGTTGTTGTATACTCAAAGCCTTTGAATGGTGGAGTACATCAAAGGAGCTCAATACATATTTGTTGAATGAATCAAAAATTGAATGAATGATGTGCCAGATACTTGGGGATTTTATAATTTTAAATTTTCAACAGCTACTTCCAAGGCATGCCTGGTCACTGCTTCCACTTTTCTCTGTTACTGTGAATTGAGTCAACTTCCTAAGTGTCTGAAAACTCTCTTTCTCCCTCTCTCTTTCTCTCTCCCAACACTGAGCCTCAGGAAGGGCATTTCCTAGATGAGAAAAGACAAAGAAAATGAGCTCCCCTGTGGAGACATCTCTCTCTTATTTATCCCTGTATCCTCTGCAGAGCCTGGCACACAGTAAATATTGATTTAAGGAATGAACAAGAAATTGCTTTTCACAAAGAACTAAATTTTGGTCAGCTAAATTCTTCCAAAGTAACCCATGCTTTTCAGAGGGACCTCATGCTTAGCTTCTGTGATCTTTCAATTTACCCATCTGTGGTAAGCAGCCTCTAGGATGGCTCCCAACCATCCCTTTGTGCTGGCCTTCATGCATTGTGTGATCCCCTGCCCACAAGAGTGAGCTGCATTTAGTAACTCACTTCTAAGGAATAGAATAGAGCAGAAGTGATGGGCTGGCACTTCTGAGATTAATTTATTAGGAGACTAGCTTTCATCTTGAGTGTTCTTGCTCTCTCACTCTTGGACGGCTTGTGTCAGGAGAAGCCGGCTGCCACGTTGTGAGGCAGTCACGTGGAGAGGCCCACACGAGCGGGTCTGGAGGCAGATTCTCCCCGAGTCGAGCCATGAGATGACTGCAGCCCTGGCTGACACCTCGATTGAAGCCTCATGGAAGACCCTGAGCCAGAAAACCCAGCTAATCGACTCCCCTATTCCTGACCCACAGAACCTGTGGGATAATAAATGTTTATTGTCCTCAGCTGATTAGGGTTAGAGTCATTTGTTACGTAGCAGTAGATAACTAACACCTCTTATACCACGTTTGATTTGTGGTCCTAACATGTCATTCTTAAAGCATTATTGATGTGACAAGTTACCTCAAGATGCTTTTTCCAAAGGCTAACATACAGACAAGAGTGTTTTTCATGTCCAAGTTAACAAGTTTGTAACATTTATTTTTGTATGTATGTTAAAACTGTTGGCCAAAATGCAAATTAAAAAACTCTGTTGTTCATACATGTTGTCTCATTTAATCCTCATGAAAATCCTATGAAATAAGGTGCTACCATCAACCCATTTTAACTACAGAGAAACTGAGGAACAAGCAGTGTAAGCAACTTGCCCAAGGTCATAACAGTGAGTAAGTGGTAGAATTAGACAGACGGGTTGTATGACTGAGACCTTAACCAGTAGTCTATGCTGCTTCTTAGTGTGAAAGGTAGAGAAGAATATTAAAATAGGTCAAATTGCCTTAAAAATCAGGACTGCTGTAGAAGAGTTACTTAACCAGGACTAGAGTTTTCATGATTAAAAGATGAAATGATATCAATCTTTGATGAATTCCCAGAAAAATTGAATGAGATAATATACACCAAATGTGTAGTATACTGCCTGGCACATACGAGTAAAAAAAAAAAAAAATATCCAAATGAGGAGACAAATCGTAAATTATCAGTGAAAAAAACCCCAAAACCTTTCCCTTTCTGAGGAGAGGTCACTGAAGTCACTAGAAAATCCAAAAGCATTCACCCATCAGACTCTTGTTAGATTTATTGACGTATTTCAAACTCATCAGTACAAGATGACAGCAAGATGTGCAAGGATTGTGACTCAGCCGCATTCCTACCTGACCTAGGATCTCAGCAGCTGCCGATGGTGTAGACAGCAGGTCCCCAGAATAATTCTCAGAAGAAAGGCCTTGGAAGGTGCAGAAATAATCCTAAAAAATCAGAAGCTCCATACACTGCTGTATCATAGATGAATGTAAAAAGTATTTATTTGACTTGGAGCCAGGACACCTGGGTTTGGATCTTTACTTGGTGAGTAGTTTCAATCTGTGTGACTTTGAGCAAGTCAGATCATCTTAACAAGCCTCAGTTTCCTCATCTCTAAAATGGAAAGAAAGTAAGGTTGCCCTGCCTGCCTTTCAGGGTTGTGCTGCTCTGACTTTGACGAGATGAAGTAGCTGAAAAGGCTTTGTGAGCTGTAGATTGCAGATGAAGGGATATTTATTTTTATTTTTTATTATGATTTGCAGAAGGAAAATATATGCTGCATGTAGATCATTTGTATTTCTGCCCCTTGTGGGCATGGAGCAGTAATAACTGAAACGCACTGCTGCCGTGGCGGAGGTGCTGGGCTGGTGCCCAGAAGCACACATGTGCAAGCAATTAATTCAGAGAGAGGTTGTGTCACGGCACCAGCCAACAACTGGCCAGTCTCCAGCGCTACCACCAGCAGCTGTGGTCTCTGAGGTTCAGTTGTAACCACGCACACAGAACTCCACTGCTAGCGTCAAGGGTCAGAGCACATTTAGCCGTTCAGCCATAGAATCCAGAGGTAGTGCCCACAGTCCCTACACCCTACACAGGAATGCACTCCACAAACAGTCCCTGACTTCCGGCATGTGCCAGGGGATAAGTGTCAAGGATACCAGTGCGAATAGGGCAGATCCACGGAGCTGCCCTCATGCCACTTACAGCCAGGAAATGATCATGAAAATCAATTGTGAACACAACTGGACAGACACTTGACTTTCATAGTGAGTGCTAGTATACTTTAAAACCTCTACATTTTGATGAAGTCTTTGAATTTCTTTACTCTGAACCATGAAGAAAAACAGAATTTCCCAAAACTTTGGACTAGGATGGAATTACCAGTGACCAGTTAGCCCCCTTGTTTTTAAAGACCCTGTGTGCTCTGCCCAGGGTCACTCAGCTGGTGAGAGGAGCCAAGGCCCAGCCAGCAGATGATGGGTTGGACACATCAGCCATTCTGGAGCTTACCTGCCTCCTACTCAGGACTCAACATGGACCCCGACGTCTATCAGTGGGCAGGGTATGATGCGACTTTTGTGTACATTCTATTTCTGCACTGAGGCCTCTCAACATCTGGGTCACTGTGGTTTCATTGTGCCCGGAAACTCTAGAACTTTCTGACAGAGCCAGAGTCTAGAGTGCTTCAAAAGTTGTTTTTCGTTTGTTTGCTGTCACTATTTCCCCCAATCCTGTCTAATTGATGGCACCTAACTAGAGACAGGATTTCTTTCACCTTGTTTTTGGGACTTGTTCATTACTCACAATAAGATTCCTTCCCAAGTCTGCCAGATGTGAATGCATAACGTTTCTAATCAGAGTCCAACTGATCCCAGAAAACTAGTTTCAGTGAAAAATGAGGTGACTAATGGACTAGGTCTAGATGATTATGAACTGGGTGAAAGTTCATTTTCCCAGCCAAAATAACGCGGAGCTGTAAAATTCAACTTCTGAGACTGTTTGTGGGTTTGCATGCTAATTTTTTGGAACACATACCTTTTATTCCATCTATAATTTGAATGCTCAATATTAAACCATGTGTAAGAAATCAAACATTAACTCTAGTATTCAAAATAAAAGCTGCAAGTACGTAATTTGATTCCTGGGTATTATATAGTCCATAAACGGAAGGAGATCAACATTTCTTGAGCACCCACTCTGTGCCAGGCTCTTGGCTGGGCATCTTTTTCAGTGTTATGGTTTCTTCTGCATAAGAGCCCTCTCAGACACTTACAGTTATCCCTTTATTACAGAAGAGGAAATTGATGCTCAGAAAAGCCAGTGACAAAGCTGGGGTTTGAACTCAGATCTGACTGATGCTAAAACTCCCACTCTTCCTGTGATATTAAACGATTTCATTTCCTTCCCAGAGAGACCGTCTAATTTAAAATCTGCAGAGTTTTGCCCCTTAATCCAATAAGTGAGCCTGAATTATGCTAAAGGAATTCAAAGATTAATATGGCAACTACCCAAATTTGCCAGCAAATCCATCTGACGATGACAGTGATGATAATGACAAAAATGGTTCAGTATAAGTCAGGCGCAACTCTAATTTATATGTATGATCTCGGTTGAGTCTCACAACCGTCTTATGAAGTGGCTGCTATTATTATACCGACTGGCTGAGGCTCCGTGTGGCAGGGATGGGATGAACCCAGATATACAGCCTGACATCTGGGGGTGCTGTTATCATTCTCTATGCAGCTGTCAAACTTTTTATTATTTTTATCCTTTATTTTTTTAGGAAGATTAGCCCTGAGCTAACATCTGTGCCCATCTTCCTCTATTTTATATGTGGGATGCCTACCACAGCATGGCTTGCCAAGGGTGCCACGTCCACACACAGGATCCAAACCAGTGAACCCCGGGCCGCCGAAGCGGAACGTGCGCACTTAACTGCTGTGCCATAGGGCTGGCCCTATACAGCTGTCAAATTAAATAGAACAAATCAAAGCACCTAAAGACTAACTACTGACATATTTCTTACTTCAATAACTTGACGGAAGACAAAATACTTGAATGTTTAGAGGATATAGTCCCGTGTTAACTAATAAATAAGGGGAGAGTTCACATCACGACTGGCAGTGGAGGATGACGATGATGACCTCATACAAGGTCGAAAAGTCACATAAATGTTAGTATGTTGAAGGGAAGGGATAAAACCAAGACACCAAAGGAATCAGCTCTTCAAGTCAAGGGAGGAACGGCTGGACAATCCACTAATACTGCGATGAAATAGGGGGGATTTTATATTTCTGAGCATGGCGGTGCTGGTGATGTCAAGCAGCCACCACTACTGTGAAACTGGCCTTTTCTTGCTCCACCACTGCCCACAGCCCCCAGGGCTGCTCTGCCAAGGCAACCTTGCCTCCAAGTCTCTCTGGTTTAGCAGTTCTTTTTTCTGTGCAAAATTTGAATCAAAATAGAAAAAACAAATTCAATCTCAGACACCAATCTCCCCAGGCAATATTTGTTTGAGATTTTCTTTTAGGAGGCAGGAATAGAAGAATGTTTCTGAATCCTGTGTTAATCTCCAATGGTTTGAACCACAATTTTGCATCCAATCACTTCTTCTTAGCTATGTAATCTTAGAAACATACCTAATCTCTTTCTCGCCCGCTAAGTGTGGTAGTGGTGACACAGTGGTTATACTGAGGCCAGACTGCCCAAGTCGGAACTCCGGTTCTGACACTTAGTAGCTGTGTGATCTTGGTCGAGTTGCAACTTCTCAAAAGGCCTCAGTTTCTTCACCTGAAAAATGGAGAGTATATAAGGAGGGCTCCACCTTCTGGGGCTGTTCTAAGTTAGTGCACATAAAGCATTTAGAATGGTGTGCGGCACACAATGAGCAGGCCAATAGATATTATTTGCAACTATTGAGTATATTTTATAAATCACTGTTCATAACTTAGGCAGCCATCCTGAGCTAAATGACCAAAATTAGGGCTTCTATTCCCATGTTTATTCTGAGGTTGGTACACGCTGAATTATGGAATTGTTCAAAGGAAAGAATCTTCAACTCCCAAGAAGTCAATTTAATGCGAGTAGTAACTATTTATTGTATTGACATATTTACAAAATATTACAAAGTGAAATACCACTTTAATTCGGCATATTACACAACGGCTGCATACAGGCAAGACAAAGTATATGAAAAACATTTACTTCTGTCTTTGGTATTAGAGATCTACACACATCCGCAACATTCAAAGTTTCCAATACAAAGTATTAAACGTAGACAAAGATGTAATTGGTAACATCATGAAAAGGGGCTCCAAGATCCTCTGCTGGGAAACCCCCAGGGCCACGAAATGCAGCAGGAAGACCAGACACCAATTGCAAGAAAGGGAGTCTACAGGCTAAAGCAACAATAGAAGAAACAATACAAGCTACAGGACCATCCACAGAAGCGTTTCCATTTGTGCGAAGCTGCTCTCTCCACAACATTTGGCTGACAGTAACAGACGAGACATTCCCGAGACAGAGAGTCGCAGATAAGACTTTAGAGGAAAGAATCCACTCCAAGAGTCCAGCTTGCGGGTATAACTTTACTGTACAGAACATTTTATAAAATCCATTTTTGTGATCATTTACACATATACAAAAACCTAACTGCTTTTAGCAAATAATAATTGTTCTAAAACACAATCACAGTTTACATAATTCTGAGGTAAAGGTCCTGAACCTACCCTATTTGAGAAGTCTAGCTCACAAGGGTCTCTAGAGGGGGACGTGTCCACTGAACATCAGGTTCTGGCACTCAAGTGGGTCGGGAAGGGGCAGGCCACACCCACCGCGTTTCAGAGATGACCCCAAATGTCAGAACTGAATCTTCCTCGTTTGGCTCTGTTAAGTGAATGCTTCTAACGTTTTTTTTTTTGTTTTCTTCAAACATGAAACACTCTCGGAATCTTTTCAGAACATGACTTCTGCTATGGAGAAAATATTTCAAGAAAGGGCCAAGTTAGTCTCTTAACTTGACTGTCTTGACTGGGGACTCTGTGGATCCAGGAAAAACATATTTAGACTCCTCACCCAAAAAGTGAATTCTTGGTCAAAAAAAACGCACCACAGAAGTGATCTTCCCACCAGTTAACACAGTGCAGAAAGGGCCTGCAGCTAAGAGCCTCAGTGAGAAGCTGGGAGCCCACAGGGAGGAAGAGCAGGGACGTGACCCTCCTCCTGTCTCAGAAATGCAGAAAGGACCCAGCTGTACTTTCCTTCCAAAATCCTCAACAAAGTTGTTTGTGCTACTGTAAACGCTCCAGGAAAATGTGGGAATCCACAAATACGTCCCAGGTGTTTTCTGGGGAGGAGGAAAAGGCATATGTTAACAGACGTCGCTTCCATAAAATGACTAACTATAAATTCTAGTCTTGATCTGTTCTGTAAACAATGCCACCTTCCTCGGGTTCCTTGGGACTACCTAGAATGCACCGAGCCAGGGTTACTTCATAAAGTTTAGTGCATTTCCAAAATAACCCTACGAAATCATCAAGGTTGTGAAGATTTAACAGGAAGACACTCTCTTTTATGTACTGTTTTTTTTTTTATAAAGAAGTTTGCAAATATAATCAGGACATCAAAAGAATAATTAAAACCCCTCTGGGATATATCACTTAGGAAGCAAACCTGAGCATTTGCCTCTTCTATTTTATCACGAGTCACATCTGGGGGTAAAAGTGTTTGTCAGGCAATGAGTCACCCTGTGAGGCAATTTAAGACAAGTAATGCTGCTGGACCTTTCCATTAAGTTGCCCAAATGGCAGAACTCTAATTTTTCTTCCTGCTGGGAAAAGTAAAATTAAACTTCTGCTTCGCTGTATCTTCAAAAATTCTGGTGAATGGCACGTGGGAAGAAAGTAAATATGCGTTAAACATTTACTAATGGCTGACATTCATGGTGTCTAACTGGATGAAGTAAAAGGAAACATGAACGAATGTGTTTGCAGGGCTCTTTGGGGAGGAAAAGCTTTTGGCTTTGCCCTGGTCCCTGACAATGACAGACTGGCAGGCTGTTTCTTGCACAGCTCTAGGCAAGCCATTAATCTGTCAGTACCAGCATCTTTAGAAATCCCAGCATTAAGACTTGGAGGGGAAAAGGAAGGAGGATGTTGAATAGCCAGAAATGCAGCTTTTTAAACACTTCAGTTAATTCACAATGCTATGCAGGCTTCTGTTTATCCCTTCTCTGAAATTTCTGGGGCAAGGTGCAACGCTGGATTGGAATTTATTCATCCTCTTCTACATATGTGGATGGAAACCAGCCCACCTGAAAAAGAAAAGCAACCAACACAGCAATGTGACTTTGCATCTGGCACCTCAAAGGGTTGAACAAACAGCCCACTTGGTTTTCTAACACCCCGATTAAGCTGGGGTTTTACGCCCATGGCAGGTGAAGAAGATTGGCTTAACTGCTTAGAAGCCTGATAGAGGGAGTGATAGAAACGGAGGAATAAAATAAGCATAAACAGTGTTCTAATCTGCTAGCACACAAATAAATATGTAAATTAAGTGTAATATGGGGCTCTACTACTTACTGCTTCCTATTTTTGCTATAAAACAAGATATAAAGACAGAGGTACTTCATCCATTCTTTCTAATTTACATCAGCAGCTCTCACGGATGTTTTGTACTCCATCAAAAGTTTATGCTCTGGGCTAGGAACTCAAACCCTTTCCCAAACAGGAAGCCATCAAACTTCATTTATGCCACTATCATATTCATTCAACACATTTTTCTTGAGTGCCTATTATCAGCAGCAACACCACCAGTCTCTGGAGCCAGGGCTCTGTGGGGTGACGGCTGCAATGCAGTACAGGGCCTTGTCCCCAGGACCGCAGTGGGTGCCAGTGACCGCCCTGTCCCCTTCATCCACTGTGCACAAGCACATAGAGGGGACAACTCACCCTGCCATTTACTTCTCCTCTCCACCAGCCGTTTGCACTCATCTTCGTGTAAATCTTCACCACATCTCCTTTCAATAAGGACAGTTCTCGCATGTCTCTTGCACAGAAGTCATACCGAGCAATGGCAATGCCCAGCACTTTTGGACTTAAGACTGTAAAGAAATGATCGGGAGTCAGAATTCATTTGCAGTTTAACAACCATAAGAACCTAATCAGATGACTGTTATAGATGCTATCAAAATGCACAGCCGTGATTTCATTACAGACTAGTGATAATGGCACAGGAGCTTGAAAGCAGCAGAATTGCTGTTTCAATTCAATCAGGCGTAGTTACATGCATTTCAGAAAGTTTAAAGAACCACTGTTCTGTTGTCACATTCTTCATAAGAACTTCAAAACAAGGACTAGCGTTTGTAAAAAAAAAAAAAAAGTAAATAAATAAAGCTTAATATCTAAGGAGATAGAATCTAAAATTATTAGTCTAAATTTCCTAATCTATTTCTAACTTCTAAAACAAAGGCTTTACGTTTTCTTGTAACCTTTTCAACTAAGACTTAAAACGACCAGATATTTTGCTCTGAAAGCCCCCTGTTGGATCCACGTCATCACTTCTACTTAAACGGGACTTCTTCCCCTAACCAGCCTTTTTTTGTCAAAACTATTTGTGGATAAACTTAGTTATTGTTTTACATATAATTTCACTTATGTGAAGAAGCTTAAATCAAGTTTCACAGAAAGAACATATAAACGCCATCCATTTATCTTTCAAACAAATACTGCCTTATAAAAATCTTTCCTGAAGTATGTAATCAAAACCAAGATGTCGGAGTGTTCATCTTCTATGTTCAGAGTTTTTTACGGTGGGAGAGGAGCCGACTTACTCCCTGCCCTCCCCCGCCCTGTCCTGAAGGGAACACTCCTTTCAAGCTGTACGTTTGTTTGTCTCCAGTGTTTCATAACACATTTTATATTAACTTCTCCACCTGTTGCTCCTTGGGGTTATAAAGTGTTTTCAATTATATGTTCAGTGATTCTGAGAATCACTCACCTGGGATCGGTGGGAACTTTATAAACCTTAAACGGTAGAGGAACTTAGTATAAGAAAAAGAAACAAGTGAGAAATGCCATAGTCTGTGTTTTTAACAGTTCCCAGTGCCCAGGCAGCCGCAGTTACGACTTGGGTGACCCTGGAAGAGCCTGTCCACTTGGAGACAGGGATCTCTGCCCTATTATTCAGGGCTTTGCAATGACAGAAATTTTTTTAGTCTCCAGGTGTCCATCACAAGAAAAACGAATAGCAATGCTGTAGATTTCAGAACTGTAAAGGGAGTAAAAATAGGTCATTTTATTTTACTGTTCAGACACAAACCACTTTAATAGTTTTCTTACTGAAAACCATCCCATTACTGGGGCACTACTCTTAGAGTCAGCGCACATAAAAACACCCCTGTGACGGAAAAACCCAATCATTATCTTCACTGTGCGACCTTGCACAGGTCTCCTAACCCCTCTAGGCCACATTTTTCTCACCTATAAAATGAAAAGTCTAAACTAGATGACTTCTAAGGTTCTTCCAGTACTAAATTTTATGATTCCATTGGGACTTACAGGTTAATTTTTAAAAATCTGTAAGAAAACGTCCTTTATGTAGCCATAATGTTCTCCCCTACGTGTCACGTAAACAGCCATTCAGGAATGTACAGCCATTAAATTCTTTGGCTAATGACAGAAATCAAGACGAGAATGCTCGTGCACAAACTGATGGGCACAGTCATCCTTTCAAGTAAATATGCACTGAATTTTACCCTTACATTTGGAGACAAAGTTCGGATATTGGTTCTATTTATCTTCTTAAAGGAAACACATAAAAACTGGATTTCTCAACTAAAATTTCTGATCCTCAAGAAAACTAGTGATTTTATAGAGTACTTTGTCCCCCCTTTATACTTTCAGCCCCCACCCCTTTCCAACTTCTCCCCAACAGGTAAAATAGAAAATGTGTTACTGAAATACACAACATGAGCAGCACGCGAAAACTAGAGGAATGAAATGTTGTGACAAACGATGACTTTATGGCAAAGAAAAGGAAAGTGCACGGTGGGGATGCAATTCTAGGGACCATTTGTGAGGAGATGTATCTACATGAGAAGCCATACACAGAAGTCGACATGTTTTATTTGCAGACAGAAGCAAGTTGGAAAGACACATAAAAGCAGTAAAGCAGTACCTGACCAGAAAGGAGTGGAAGAAGGGAGAGCAAAGCTGTAGTCTGGAGGAGTGACAAAAGAAAAGCCACAGAACAGAGAAGGGGCTTAGAGAGAGAAAGAAAAGGAGAGAAGCAAAAGAACATTTAGGTACTGGCAAAAAATATCTCAACACAGCTATTTCGTTGTCTACAATCTTAAGAAAATTGTCATATCAAAGTTGGGATATCAAGCTTCGCTTTCACCCATTCTCTCCTGACACCATTTCTAAATGGAGAACAAGCCAGATTTTTACATTTTGATTGACATTAGTTCTGCAGTTCAGAGCTGTCTATCCCCTTACAGGGGAACACAGCATACCCACTCCATGTTGCCATCTTTGACCCACCAAGGAGGGTCTTCTCCTCTTGATGTGGCACACAATTCCCACTTCATTACATCAGTGGAGAGGGGGATCCTGTAAATTCTTCATGTAGATATGCTTCACATCAAAACTGATAGAAAGAAGTAAGAGCTGGTAGGGTGGTGTCAATGAGACATGCAGAACCCACTGAAAATTCAAGAAAGTCACTTATACAATTTGTTAGGAACCACCCCACCCCCCAAACAAGCATGTGCATGCCAGCTTATTTCCAGAAATAAAATGTAAACCACTCTGAAGCTTATCATATCTGGAAAAGAAAGTAACTATATCTCTAAATTGTAGGAATTACAGAAAAATTCCATGCGTTTGGACGCTTGAAAACTTTTCACTTTGCTTTTAATAATAAGAGCTCACACTTACCAAATGGTTCTCAAGTGTTAGAAGCCATGCTCAATATTTTATGTTCAGTATTTCACTTAATCATCACAATGACTCAAAGAGGAAGGTACTAATATTATTTTCCCCTTTATATTTGAGAAAAACCTAGATTCAAACCCAGGCAGTGTGACCCCAGGGTCCAGGTTCTTGACTGCTGCACTGCTCTGCATCTCCCACTCTGCTGCACGTACCTCCATAGGCAGTGACAGAACTCTACCCGCTGATACCACAGTGCCATTGCAACAGAAAAGGAAGCAGTGGTCATACATTTTCTCCCAATATTTAATTCTCCCCTCATCCATGTAATAGATTAGTTGGCTGGGCTATGTTTGCCCAGAAAGAAGACAACGTTTCCCATTCTTGCCTCGACTTCAGTGCACCTATATAAGTTCTTGCCACTAGGATACAAACAAAAATACCGTAAGGCAGCTTCTGGTACCTTTCCTGGCAAGGCAGCTGGCACAAGCCTTTGCCCTTCTTTCTGGTTCTTTATTCTATCCTGCTGTCTGGAATGTGAAAGCTACCACCTTGGTCGATGAGAAGGCAGCCCTCACCTTAAGGATAGTAGAGCATGCGCTTGAAGGAACCTGGGTTACCGAAGATTTTATGGAACAGAGATGACCTGCCCTTCTCCACAGCCCTGGATTGACTACTTCCAGGTTTCTATGCGAAAGAGAAATAAATGTCTATCCTGCTTAAGCCAATGGTTTTTGGGTTTCTGTTACTTGTACCTAGACCTAATCTAAACTCTAACAAAAAGCATTCTATAACCAAGGATGAGGTGAAAGTGGGCTACGCAAACTGGAATGAGTCCATAGAATCTTCCAATCAGATCACTGTTTGATTTGAAAGCCGCAGAATTCTTCCAACGTTAATACTCTTGTCAGGAAGGGGTCCTGGGGCTACCTAAGAAGAGCAGTAGCTCATTAAGGGGATTCCCAGATACCACACAAGTAGACTGGCCAAGGGAATTGGAAGTGGCTCGGCTGTTCTTGGAACCAAGGACCTTGGAGTCCCCGTGTATGCGTTGAATGTATTCATGGCATTTTTTCTGATGAATGGTCACACATCTTTACTTTTTTTTTTCTTTAAAGATTTTATTTTTTTTCCTTTTTCTCCCCAAAGCCCCCCGGTACATAGTTGTATATTCTTCGTTGTGGGTCCTTCTCGTTGTGGCATGTGGGACGCTGCCTCAGCGTGGTTTGATGAGCAGTGCCATGTCCGCACCCAGCATTCGAACCAAAGAAACACTGGGCCGCCTGCAGCAGAGTGCGCAAACTTAGCCACTTGGCCACGGGGCCGGCCCCCACACATCTTTACTTTTAACCCACCGTGAAGTATATCCTTGTTGATAATCAAGGTTCTTTTTCTAATCCATTGCATGTTCTACATTACATTTATTTTAAAATGCAGTGGTACGTGCCATTACAACTAATTTTACAACCTGCCTAATTCAGTTACTACTATGCAATATAACTGGTTTGTTTTAATTTCCTTGAGATCATGCTATGCCCACCATTACAGAGAGGAGAGGAAGCCGTCTCTAATTTAATGATAAAAATGGCACACATCTAACTCTATTATTGGCAAAAAATCTGGTGCCATGATTCCTATCTCATGTCTGTAAGAACCCTTCATTCTACACGTTACTTCTAGCAGCTATTAGAATTTTCTCCTTGAACTGTTTTCTAAGTATCCGTCCTTGATTCTCTCTCTGGGACTATTTTATCCATAAAGTAACAAAAGAAGATTGTATTTCTCCAAAATTTCTAATGAAGGCAATTTAAGTCAAGAGTCTGAAATACAATAAGAGATAAGTTAGCTCTAGAAGGAAGAAATAAGAAACCAATGAAAACACAATTAAACACAATTCACATAATCTCAACAACAGGTAGATATATTACATCAGATCACCTCTCTCTAATCTTAGAATATCTAACATTCCTGAGGTAATGGACGTATGAAGTAATGAAGTATGGATAACGCCTCACCAAAGGGCTTGAATCTCTGTTTCAAATACATTAATATCAGTGTGCTGTCCCCTCTCTCTTATCTAATCCTAAAAACCTTATAAGCATTTGCATTAATGTCAAGGAGGTACAATAAGAATCTCCTTAAATCTGATCTAAAATATTATAATCTTAACTAAATGGTAGCTCTTCCCCCATGGTTAGGCCTTGGCTCCTCTCCTGGCTTCACTCTACATTAATTTTTTCCCTAATGAATGGAACGGATTCTTGGCTATCACTTAGCTCCTCACCTGAATTGCAGTCTGATTTCAAATGTTTTCATGACACTGACATGAGCTACAACCATTATCTCTGGTTCAACTTGTCTGAAACCAAACTCATCGTCTTCCTCCCTGTAATCTAGCTCAACCTCCCACAATTCTGTTCTTTTTTTTTTTTTCAATGGCTCCCATGTTCTCTTTGCAAACTATCCTTGCAAAGTCAGTATAAACTGTTTGGTTATTCCTGTTCACTCTCTTCTTCCTCTGAAATATGAAGTTCTTCCTACACTGAATTCTCAGCTCCACCACCCCAATCCAGGACTTACGCCATTTCTAAACTAAGACGACCACCTCCCAGTTGGTCTTCTTGCTTTCAACCTTCTCTCTTTCCACTCTATTCTAAACACTACTTTAGCTCCTCTCTGTAAACAGAGATTCATCATTCCTTTTCCTATATTATGAAATCCAAACTCTTGATCTGAATTCCACGACAATTCATAGTCTGGCTGCATCTTGCCTTTATAACCAAATCTTCCGTCATTTTCCCACACAAATTATTTTCACCCAGACCAGCTTCCTAAAACCCCCTGAGGCCCTCAGCTTCAGTTTCAACACAAAACCTCTGCTCATTCTGGAATGCTCCTTCACTTTGCCTCTACTAACCTTAACCTCCTTGTCTCCAAAGTTCAGCTCAGGCCCCTTCCATGAGTCTTCCCTGACTAATCCAGACAACACTTGTCCCCTTCCCTGTCCTTTCTAGCCATCTGTTAGGCACTTACATCGTGACTTCCTGGCTCTGCTGTTTAATTACCATACGTGCTCCTGCATTGTATCTTCAATTAGTCATTGATTCTGGAGAGCAGGGGCCAGCTCTTATACTGCTTCTGCATCCCCACAGGATTAGGCCCAATGCTAAGCAACAGAAGCTGCTCAACGGACAAGTATCCCAGCAGGGTATTTAATTTTGCAAGCTCCTTATGTCTCCTCCTCCTATTACTTTAGCTCATCTTTTGCTCACTTAACTGCTCAAAAAGATGTCCAACAAAAGCCGGCACAACAAAGAAAAGAACGTGAAATACGTTCAGGTTTTAGTCCCCAGGATCCCTGAGAGCCATAATCTATCAATGATATTCCTACAATAACTGCAATTTTTCCTAAGATGATGTACAGCTGTTAAATACTGTATGTCTCATGGCATTAACCATACCGTATGCCTGAGGAATCTTCTTAGGAGTACAAGGTTAATCGGTTTCTCCTGCCACCCAGTGTATAGCTCTCAGGCAAACATTTTAAGGATTGGCAGGGATGCTTTCTCCTTTTCTACACACTGTAGCATGACTTATTGTTGCCATTCTTCCTATACAGCAATTTTCACTGCCTTCGGGTCCTTAATTCTCGTGAGCTGGCAAAAGAGCATTTGAATTCCTGCTACCCATGGAGACAAGAGTATAAGATAACATGTTTCCCTAGGAAATTATGAATTGAAATCTAGACGTAAGCGATGTCAAAATAAGGTATTTGATAAAAATATTTTGCAGAATGGTTTAACTTGCAGAATGTATTTACATCCATAACGAGAACACATCCACCTATTTCTATGCACATCTACAGATACACGGTCTCCTCATCAAACTCCTTCTACTATACCAACATGCCACTAATGTAAAAATTACTGGTAGGTGCACATCCTGGAATGGAATTAGAAACAGCCGAGTAACAGTGACATTCAAATGGGCTGTTGAGGGGATTATTATCGCCTGTCTCTTTCATTCCCTGGTAATGTTCACTTCACCACCTAATATTATAGATAGCTTCTTGAGAGAAAGAACTCTTTTATTCATATCAGTATCCACTGAGACAATATTAAATCAATGTCAAGACCTTTTCCATTGAAGTAATCATTTGCAAACTGTGTACTATAGTTAAGGGCCTAACTTTCCCCCTTCCTCAAACACTTTCAACTCCTTATTAGCACAGACAAAGGAGAACCTTGCTCAGAGAGACCATCACATTCTGGCAGGTCTCTCTGGCTATTTTTCACGTATTTGATACCTGGCACTCAATTGGGTTAATCTTCATGGAACATTAGCAAATGAGTGGCTCATAGTGACTCAATATTTCTCATTAGGAACTATTAAGAATTCAGTCAAATATTATTTATCAACTTTTCCAAGTTAAACAAACAAAACCCGAAGTGCAACAGTCTCTAATTGGAACAAGTGTTGTCTGTTAAATAAATAACTTGAGAATAGAAACTATCAGCATAGCCATAATCAACTGATTGGCAAATCATTAGTGAACATTATTCAGTTCTGAGACTTGACTGCGAAGATACAGCCACAGAACACAGAAGTATGTATTTAAAAAAGTATTAAAAAAAAACAGTGTTTACAGTAGAATAAAAAAGTACTAGTGAATTGATATCTGACATCTACACTTTTGTTGTCAAGGCTAACTAAGCATTGTTTTAAAGTAATATGCTCTGCCTTGATCAGTCTATTCATGTCCAGGAGCCAATGAAAATCTACTCAATTTTCAGTAACATTTGAAATTTGTAGACAGTAGAGACCAAACTCAATCAATACTCTTCCTTAAGGTACTGGTTATCAAATCACAAAGTATTTTTGAACTACCAATTAATGATCCAATGATCGATTACATGTATAACTAAACATTACCCTAAGCATTTGCTAATTATTCTCTGAGATAGACATTACCTAACGCTCAGCTTTAAGTTGTAACAACCACACGTGTTCACATTCATTTATGTAGCAAAAAGTTGTTAGTAAAAATATCAGACAATTGAACCATCCGTACTGCGGCTACAGTGATCCCTGAGAGTTCTCTGCCCGGTGGCGGCCTAGAGGCTTTCCTGAAGAACTATGTTCCTATGTGGGACGCTTTGATGAGTGATCCAGGAGGTTCCTTTGACCAAGATCGTCTACAGATGGTTTAACAGCAGAGCACATGCTGAGAATTTACTAAATGTTGAACTTAAATTTCCGATCTTTAACCTGGTTTTATTTTAGAACTTAGCCATATCTTCTTCTTAGACTCCCAGCAACATTCATAGACATGGTATCAAATATCTGCTCCTTCATCTCCCTCAAATGTTTACTGTTTATTGTATATTTTATATATTGTCACCGAAAAAAACTAGGAATAATTCAGATCGGTTTTATTTGGTTGAATGCTGACAGCTGGTAAATGGACAAATCTCCTTTAATCTGAAATTCAAAGATAAACTAGAATTATTGTGAAAAATAAACAGCTACTTTGTATTCAGTGCTGCACAGTATAAACATATAAAGCCATTAACAACAACAAAATGAGTATAAGGCCTTTCCTTATTATGGAAAATTAGATCACTTGACATTTCTAGGGATTTCAGATTATTTTTAGGATTCTAGTTTATCAAGATGTGAATTTGATTCTTTTTAAATTCTTACTCTTTAAAAATAATTGGCAGACGTTAAATTACTAATGTGCAAGTACTGTGCTCAGGTGCTATAGGACATATAACAAATAAGACAGAACATGTGAATTCAAAGAAGCTTACAAACTAGTAAAGAGACAGACGTGCAGAAATGATACAGAGATATGGAATTATTCATTTTGGATCCAGAATGCTACGACTAGACTTTAGGCTCCATTTGAGCCCCACCTCACTCCTCAAAAAATGTCCAATTTTCAGGTTGCTAGGGTCAAAAACCTTAGAGTCATCCTTGAATCTTCTCTATTTTTTTTTAAAGATTTTATTTTTTTCTTTTTCTCCCCAAAGCCCCCTGGCACATAGTTGTGTATTTTTAGCTGTGGGTCCTTCTAGTTGTGGCATGTGGGATGCCACCTCAACATGGCTTGATGAGCAGTGCCATGTCCATGCCCAGGATCTGAACCGGCAAAACCGTCGGCGGCCAAACCTAACCACTTGGCCCCGGAGCTGGCCCCTTCTCTTACTATTCTATCTCACATCTGATGTGTCAGAACATCCTGTTGGATTACCTTCAAATTATGTCACCTATAACGGCTACATGTTGGTCCAAGCCTCCACCATTCCTCCCCAGGATTTCTGCACTAGCCTCCTACTGGTCTTTTGTTTCTATCCTGTCCCCCCTTCCCTATGGTATGTTTTCTAGCACAGAAGCCAAAATAATCCTGTTAAAACTTAAAGTCAAACCGTCTCTCTCCCTTGCTTAAATCCCTCCAATGGCATCCCATTTCTTCCAGAGTAAAGCTAAAGTCCTATCAGGCCTCCTATGGTCTGGCCTCCTTTACCTCTCCGACTGCATCCCTGCTGCTCTTCCTCTTGCTCCTTCTGCTCTGGCCACATTGCATATGTTGTATATGCTCCTTCCTATGAACAGGATGCTCCCTCTCTCACTTCCTTGAGTCTTCACTAAATGTTACTTTCACAAGGAAGACCATCCTGATGTCCTATAAAAAGAGTAATGGACACATACCTCTAGTGCCGTGTGGTACAGAGAGAAAACAGGGTTTACTCGGGGGACAACACATAAGCAGAGAAGTAGGCAGAGTGCATACAATCTCCCAAACTCTTATTGTCCTACTGCTTCGGTTGGGCACAGACGGTGTGCACAGAACATGGTCAAAGTTCCAGCAGCCTGCTCTACATATTGATAGGGTATTTATGCAAGTTTATAATAACAAAAACTCCCTGTTTGCTATGGTCTAAATGTTTGTGTCCCCCTCACATTCATACGTTGAAACTTAATGTCTAATGTGATGGTATTAGGCGGTAGGGTTTTTGGGAGGTGCTTAGGTCATGAGGAAGGAGCCCTCCTAAATAGGATTAGTGCTCTTTTATGAAAGAGATCCCATGGAGCTCCCTGACCCCCTTTCCACCATGTGAGGACACACGGCACCTTCCATGAAGCAGGAGGCAGGTACTCACTAGACACTGAATCTGCCAGCGCCTTGATCTTGGGCTTCCCAGACTCCAGAACTGTGAGCAATAAATTTCCGTTGTTTATAAGCCACGCAGTCTATGGTATTTTGTTATAGCAGTCCAGACAGACTAAGACACTGTTTGTATGAGTGGTCTTGTTAGAAAACAGAGCTTCTGGAGCCAGTGGCTGGTGTCAGCCCGTTCTACTGTTGAGATAACTTGGGACTGCTGCAGCAGCTTTCTTTCTGTCAAGCTACTAAAAGGAGGGAAAATGAGGCTCCAGTTTTGTTCCTCATCACCGAGCACCCTACTTAAAACTCTAAGCTGTCCCCAGCACTCCTAAGCACCTTACCTCGTTACATTATTTTTACAGAGCATTCATCAACTTCTAAAATACTACATAATTCATTTTGTGCCTATTATCTGCCTTCCCCACTAGGACGTAAGTTCCACAAAGGCAGAGACTTCTGTCAGCTTTTTTCACTGCTGTATACCTCCAGCAATTTGAACAGTGCCTGTCCTGCAGTAGGCTCTCAAGAGAGATCTGTTGGATGAGTGAATGTGGGACCTACCTGGGCTGGGTTTGGGAGGGGTAGTTATTGGTGAGGATGTAATAACTAAAGAAGAGATGAGGAGAAATCTTGGATTCACGCAAACATGGAGAACTTGAGGAGGAAGGATAAGGAAAGAGGGGAAGTTAACTGATAAAGACTGAACTTTGAATAGGAAAATATCTGAAGCACCAAGTCAGGAAATACTGAAATGTTGGTGCTCAGTTATGTGACAAATCTGGGTGTAGCCATAGAAGGGTGGCCAAGGATGGTGAAAGATTTGGCAACCATGTGCATGCGGAGGGACTGAATAACCTGAGATAGTTTCCTGAAAAAGAAAAAGAAAATGGAAAAGAAAAGAAACACAGTGGGGAAGGGAAAAGAAGTACACCTCTATCATGATAGAGGGAGTACATAGCATATTTGCTTTGAGAGTTCTAAAGAGATGAACTAACTATGGTAAGTAGCTATAGAAAGTCAAATTCTTGGATCAATATAAGAAAAATATTTTGTTCAAAAAATAAATTGGGTGCTTTGTGTGGTAGTGGATGTTAAGTCACTTGAGTGATGATGACATAAAGCCTGATGATGACCTCTCAGGACTGTCATAAAAGGTACTTGTTCGAGGGGCTGACCCATGGCCAAGTGGTCAAAGTTCCACACGCTCCACTTTGGTGGCCCAGGTTTGCATCCTGGGTGTGGACTTAATCCACTCATCAGCCATACTGTGGTGGCGTCCCATATATACAAAGTGGAGGAAGACTGACACAGATGTTAGCTCAGGGCTAATCTTCCTCAAGCAAAAAAAAAAAAAAACTCAGGAAGATTGGCAATGGATGTTAACTCAGAGTGAATCTTCCTCAAAAAAAACCAAAAAAGGTACTTGTTTGAAGAGGGCTCTGCCAGGGCTAATGTGGCTGCTATCGAGGTGCCTAAATTTCCCTGCATTCCTCTTTCCTGGTCAGACGCTAAGCTAAACTATATGTAACACTTAAGCATTGTGTGTGATCCAGTGTTTGTAGCTGTGCAATAAATGTTGAATTCATAAAGCAATGAATGAAAGGAAACCCTAGCTGAATCTGTACTCAACTTCTCATATTATAAGGAGACAAGAGATTTGCAAAGTTAAGACCTGCTACTTTATGCCGCTTTGGAGTTCAGAAAGGGAAGCAGCATATCAGTGACGTATATCAGGAAAAAAGAGCTTTCAGCATCGATCCTCAAAGCCAGGAGCCTGGTCCAAGTTTTAGGAGGGAAAGAAGAATTCCTCTCAATTTAGATAAACTTCTGTTTGTTTAACAGGAAAGAGAGACTAGAAAAACCAAAAGCCTTAGGGGAGGGCTGCTGTCAGAGGGCGCTATAGCCATTAGGGAATATTACACGTATAATTGAGACCAGTTTTTAAGGTAGAATATTGGGTTTATGAGAAAGGACAGAATAAAAAATGAGAAATACTAAGAATATAAGGACTGCTTTTTGAGCTTCGAAATGTTAAAAAAGATAGCTTTGAATGAGGTTATCTGAATCTGTAGAATTTATATCTGCAAGCAGTATTTCTGAAGGGACCCTGGGTACTGGCAACTAATTTTTAAAGCTATCAGGTTCAAGATAAAAATGCCTTATAGTAGCTAGTAAAGCTCTTGAAGTAAGTGAATAAAAAAGAGAAGCCCAGTATGACCTAATAATGAAGATGTGCAACTACAGTTATCAGTTGCCCAAGAACAGTAAATTCTGTGGCCATCATAGACATGCTGAGGGAAAAGAATATAAAAATGTCAGCAATATGTCAGCACTGCTTTAGCCCAAGAAGAGAGTGCGTACTGGGAGAGCATAGCTGAAGCCCACGAAAGGGAAGCGTAAACCAAAGTCCCAATGAAAAGGAGAAGGCCTTTATAAATACTTTAACAATTGTCAAATGAGGCTAGTGTAACATCTCAAGCTGGGTAACAGTAGTGGAAGGGGGTAGCCAGAGCACCAGTAGCAATAGCAGGAGCTAGAACACATAGCACCGCCCATGAGCCAGACATTGTTCTAAGCACTTCACATATTCTAACTCTTTTAAGGCTCCTAACATGAGCATTAAACACTATGAGACAGTGCTGTCTGATGAAATAAACTAGGGAAACTCTAGGGAAACTGTCACTTTCCTATATCACTCAAGCAGTATTTCTGGTACATCTGTTTGACAGAGGAAAACTTTCAGGGTGCGTCTCGCAGGGCTGGTGGTTCCTGGAATATTCCATTGAAGACATTAATCTAATGTATGTAAAAGGGGTTTGAAAAATATAGCGCTCTGTCAATCATTAAATTATTGAATATTGAATATCAGACAGGATTATTAGGTTTTTATCCTATACCAAATATTTTGTATAGTGTTTCAGATAAATGGTCATGTAGGTTTTTCTTGGAAATTTTCATTGGCTAGAAGTGCTCTCTCTCAGTAAGACAGTGCATTTCACTTCAGGAAAGTGACAATCTATTGAAAACACTTCATTGTATTAAGGAAATGTTTCCCTGTAACTCCCATCCATTGCCTGTCTGCCCTGACAACACAAAGTCCTCTTATAACTTCAAGTTATAAACACTTAAAAAAAAAAAAGATAAAACAAGGGATGGAAAAATTTAGAGAAAAATCTAAAATTAATACTATGAGATTATAGTGGTTGGATGGCACCCCTTCCCCCAGATATGTTCACCCAGAACCTGTGAATGTGACCTTATTTGAAAAAAGCATCTTTGCAGATGTAAATTAAAGATCTCAAGATGAGACCATTCTGTATTAGCATGGGCCCTAAATTCAATGACAAGTGTCTTCCTTAGAGACGAGAAGGGCAGATGACACACAGAGGAGAAGGTCATGTGAAGACCAGGCAGAGATTCAAGCGATGCCTCTACAAACCAAGGGACAGCAAGGATTGCCTGCAGTCACCCAAAAGCTAGGAGAGAGGCACAGAATGGATTCTCCCTTACAGCCCCCAGGAGGAGGCAACCCTGTTAACACTCTGACTTTGAACCTCTGGCCTCCAGACCTGTGACAGAGTAAATTTCTGTTGTTTCAAGACACTCCGTTTGTGGTAATTTTTACAGCAGCCCTAGGAAACTAATACTGTGAGATTAAAACAAATATTTAAGTTACCAGAATAAAATTAGAGCAAATCAAATCCAATTGCCAAGTGACCAAGGGAAAACAAAATACTTAGGATTAGACAAGGAGAACAGAAAATCAGCGTGGATGAATATGGGGATGCTGTGGTACAAGAGCAAGAAGGTAAAAACAATTAGGTGGATGCTTGACGAATTTTTAGGAAAGATAATAAATATTATCCACTATTAGACTGTAATAAAACTAATAAATAGTGGTTAAGGCATTATCAGGATGTTTCAGGAATTATCAGGAATAAGAAAGCTACATTGTTATATTAAGTAAATGTGTACAATACAAATCCTCTGAGTCTAAGTTTCTAAAACTGGCGATAATGAAGGTTATCCACCTTGTCAGACGGCTAACAGAAGAACAGGGACACATGTGGAAGGAAAGAGACCACGTCAGGAGGAGCACCTGAGGCTCTGGCTCTGGTTTTTAGTTCTTCCTGCAAGGTCATCTGTACAGTTCCAATGACCCAGGAAGCCTTTGTCAGTTTTTGAAGTGCTATAATATTTGTCACCGCACCAGAAGGAACATGCTGATCTATATTTCGTTCAACCCCCATGCCCGTCTTTCCATGCTGTTTCAAATACCAACTACGCACAGCACCCTAATATCCGCTATGTCTCCCATGGACCTTAGATTCTGACTTCACTTATTTAGCCCTTTGTGACAGCTGTTTCATGAAAGGCACCGCATAAAGTGCAATTTGAGAATGAGAAGCAAAGGAGGCTGGTTCCTAAGGGAAGATTACACCAGAAGAAATCATTAAACTTATATAAAAATAATACCGTATTCTATGCAAACTGTGAAATGAAGTGTTAATGATTCAACAAAACCCAAACCACTTTTCCTGGTGCTAAATGCCTACTGAACCACTGAGTATGCATAGGTACTAAAACTTGGTGCAAAACCAAATGTGTCACCTTCTCCTCTGTAACTGTTAGGTCTCTTCTGTTTCCCGATGGGTCAATGGTTTCACCATTTGCCAGCTGTCCAAGGCAAACACTTGTATATCATACTTGTACTACTTCTACCTCAATTCCTTTATCCAACCAATTCGACCTCCAGAATATATCCAAGTCTGCCCACTGTCCTGCTCCACAGTCGTCATTCAGCTCTTGTCCAAACCACCATCACCCCTTGCTATCTGTAATAGCTCCCTAACTCATCTCTTTTCTGCCCATGCCTCCCTCCAAGCCATGCTCACAGAGCGGCCAGTCATCTTTTAAAACAATGTAAATTAGCTCCTATCGTGTTCTGCTTATAAAGCTTCAATAAATTCCCACTGTATATATTAGAATCCACTCACTATGCTCCGAACACATTGACCTCCTTCCAATTCCCTAAACATACGAAGTTATTTCCTGTTTAAGGTCCTTTACACAAATTACTTTTTCACTGAGGCGTTTCCCTTCTCTCCACTATCCCACACCCTGCCAATCCACGTAGATCCTTTAAGTTTTGTCTGGATGTCACTTCTTCAAAATGTCCTTCCCTGACTCAACAGGTTAAAGAGGCCCTCTTGTCATACCCTTTGACCTGTGCTTTTGCGTCACAAGACTTATCAAAATTTGTGATTATTTATGCAGTTATTTGTTTGATGTTTGTTCCTATCCACCAGATTGTCTATCTTATTCACCATTACAAGTCTAGCATCTGGCACAGGGCCTGGCACATGGTAAGCGCTGAATAAATATTTGTTGACTAAAAGAGTGAATGAATGAATAAGCAAATACAATGAGGTCACAGGTAAGAAACAGATGGTTTCAAATATGACCTACACAGTACTCTACATAATCCCAAAATCACTGCCCTAAGCTGCTCCTGCACCTGGAGCAGATGAAAGAGAACACTGTCATTTCCTCCCAATTCCCTCAGACCTATTCTGCTAACAGGATCATCTCCAAATTTTAAAACTTTTAATTCTGAAATAATTTAGATTTAAACAAAAGTAGCAAGAATAGTACAAAGAATTCCCATATGCTTTTCACCCAAATTCTTCAAAGGTTAAAATTTTACTGTTTCCTTTATCAATCTCTATATTTTTCCTGAACCACCTTAGAATACATTGCAGACATAACATCCTTTATCTCTAAATACTTCAGTGTGTACTTTCTAAAAACAAAGGCATTTTCTTGTCTTACATAATCACAGTACAATTATCAAAAGCAAAAATTTAACACTATTATTTAATCTAGAAACTTATTTAAAATTTGTTAATTGTCCCACACATGTCCTTTATAGCAAAAAAACAAATTGTCTTTTGGGTCCAGGATTGACTCCAGGATCACATGTTGCACATAGCAGTCATGCCTCTTCAGTCTTCTTTAATCTGAAACAATTCCTTTGTCTTTGTCTTTCAAGACATCGACATTTTTAAAGAATACAGGCTAATTATTTCTTAGAATGTCTTTCAATTTGGGTTTGTCTGATGTTTCCTGATGATTATATTTGAATAATGCATCCTGTGGGCAGGAATACCACCAAAGTGGTGTTGTGTCCTTGGAGTGCGACATTAGGGAGTACATGATATCTATTTGCCCCATTATCGGTGACGTTAACTTTGATCGCTTGATTAAGGAATTTCTGTTTTTCCTTTTGTAATTAATAAATTCTTGTGAGAAGCTACTTTGAGATTATATAAATATAATTATAACCAACATTTAAAAAAAATTAGCCAACTCTATTCTATGGTCCAATGAATTCTCCATAAATAAGAACGTGGGAAAGTGATGAAGGTCGGTTTCCGGGTCATGAGGTAGCTAATCACGCACTTTTCTTAGCGTAATGATGTAGTAACATTCTACCTTGCCTCTTTCTCTCATGTGTACAAAGACAGACACGTAGCATGCTATTTTCAGCAGAACATAATAAAATATCTAATCTCATTCCTCATTCATCAGATGAGAAAGCTGAGGCCCAGACAGGCTAAGTGACTTGCCTACGGTCAGACAGCTACTCAGTAGCAGACCTGAAAATAATTAAGTGCTCAAGTAGAGCAAGGAAGGCAAAGTCCATTCAGTGCCCTTCAAATACACAAGCCCTACGGGCACACCTGAAGCAATCTAAAGCAGGCTTGCTGCGACCATTTTTGGACAGTAATGGGATTCCTACACAGATCCACACAACAGGGCAGAACATCATGCATGGAGCCACTGCAGTTTCCAGGGAAGCACCACAGCTCACTGCTACGCCTGAGTTCTCTCTTTGTTCTATTCTCTTCCTTTCTCTTTTTGTTCTTTCTTGGAAACACTAAGTCATTCTGAAGGCAAAAATAAAGTCTCCTAGCCCTGGGAAAGAGCCTTGCCAGCAATGGGCTCCTAACCTAGAAATGCTATATGCTCCTTGCCCAACACTCTGGACTCCTGTTTAATTCTAATCAACATCTTTTTGTATATTTTTTTTTGCATTTGCATGAAGTAGTTCTGTCATAATCTTATCACATTTTACAAACTTGAAAAATAGTTGGTAATCTGCCCAAGACCTTTCTAACGTGGACTAATACAGAAGCAAGCAGCCTCTTCTACAATGCCCTGGGACTTTCTTTTCCAAGGTCACTATATTATTATTATTATTATTATTCTTTAAAGATTTTATTTTTCCTTTTTCTCCCCAAAGCCCCCCAGTACATAGCTGTATATTCTTCGTTGTGGGTCCTTCTAGTTGTGGCATGTGGGACGCTGCCTCAGCGTGGTGTGATGAGCAGTGCCATGTCTGCGCCCAGGATTCCAACCAACGAAACACTGGGCCGCCTGCAGCAGAGCGCGCGAACTTAACCACTCGGCCACAGGGCCAGCCCCCCAAGGTCACTATATTATTTAAGAAAAAAATAATAAATAGCAGGTTTCAGGAGTTGAAACTCCAATCTCAACCTCTACCCAGAATACACGGTGGTCCCAAGCTTTAGCTCGACTGTTCTGTTCCCTCCAAGGCCTTTTAGAAGTAATGGGGGTGTCAGCACCTTAGTCAATCCAGTATCCCAAGGTACTACTTCTTTGTAAAAGTTATTTTTGATGCTATTTAGCAGCAAAGCCAAAGCTATGAACCAGAGGTAAGGACTATAAAGACATTCTACACCATCTTTCTGTGCAGAATATGAAGCACTTCCTCCTTACCACTTCCTGATAAGCACAATATGTATAAAAAGAAGCAGTGCTTTAATTAAGGGTTAACCCTTAATCAGGACTTGGTACAAAATAAGCAAGGTATATTTAAAAAATCATAAAAGCAAAGATGTAAATTGCTATGAGTTAAAATTCAACTCTTAGAAATATAAGAAAATGCTTGCTGTGTGAGAAAAATTGTTACTAGTAATAGCAGAAGTAGGAGTGGTGGAATCAGCAGTGGCTGACTTTTATTGAGTGTTTACGCCTATCGACACTATGCTAAATGCATTATATACAGCACCTCATTTAATCCTCAGAACCATCTTGGTGTTCTCATTTTACACAAAGTCAACATAAAGTAAATAAAACATTTGGATAGTATCATAAATTTGATCTAAGATTATAACCCTGCTGCACGGTAATGACTGCATAATCTGGGAGGGCAGACCATTGTGCAATTACTGCTGCCTGCCATCCTAACTCACTCGTTCACTTCTTTCTGGTCACTTTATGAGTGAGCTCTTCCCTGACCACCCTATATACAAACATCACACTCCCAACCCAGATCTGCCTGAGTCTCCTCATTAAAATATAAGCCCCATAAGGGGAGGGACTTTGTTTCCTCAACGTCTGAGTCTCAGTACTTAGAACAGTGCCTTGCCTGTTTTAGGTATGTAATGTCTATCTGTTGAAGGAACGAATAAATGAATAATTGAGGGAAAAGAACCAAACTTTAACAAAGATTAAATTTTAAATGAATGATTTGCTTTTGCTTCTCGGTTATAAAAGGGCTCCGGCGCCATAACTTGCCAGAGTCTCTTAAAAAGATTAGCATATGGAATGTTTGAACTCATGACCCTGTTTGTTTAAAATTTTCCCTGTAGCTTGCAGGGATGTTCAAAATCATTCTGTTTGCTACACTTAAAAAAAAAAAAAAAAAAAAGGCCTATAACTCCATTCCCAGTGGCTAAACAAGTTTGAGCACTGAATACTTTGTTCAACACTAGAGACAAATTTTAAACGAGGCAAGTTCACTCATTGCTGGACAACATTCTCTGAGCACCTCCATGTGCCAAGCACAGAGAAAGTGCCTGGGAGTCACCGCAGAGTGAAATATGAGGGTCAGTGACCTTCCACTACTAAGGGACATACATCTGCTCTCCAGGATTGCCAACCTCTCCCACCTTGGCACTCTAGAACCAAGTGAACAAGTCAAACAAACAGGAGTTTTAGCATCACTGACCTCCTTAGCAACTTTTATTATCTCCTGCTGCTGGGAAAGCAAAGTCAAACACAGCTGAAAATTATACTTTTCATGCAGGGGAAAAGTCATAACTTTGGTAGACTTTCAAGAAATTTGTAGGAAAATTGCTTTTTAAGGGAAAACTTTTATTTTTGAATAACAAAAAATATGGCCTATATGAGAATCTAAGATAATTGGGTAATATTGGGCTAAAAAATAGAAAGATAAGTTGTAACAGGTGTTTAAAGTTTCAGCATAAAGTGTGCTTTGACTGCCTTCATTGTACAAGCTCGGTCATTTATCACTGATCCCTGGAAAGAGAACAGCTACTAAGTTATTCAAATAAAAAAACCCGTCAGTTGATGTGACAAATTACTTGTGTATTTACTTATATTGAAGTGTATGAAATTTTACTGATGTTGTTAAGGCCCTGAGCATTACCTCTTTCCCTTTCAATCTCTGCTTTTAAGGAAAAAAAAGTTAAAGTTATAGTACACGATGCAAATTCTGTTTTTTCAAAAACCTCTAGATACTCCCGTTTTGCTTAGGCTAAAGATTCTAAGAGTAATAAAATTGTATTCATTTCTCCTCCAGAAGAGTTTTATTTAAAAAAAAAAGATATTAAAATAAGAGAATGAAATCACAGTTTATTCATAGCATTTTTCATCACAGTGTTGTCTTTAGATGCTATATCTACCTGCGGAAAGATTATACGACATTAAATGGTGACAAGAAAAAAGTTTTTGACTTGAACTCACACTGAAACTATAACATGCTCTTGGTTTGTGTGCTGATGTTTTGTGATTAGTCGTGGCACAGTGCTCCTGCTGAAAGAAAGTGGTTGACATACACTTCTAAATACTGGTGTCAGAAGAAACACGCTTTAGTCATTTCAAAATTCTGGAAGTAATTGAAATAGAATCATAAGCAGCTATTATCATATAATCAGACTGGGATAGATGGGAAAGCTTGTGCACCAGCCTTGCTGAAACACTATTACTCAAACAGCATTATGACCACAAACATGGAGCAGTTTAACACTCTGGCTAATATAAAAGTCGGGGAAAAGTACAGAACTTATACATTAACTAACATGCCCTTTACATTTCTGACGGATTTCTGAACACAAACATGATTTTAATTTGGCACCAAGAACCACATCCAGATATGTTCATGAACCTGCTGGTCCATCTGATTCTGCCTAGCTCCAGAAAAATTTCTTGCTAAATTCATTAGCACAGTAATTGGTTCTATTTCAAAATTTGGAATGAAGACGTTTAATGTTATTGTGCCTCCAATCCTTAAGTGACAGCAAATCGTATTCTAAATTACAATACTCACAGCTGATGCCTGCTCTATGACCCCTCTGTCCAGCTGAGTGTTCTGGCTCCTTGTATGGAAACTGGAGGGTCGTATCCAAGGTTCTGAACCCTTCTTTAAGGGAATGATGCTTGTAGTACTCCACAAGTTCCTTTAGCAAAAAAGAACCAAAGATTATTTTTGATAAGGATAGTTTTGTTCTCAAATACCTGAATTCCTTGACATATGATTACATACAATATAAGAATGATCAATTTAATGCTAAGCTTTCCATAAGTATATGGAAGAGTAAGTAAATGATAATCTCCCTGCTGTCTGGATGTACGTGACACCTACCTAGTAATTGTCCTCGTTATCCAGGCCATTTGCAATGTGAGTTACCCCCTATTGTTATTCATGGATAAAGAACATCCTGTTAGTCTCCAGTCAGATGTGGTAAATGAAAAGAAACCACACTAAACCTCAATTTCAGAACAGTAATTATTGTTCTTATTTATGAAATACTTGCCTTTCTAAACAAAAATAAAGGGAACAGCTGTTTGCTGAATATATAGCAATTTCTCGTTTCCTGCATTTTCTTTCAACATAGCAGAAAAACAAATTTGATCCTAAATGTATTTTTCCATGGTAAACCAAAGTTGATAAACCACAAATGCTACTTGCCATTGTTTCTGGCTTATGATGAAGTGTTAGCACCCTTCTCACAGCTCTGCATATTGTCTGGTACTTACAGAGGTCAATAATGTGGTTCTTTCTAACTTTTTTCTTACACCTGATTTGCCTTAAATACATCTAAGCCTAATATAACAACCACTCTTCATCTTTCAAAGTAAAATTTCAGGAAATTTCTTTTGAGATTGCTGGTTTGACAGATTCTGCACAAATCCGAATCCCTCTACTTTAAACGGAAATTGAATAATAATTAATTCATAGTGGAAAAATGCATATTATCATTAGATGAGTACTGTAGATATAATATTTCTTAGAAATACATGAAAGGAAAATAAAAGCAAAATCACTTTTAACCTAATTATTCAGTGCTTCCACTACAGCACCATTGTTTAGAACACTGTAAAAGCAACTCCTTTCTTCTAAAAATCTTACTGTCATCAACTCAATACCTCCAGTGGTTATGTTCAAAGTTCCCCAAACAAATTGACGGGGCCAAAAATCACCCGAAAGAAGAAAAAGAAAATCGTCAATGATTTCTTTATTAGTTATGACCAAACTCGGATGAGTTGTGGAGTGCATTGTGCGGGGAGTTCCAGTGGTCACAAAGATTATGAAGATAAGCCTCCTGCCCTCTAGGAGTTCTCACCCTTGAAAGAAAGGGAGGGAACTCCTATGGGAGTTCAAGGGCAAGAGAGAGAACTTCCTTTAGTAGGTCCAGTCGGGAGGATGAGGGAAGAGTTCATGATGGAGGCAGCTTGGCTTAAATTGAAGAACAGGTAAAATTTCAAAAACCAGGAAGGAGGGAAGTATTACTTTAAGTAGAGCAGACGGGCTGGGAACAGACATAAAGGTGATAAAGCAAAGATCACATTCATAAACTAAAAGCATAGTTTGGCTGAAGCATTGGATAAAGCAAATGGAGAGTTTTTCAACTCCCACATCTGTAAAATGGGGATAACAAACCATTTCACAGACTGTAGTAAAGAATGTATAAAGTTCCCGGTACACGTGAATGATCATAACAGCCACTACGATCCCATGTGCCAGGCCTTTTACATAGTTTCTCACAATCTTCACACAAGAACCAAGACATAGGCCTTGCACCATCGAGGCTCAAGTCCCAGTGAGGTGAATCTCACTGTTAATTGCGTAAGGTTGTATAGCTGGTGTCTGTTTCCAAAGTTTGTGCTCTTAACTACCTCATACTATTAGCAAATAGTACCTGGCAAATGTCAATACACAAAAAGGGAGGCAGCAAAAGGGAAGGAGCATTTGCTAAGTGTCCATGATGTAGGAACTTTGTTTCCTTAGACGTAAGATGCTAGAGTTTTAAACACACATCTATGACTTTAAAAATAAATATTTCTTCCATCCTTTCTTCCTTCTTTGGTCCCAGATTATGGGGGTCCTTGATGAATCAAAGGAATTTGGAATCTGACCAACTTCAAACTCAAAATACAAGATAGAAGTTTATATCCTCAAAATGGCTCCAACGATCAGAACACAGCATTTGTAGTATAGTGATTTTTAACATGGTTTGTGAAGGCAAAGTCTGGAGTTAAATTCTACTTAAAGACCAATATTACTATTTAATTTTTTTTAAATAAAAGGCAAAATTTTGTAAGGTCCCTCAAGAACTGTTCACATGTATATTTTGTGTTGCTGATGAAAATATCAGAGTTCTTTACTTAGTCTTATTATTTAAACTGAGTAAAATGTATTCTTTTCTTTAGCAAAAATATGACAATAAACCTGAAAGTAATTACAAGCCAATAACTTCGGACTTCAATGTAATTTTGTTATAGGCAATACGAATTTTATGCATTATATTATGAATAGGCATGAATTAAATTTAATGTGAAGTTGGCTAGAAACCACAGAATTATCATACTGAAAAGGACTTTGTGATCATTTAATACCTACCCACCTCCAAATGCTATGGGAGAAAAATGACTTTTCCAAGGCCTAAGGTCATGTGGCTTGGTAAGCTGCAAAATACGCTTTTATCACTTCAACACGCATGGAAGGTATTTGAGTTCCATTTTTACACTCTTATGAGAGTAAGTCTTCCTACATGTTTCTAACTGGATAGAATTAAATAGTGCCACCATGGATCTTTTCCAATTTATGTCTTTACGCTTTCTGTATTTTAGTCTAATCCACCCCTGCTTTAGCAGTCATTGACCTTCAGGTACTACAAGTAAATAAGAAGACTCTAAACAAAAGAAATCACTAAGCTTTCCTTATCTCACACGGACACAGCAGTGTCAACAATTCAAGTCTCTGAAAAATAATGAGTGAGAGCCAGTCATTCCAATTACCAAGGAAACAGGCAATGGAGATGATTTATAAACAGCATTTGGACATGGATTGTCTGGCATACACGAAAATTAGAAGAAAATTAATGCCTTGTAATCTGGATATAGAAATTCATTTAGAATTTGAATTTAATGACTAAGAAACACAAAGATTTTGATTAACCAAGCTATTGGGAGCCAAGGGAAAAAGGTTAGGTCATAACCCCCTATGGCTAATCTTCTCTTTGAGAAACTGACTAATTTAAAACAACTTCTGGAGTTTGCTTGTGTTTTACATCCCTTCCAAATTAAAATTTAATTCCAGGCCCTAATGAATTTCAGAAGTAGAAAAATATAACTTTACCACCCATAATGGGAGGATACTGAACTATTCTTGAGAAACAACTCAAATCCACAGACCACTATGTACTCACACTGGGAACTGTGTTATTTGACACCAGCATGATAAAAGGTAACTCCTGGAAGTTGTATGATGCATGTTTAGAGAAGCCACTACATTGTCAGAGTGAAGGCAAAGATGCCTATTAACCCTCTATCTCCTTCCAAAGGGGCTGCTTACTGAAATAGAAGCCATGCCTTCCCACAAGTACCCATGTGGCATTTCCCAGCTTGGGTTGGAAGGACAGCACTACTGTAAGGTTCTTGGTACAAATGGTTTACTAATTTGAAAGCTTTTTTTAGAGCCATGGAGTCTTTTTTGAATTCTGCACAAACACAATGATTTCACATAGTTTGGAGTCCATATAAATTTCTTCAACAAAGGAACAGGAACAAAGAGGGTGGGGAGCTCCAGACTAGTTCAACCATCTCTTCAGCAATTTTTACAGTTATTTGCTAAACCTGACAGTAGTATTTTTCTAAGACTGAGATTTTTCAGCTCCTTGTCTTTCTTTGTTTTTTACAGTTATATCCTTGTACTAATGTTTTTAGTTTCATTGTAGTTCGCTATGAATTCTTAATTCCCTCCCTTTAACCTACTGTGCGACATGCTTCCTTACAAAAGATCCCCAGATGTGGAGGAAAAAAACAGACGCATGTGTCTCCAGCACTGGCATTCTGATATTTTACACCTGCTATATAAGGGGAGCTTATTTTAACTCTGTGACAACTACTTTTAATTCCCCTTCCAGAACATCACTGCAGAAACTTTCACTGCTCTCTGATACAAATTATTTGAATTCTGGATCTCTACTGTTTTGACTATAATCATAGCTTTACATGCAGACAGCAACTCAAGGATCTGCGTCTGTTAATCCAGGTCACACGGTATTTACTGGCTTTTCACATCTAACCTTAGCTTCTGAAGAACTTTCTTGAGTTAAACCCAGGTGACATAAAGCTGAATTGATTGGCCCTCTCCCAGTGACTATTCCTTTCATCCTCTTTGCTTGTCTCCTCTGATGGGAGTTCCTTTTGTTACTCTCAAAGTCGGCAAGGCTGGCAGTCATCTTTGGCCCTACAGCATTTTTTTTTAAGTCTCATATTAGCTATGATACCATGGAGCAACCTCATTACCATCCACGGAAGTTCTGCAGGTGAAAGCTCCAGCTGGTGTGTCTGGAAGTGAAGTGGAGACCCCCCATGCATGCTTTTATCATGTCTCAGCTAGGGCTGCCATTCATTATTTGTGCATCCACTTGCCACCTCCTTCCTAGGTTTTCATTTTAGGAAGAATCTCCTCGGGTCCAGTTCTCTCTGTGCACAGCCTGCTTGTTCAAACAGAATGTAAGACACCGCCAGCAGGGAGGATGCCTGGATCTTGGTTACCAGTTGGACAGAGTTTACATTTTCCAGGACATGACCTTGCTGCCCATCCTTGGCTTTTGAATTGGGAATGTGATATTTATGTCCAGAGAAGTTTTCTTACTTTTCTTTCAACTCGAGATACTTCAATTTCTTTAAAACACTACTCCCTGTCTTGAGGCAGTTCTAAATTTTTAGATAAGGCTATCAAGCTGGCCTATTTTGTAAGGTGCTCTTACATTCAGTTTTAACTTTAATGTTAACATCTGCAAAGTGCTTTGAGATGTTTTCCGGAAGGATGTAGGATGTATCATTTGATTGATGGTTCAATCAATGAGTGGTCCTTCTCAATGTTACTCAAAGCACTTAGAGGAGTGCTACAAATGCATCTGATATCTATATCCAAATTCTTCATTATCTCAAGAAACTCTCTCAAACTTGACAAACAGACTTGAGGCTGCTTTTGAGGAAATACGAACTTTTTCTTTAGTGTTGACAATGCTCATATCATGACATATATGCACTGTTTATATGGTATATACATAATATTCTTATAGACCAGCAAAATTAAGTTGTAACTTTTAAAGTTGTAGGAATTAATAAAATAATCTTTGTTCATTTGAAGCAACTTGGTAACAACATACTATTTCAATTTAAATATAAAATTCCTAGGAAATAGCAATTGTTGGGTGGTAAAAATATTACCTTGTTAATGTTACATTGTTCAAGGCAATGAAGGAGAGCCATAGCACAGATAATTTAAGATAGCAGAAAATACAAAAAGCTTTTCCATCTGACATTTTATTGCATTTTGTAGGAAATTAACCTAAATATGAGAGGTATTTTGTCAATTACAACTTTCTACATTATAATTTAAAATACCCTCCTCTGCCTGAATTAAGAGTTGGAGGCAGAAGCAATAAGAGGAGAAAAGAGACGCACACTAAAAATTTGGGGTGTCTCATTCAAACACAAGGCAAAACTCACAAAAAATAACTGAAAGTTAATTGTATGTGAATTTGTCTATTACTCTAAGAGTCATAAAGAGTGTAGGTTCTGAAATATTATCTAAAACTTGCAAACCTAATTTATAATGAAAAATACAACTAGGGCAATATAAAACAATTGGAGTTCTTCGAATTTTCAGGATTCTGCTGCAAAATTATAGTATGATTCTCTTTAAACAACTTTTTAGTGAGCAAAATTTCCAAGAAACTATAGAATTAAACTGACCTTTCCAATAAGAGAAAAATAAGGACCAAAGATTGAAAAGAACCAATCAATGCTTACCATTAAACTTTTAAATTTTCTATTTTCTGCAATGTGAAAAAAGCCATCTCGTGTTAAAATCTTGATGTGCTTTGCTTCATTATTGTACCTGTGGGCAATGAATCACTTATGAATATAAATGTGTTTTTAATCAGTAGAAATCAATAATTACCAGAGGGCATGCCCCAATAACGTTATAGGAATTAATTCTGAAGACAAAATATATACCTATGCCAATACACTGGTGACAGCTAATTAACAAAATATATTTACTAGATTGAAGATATAACCAATATTTGAAGTGAAAAGGGGGGGTTAGATTTGACCAATCATTATGCCCAATTTATTTTGTAAGTTCAGTTTGAGAATACAGATAAACAAAAATAAAACAAAATCCAGTAATTTATACTCTTAAAATTTACTAGAAACATACACACATCAAGTCACCAAAATGTTACAACAGAAATCTAATTATGCCAATTAGCAGCCTATAACACTTAATACTGTTTTTCTAACACATATTTTCAAGTATTAATGAACTGCCTGGATAGATGCATTATTTCCACTGCAATTAGAACACTGGTTTTCAGCTTCAGTGTTATACATGTCAGATGGTCTACAAAATTATGAAAACAGGAAATCTATTTCTGTAAAAGTACTTGTCCTACTTACTTAATGCTAATTGCATATTCTCCTGATTCTTTGGTCCTGTGCCTCACAAGGTAAGTACTATTTACCCTGTTAATAAGTTCAGTCTCTGCCTGCAATCTTTCCATTGCTCCAGCATACCTGTAAGAAACAATGACACAGAAAATTTGGGTAATGTACCTGGAAGAGAACAGAGGCTAAAAATAAGTATTTATCAGGATTTTAATTCAGTGGCGGATTTAAACCGTTTTTACTTCTACACTAATTACATAGCTTCAAAAAAATGCAGAAAAAAGTCCTTTAATTCATCCAAACACAAATGCTCTACAAAGCTAACGACGGTAAAGTGAACAATGCCTAATATACAGTAAGCACCCAGAAAATATTTATCAAATAAATAAATGGGACAAATAGAGGAATCAGTAGGTATTGGGTTAGAAAGAGAGTTGTAGTGAGCTTAGGGACAAGAATTGGAAAATGACCTGTAGGGAGGGACTGCCCTGCATAAGACACACACACATACATACACACACATACACCCTGCCCCCCACAAAACTTCACCTTTTCTATGTACACTATGAAATGAAATCTCCTCTGAGCATCTTTTTAAGAAAACTCCAGGAACAATTTAAATTATGTTTTAAAAATTATTTTTTCAACATAAGATTAATTCTTCCAGTCCACAATTTTGAAAACCAATTTTTCAAAGAAATTAGCAGCAGTGAGTAAAATATATTTTTAAAAGATAGACATTTTTCAAAACCAGAATGCAGTTCTTCCTAAACTATGTTGGCCTTAAACATACCCAAATTCCATAACACTAACAATGATAATACAAGGCCCAAATGCAATGTTACAAGATTCTTTAGTAACTCTCCACATCACATATAGGCTTCGCATCTACCAGCAAAATACATCAGAGATTTGGGGCAACAGAAGTTAAGGGAAAAAAATTTATGTTTAGACAGGGTCTCTCAAAGCTATTTATGAATTAATATTCCAGAAAATTCTCTGATTCACTTGTAGACTCATGCAACTCAGTGTAAATACCCACCTGTAATCTACACTAAATACTTATTTAAAATATACACAGAAAGCATTCAACCAAAGTTTGTTGAAAGAGGACATGTGAGGTCTCCCCCAAGATAGAAGAGCCAGGGTCATTTTATACAGATGGCACCTTGAGTTAAAAGCACAGTTATGATAACCCATGAACTATTAGCACCTGGTATGATCTGACTCACAACTTCCTCTTCAATCTTCTCTCTTACAACCCCCTTTTGCACTAGTCTCTAGACTTCGTCAGGTCCAGGAACTCACCAAGCTTCTTTTGATCTTAAAGTCTTTTCATAGACTGAGTTCTTGTTTGGAAAACACTCACCCTCCATCAACACACATTCCTTCTCTTTACTCAGCTTTAGAGAGAGGCCTTCTCTGACCATCCCCTCTAAAGAATGTCGTCCTGAGTCTCGCACTCTCTACTCCACTACTCTCATTACAGTATCCCTATTTTTCTTCATGGAACTTATCACAATTAGCATGTAGTATATGAATTTTATCAAAGTAACATACAAACATAGTTTTAAAAAGTCAACTTGTACTATAATAATTATAACAAAAAAGCAGCGTTACCCCATCTTCTACCCCAAGTCCCATTTCAAGTATTTTATCTATTTTTTTCTTATTTCTACTTGCATATTTCTAAATAACATGATTAACGTACAATTACTTAATTTATCAATTTTAGATGTCAGGGAGGAAAATCATTTTTCCTCACTTACGCACATTCCTCTATAGTGCTGCTCCTTGCTCTTCTTTCTGTAACCTCTACAAAGCAAGCCATTGTCTGGCCCAGTTTTGTCATGTTGTCACATTCAAAGAAAACTTGACATACAAAAAACAACTCCTCAAGTTCTTGTTTGCTTAAGCTTCTTTGTCTCTATCACAAATTCTTTCCAAATTCTCCAAGAGAACTATAAACCCCTCAGTAATACATTTTTCAACACCAGGAACTGTACCTGTTCATTTTTTTCTGTGGAGACATGTATTTCTCCTGAGCCCTCCACCTTCTTGGTCCAATCAATCCTCCTTGCTCTCTAAGCCTGCTGAATTACTGTAGTCCGGGGACGTCCCTTTGCTCCCAGTTCCTGGATTCTGTCTCTCCCTCTTTCTTGATTTACTAGCTCATCCTTCAGCTTTCTACAAATGGATACGTGGGATATAATACCCGGAAGGCCTCATGTCTATGAAAATATTTTTTTACTTAATAATACATAATTCAGAACTTGGGTGGGTATATAATTCTAGGTGAGAAATTATTTTGCCTCTCACACTTTAAGTCATTGCTCCATTGTCTTCTAACTTCCAATTCAAGGCCATTTTGATTTCTGATTCTTTGTATGTAGTCTACTTTCGTTTTTTCGCCCTAGAAACTTTCAGATTCTTTCTGTATTCCCTATATTGCAAAATTTCATGATAAAGTGCCTTTTGGTTATGTGCTATACTTTTTAGTTCATTAATGTCCTGGGCTCTCAGTATCATCTCTGCTTCAGAGCCATATATCCTTCAGTTCTAAGAAATGTCTGTATTATTCTTTTGATAATTGCTGCTCTCAGTTTTTCTCTTTCCAGAGTTCCTACTAGTTGAATGCTGTACTTCTTGGGTTGACTGTCTAATTTCCCTATCTTTTCCCCTGTTTTATCTATCTCTTTGATTTTCTGGAAGATTTGCTCCATTTTATTTTCTAACTTCTCTATTCAATACTTAATCTAGAAGAGCTCTCTCTTGTTTTCTGATCATCCTTTAATAAAACATCCAGCTCACTTCCATGGATGCATTATCATCTCTTAATTTTGAGAATAAAAACTAAAAGCTTACAAAAAAACCTTTCTTTTGGGGCTGGCCCCATGGCCGAGTGGTTAAGTTCACGCGCTCCGCTGCAGGCGGCCCAGTGTTTCGTTAGTTCGAATCCTGGGCGCGGACATAGCACTGCTCATCAGACCACGCTGAGGCAGCGTCCCACATGCCACAACTAGAAGAACCCACAACGAAGAATACACAACTATGTACCGGGGGGCTTTGGGGAGAAAAAGGAAAAAATAAAATCTTTAAAAAAAAAAAATCTTTCTTTTGCTCATTTTAATGTCTGTTATTTTCTTCAAGTTTATTTTTCCATTTTATTTGTTCTCTAGTTCAAGGCTTTTCTCAAATGTCTGGTTACTCTTTGTTGTCTGTTCATATTTAAGAGGGAGGCATCCAAGAACTGACTGGAATCTTTGGTGTGTGGGCACCAAAGTAGGCCCGTGGGTAGAAACCTGATCATTTAGCAAGAACCTGATGGTGGGGCTGGATAACACCCAAATGTTAGGATTTTAGCTTTTTTACTCTGAGTCTATTCGGTTTCTTTAGAGAAAATGGTCCAAATTCCTGTCTAGATGCAAGGATACAGTAGTCTGTATGTATGAGACCTAGCTGTCACAGTACTGGAATTCAGCTATACAAAGGAACTGGAGATCAGTGTCATTCGATACATGGACTTTTCTTAATTTGACTTCTCTGTGTTCAGTGGGGCATCTCCCCTAATCTCTTCTGGGTGAGGTCTTTCCAAGTCCAGGCCCTATATGGCTCAAATTTCCCACATAATATACCTACTAACTCCAGTGTCTCCTCCTAAGGTAGGAAAAGGTAAGTTGCCTGACTGCTTGGAGGATGCGGGAGGGACCTCAGCATCCGTCTCATGTTCTTCATACAGATTTTCAGATAGTTCCTCAGTTTTCAGCCCTATGCCTCATCCCTGCCTTCCTGACACCCCAACATATAGATTGTTGAAGACAGTCATCATGATTTTTTGTTATATTTCATTGTCTGTATAAGAGACAAAGTTTATATAACGAGAACTTGTTTTTAAATGTGGAAATAATGAAAGGACAATACAGTTGGTGATATTCAACTTCTCGATGACTTGGGAAGCAAGTCATCATTTGGCATAATTTTCTCTAAACAGTTTAGTATTTCTAAAAGTGAAGGTTCTGTCTTCTGGTATAGGTGATCACTTTGTTCCCTAGCAGAAGGCAATTCACATGAAACTGCCTGCTTAGTGTGAATAAATTGTCCAAGTTGCTCAAGGAAAAAAAAGTAATTTTAAAATTCTGCTATGAAATATCTTTATTTCTTCCTATTTTCAAGGTTTTTCCCTCATCAGAACATCTTGATTTTTTATCATTAGGAACAATACTACTCTAACCATTCAAGTTTTCAATAGAATTTTACATATTGGCAAGGGTGCATTTTAAAACAAAGAATTTAAAAGCTAATCTCCAGTGCCCTGAATGGTTCCCAGGTACCTTACCAGTTTATTTCATAAAATCCATGTCGTTTGTGGCATTAGCATTTATCTCTAAAATCATTACCCTTATAACTATTATGCCTAGTTACATGAAAAATGGTAAAAGAAAAGAAAAGGAAGCTAATCATCATACTCATGATTTTCCCAGTTCTTGATGTTTTGCAGTTTGATTATGCACGCTATTAGCTCTAGTCTCAAAATTTAATTCCTGTCAGGATTATGATTTTTAATTCCATCGAAACTAAGATTTCAGATTTGTCCTAAACCAGGCAAAGATTCTATTACAAATCTGCCACAATTTCTTCAGCAAGCTCAGTGCTGAAGCCCAGGGAGGGATGCGAGACAGCAGACAGTGACTGCAGAGGGCAGACATGACTGCTGAAGGAGGGCAAGGGGGCTGAGGAGGAGAAGAATCCCATAGTTTGGACAATGGGTTCCTTCAGTAACCTGGCATTTTCCATGCTTTGGTTATATATCAGAAAATAATCAGGATATTTAAAAAATATCAGACAACCTATGTGTTACCTATACTTGCAAACTGAACTAGTACTATATTCTTTCAGAATATCTCATTTATATACATATTCTGATATCTAATTTGTATGCATATACTTCAATACCAAGAAAAGGAAAATAGATGCAGTCATTTTGAGAGCAGCCAAACATAAAATTTAGAGAAACAAATATAAATGAGTAAATATGCCCATGTTTTGTACTTTCACTGGCAGTACGGCAATGTATAGATGGCATAACTTCGAATTCTGGCTCTACCACTTTTTGGTTGCACGGTCTTAACCTTTGTTTCCTCATCTAAACAAATAATAACACATTTTTTTTTGTTGCTTAGGAAGACTCGCTCCGAGCTAACATCTGTGCCAATCTTCCTCTATTTTGTTTGTGGGTAACTGCCACAGCATGGCCACCAAGGAGTGGTGTAGATCCACACCTGGGAACTGAACCCAGGCTGCCAAAGCAGAGCATGGCAAACTTACCACTAGCCACAGGGTTGGTCCCACAACCTTCCTTATAGAAATGTTGGAAAAACAAAATGAAATAGAATGTGGAAAATACTAAACACATGAGAAGTACTCAGTATATATTAATTATCATATGATTATCAAAACTATTCTGGATCCTAAATAGATTTTGTCCTGTTAAAGATACCACTGTCCCCTTAAATTCATCATGTCTAAAAAATAATAACCAATATCCACTTTGCTTCCTTGTTTCTATTAATGATAATGCTAGAAAATGCAAGTGGTAAGTGAGCTCCATATGAATTTTAGATGTGGATATATCTTGCTCCTGCCATATTACATGTTGTAAATTGCATTTTTAGCATCTACTATCCTTTCTGGGCTAATTTTTAGATTCAGACAATGGAATCATACATTTTTTTCCCTCCATTTCATGCAACCTACTTTTCTAAAATATGAGATATAAATGTGCCTATGTCCCATTCCTTTCCGTGGCTGTTATAAACCTTGAACTTACGGTCAAGTGAACATGCATGATGTGCGTGCACACACACACAACACTCTCTGATAAAGATATGGAAAGGTCAGCAACATACATTCATTATGCTCTTTTGTTGCCTCTGAAAACACCTTTATCCAGGGCAAACGGAAATGGAATGTGGTTTACTACCCCCACATTTAAGGCGTCCTTGAGCTAAGGGTACGGTATTTCAACTTAGCTACATAAACATTTTTAATACTTACCACGGTTGGCAAGAATAATCTACTGGTTTGGGCACCTAGGATATAAAAAAGGCAAAAATAGATTAAGTTTACTTAAGGGAAGCTTTTAGAAATCAATCATTAATTCAGTTCAGCTGACTCAGCTCTATAAAACCCTCACTAGCACAGTCCTGCAACTATCTATTGGCAATTTTATGCAGAGAGAATCATAGTATATCTCAGATTAGTACAAAATAATTCATTTCACTTTAATTCATTCTTTCTTTCATTCATTTTACTGCCACTGTACCTCCGAGAGTAGAGATAGCAGAAAAAATATGAATTGCAAACTTTTGGTATTTTTTTTATCAAGGCAGTTTAATCCTATCATAGAAAATTAAAATGAAAATGTTAGGAAAACCAAACAGCACTCTGCTTTACCGTGACCGTGGGAATACAGGCAAAATAAACACATATACTGGATACAGGCTCTTATTTTGTAATATAAATTCTAAACTCTGATTTTGAAGTCTACCAACTAGAAAACCTTTTTTATTCAAGAAAAAGTCATGGGAGATATTCATTTTTCCCTTTTCTCCTATGGAGCTTTGCAAAAGAGAAAAACATTGCATTTTCTACACAAATAAAGAAAGAAAACTTCTAGTTGCTGATTGCAATTAGAAAATGAACAAAGCCAAAGAAGGTATACTAATACTCATAAAATAACAAACAAAATATATACTATGTAAAGGGGGACCAAGGTTATAAATTCCTAAGAAAAGACTGGGAGTACAGATAGTTTGTCTTGTGTTCAGAAATTTTTCATGAACCATCTGCATCTTTGATGTATACATTCCAAGGTATTCCTGGGCTTTTTTGTATTGGGTGATTAAAAATACTGTTCCCCTCATTTGTAACAGAGGTCTAGTTAATGTGAATATGTCTCTAGCTATGTCAGTTTTCATAATAGGCTGATACTATTTTGACCTTCCAGGTTAAGAGTTACATATAAAAAAATTCTGGACCCAGCCCCATGGCCTAGTGGTTAAGTTTGGTGCGCTCTGCTTCAGCAGCCTGGGTTCTCAGGTTCAGATCCTGGGCACACACCTACATCACTTGACAGCCATGCTGTGGCAGTGACCCAAATATAAAATAGAGGAAGACTGGCACAGATGTTAGCTCAGGGCTAATCTTCCTCAAGAAAAAAAAGAGGAAGAGTGGCAACAGATGTTGGCTCAGGGCTAGTCTTCCTCAGCAAAAAAAAAAAAAAAAAAAAACCCAAAAAACCAACAACTTTCTGGTCATAACATCTCTAAAATTATTAGTATTTAAACATTTTTATCCTATGGATCACATTTTTAACTTCACCACCATGTAAAATCCTGATAAACAGCAAATAACATTGAAAGTAAGTTACACTCATTCAAATCCTGCAAATATTTTCTTGCTTCATTTTGTTTTCATAAACAGAAATCAATCTTCAACAGTTTCCCTTTTGATGATAAGAATATATATGGCCTCTGAAATCTGTTGGGAAAAATATTTTCTCCTTCCCTCTTTGTATTCTTTAAAGTTACACTTATTCTTAAACCAATCTCTCTCTCTCTCAAGCCAAAAAAAAAAAAAGAGAGGGATAGTGAGGATAAAGAGATAAAAGAGAGGGATAGGAGGAGGGTAAAGAACTTCAGTATAATCTGGCTGTGGATTCTCTTGGCTGGGAAAAGGCAAGTGACCCACAAAAATGAAGGGTCACATAAAATTCTAAAGCAGAACAGATATCTGAGGCTGTTTCGTGCTGATGTGTCCCTCAGGAGCTTTTTCTTTCTTCAGTGGTGTATTCTGATGTGTGAAGAGACAGGCCAATGTTTTCAGCTATAATCCCCATACAGAGTGGGATTCTGTACTTTTCCATTTGTTAAGGGCCCTCTCATTTCTTTTATGTGTACCCTGGTCCTTTGACTGGACAGATATTTCATATATAAGACTCTAGATAATTTTCTTCTGGATACCCTCTCATCTTTGAGCATATTCTCATCTTGAACATTTTCCCCTAATGTCTTTTTCTGCCTTCATCAGAGACAGTTTACATGGTTAAACTCTGGCTATGGGCATATAGCTTTAAAAAACATTTTGGTGGGAATAAGCATACATGTAAAATAATATATAAAAATATATATGCTTCTCCCTGAAATATATCTTACAAAAGTTGGGACAGTTAGAAGTGAACTTTTTGTGTTTGTTTGGCTAGAAATGTCATTATTTCATCCTCATTAAGGAAAGATAGATTTCTAAGTCGACAGCAATTTTCTTATAAAACTTTGGGTGTATTTTTCTTATTGCTCTAATATCGTTTCAGATACTGTTTCACATTCTAGAATCTCCACTTTTTATTATAGTTACTATTTCTCTGCTGAAGTTTCCTATCTATTCATTCATTATGAACATATATTCCTTTATGTCCTTGAGCACAGTTATAATAGCTACTTTTAAAAATCCTTTCCTGCTAATTTCATCATCTGGGACATCTCAGGGTTGTTCTCCTTTGATTATCTTTTCTTTTGAGTATGGTTCACATTCTCCTGCTTCTTTGTATATTGAGTAATTTTGGATAGTATCTTGGACAACTTGAATGATATGCTGTAGAGGCTCTGGATTCTGTTATTTTCCTACAAAGAGTGTGGTTTTTCTTACAGGAGGCAGTTAACTTGGTTAAACTCCGACTGCAGACTCAATCTTCCCTATGGTGAGAAGCAGTTGAATTCTCAGTTTAGTTCTTTTAGCCTGAGCTGAGCTGCTTGGAGTTTGCACTACCCAGCCAGAGACTGAGGCAGTTTAAACACAGAATGTGAGCTTCTCACTCTGACTCTTTCCTTTCTAAGATTTCCCACACCCAATCCAGAGAGAATTTCTATTTGTATTGGGGGCACGATCAATACGGAATCAATTAAAATTACATCTCTAGTTCAGAATTATTTAGTTCACAGAGCTGGTATGAATTCCAGCCCCATGCCTGGGTGATTCTGGATCTAAGGTTAGGAAGTCTTAGGAGACACTGCTTTCTTTTTTCTTTCCAACACAGAGTGAAGACCAAGATAGACATATCTTCTTCTGTGAGATGGTTTTCTTCTTGTTCACGCACTGAAGGCTCCTAGATTTACAGAGACATAACCAAGTTTGCACTGTGCTGTAGCTCCAGTCTTCATTTCCAGTCACCATATTGCCAGAAATGAAATTGTCTCATTTATGTTCCTCCTGTGTTTTCCTCAGTTCTAGGTTCCTATCTTCATCCCTCAGAACTTTTGAGGAGACTGGCATAGCATATGCAGAAGAATACTTTTTAAGCTCAGAATGGAAAGCTCAGCACTACCCATGGACCCCTGATAAACAATATGTCTCAGGGTCAAAAGAGATACCACCTTCTCAAACTTCCTCAACCTGTCCTCCAATCTCCCCTTCTTTTACTTACCTTCACCTAACTTGTCCTACCACCAACAAATGAATCTATAATTCCATTAAGTAAGTAGTAAAATTTTAATAGCTATTTATTAACTTTAAGCTATACAGTCAGTAGTCTTACCCATAATTAAGTATTCCTCTACAACTCTTTATCAGCTTAAAATTCTGAACATTTTCTTCCTTCTAGTAACTAACTGGGTCACAAAATACCATTCAATATGATCCTATGAGCTGATTTAATTAGCATCTACCATTGCTAATTACCTACATTCAATTAGGGACTTTGGTTTGCTTTTTTACCCTTTTTTCATTCATACAACAAAAATTTATTAAATACCTGGTATGTGACAGACTATTCCTAAAATAAAACTTCAAATGCTTATTTTATGCCATATTCAAGAGGTTGTGAAAAGAAAACAGTATTTGGTATATAAAATGCTTAATATTCTTGATTTGAGGTATTAAGGTTCCTAAACATCTCAATGTTTAGAATGTATAATCTCCTGCCACCTGCCTACATATAAATATCACTGCTTTAGGCATAGGAAGCCTGAATCTTGTTCATACAAATCATAGAAAAGTAGCTAAACAATCATTTTTGGTTGTCTAATTAAATAACAGTGATATCAAAATTTGACAATTTTTCAAGATTATAAGATAAAAAATACTTGACATCAGATCACAGAACCAACAGAAAAGCAAATGCTTTTTGATTCTCTTTGCTTTTGAAATTAATTAAGCTTGAATGAGTAGAGTTAATTATTCTACAGACCACATTCTGAAATCAAGTATGGATTGGAATATAGCAACAAGATAGTTTAAGGAGGTTTTTTTTCAAACTATCAACTCCATTATATTAATAAAGAAATTTCGTTGACTTTGAGTTAAGAACTTAGTTTTGTAGGAAAGTCTACCCTAAACACCAAATTATGATTATAAAATAATGTCCCCCTAAACAGAAATGTATACATTGCATAAAGCACCAAAGAGTACATTTTATGTTATATTCATCCATAAGAACAGTTGAGTAAATATTCATTCACTCTCCTTGTATCTACCTAATATATTTTATGTTTTCCGAAAATATCATTACAACATTAAATAAACAGTAATGACAAACTGAAGCACAGAAAAATGTATTTACAAATTTGATTGAGAAATTTATAAACTTGCATGCTTTCAAACACACTAGTTGAAGTCTAATATCTCTTTGTAACCAAAAGTGACTGGGAATAGATTAGACCCTATCATTCTCATCTTAGCGGGAAAAGCAAAATTTGTACAATGCATCTAATCTGTACCTTTGGTTTATTCCTTCTAAAATCTTGCAGACAATTTAATTTTGTAAATTCTACTAAGTCAAATTTGCCTCTTGCATGTACTTCTTTAACATTTAAAAATATTTTCTGGGGCTAGCCCCATGGCATAGTGGTTAAATTTGGCACACTCTGATTTGGCAGACCGAGTCCACGGGTTCAGATCCAGGTGCGCACCTACACCACTCATCAGCCATGCTGCAGTGGCGACCCACAAATAAAAAAATAGAGGAGGACTGGCACAGATGTTAGCTGAGGGCTAATCTTCCTCCAGCAAAAAAAAGAGGAAGACTGGCAACAGATGTTAGCTCAGGGCAAATCTTCCTCAGGAAAAGGGAAAAAAAATGTCTAACAATAGAATCACAATGATTTTGGAATTTTAGTAATAAAGGCCATAACACTCAAATATGAAGTAATACGATCCCTTCAGAAAATAATAAAATTAATGAGCAACCAGACCCATATCCTTTGTACACTCTTGCACAATTAATTGCAGAATAAAAACAAAACAAAATGAGAAAGAAATAAAAGACTCATACTTACACATGGGGAAGGCTTGACAGCATCACTTGGAAAAAATCCAACCTCTCCAGATGCTAAATTTCTACCCTAAATTAGAAAAAGGAAAAAATGCCAATGTTGAGAACAAATTTACCACAAACGACAATCCCATAATGTTGTGCACATGGTGTTTTACTCAGGATTCTCAGACTGACTTACACGTGGTATCCAGTCCTAAGCATTAACTTGGTATGGCTCAGGAAGGGAAGCGTACGCAGAGAGGTGTTAAAATTGTTAAACTTTACATGTGGTTTCAGATCATGGTAATAAAATAAAAACTCAAGTTTGACTTTCTAATCTACCACTCAATTTTGCTAACTTTACATTCCTCAATCAACAGCACATTCTTTCAATCTTATATTTATCAATACAAGTAGATCACATTGGTTCTGTGCAGGCTCATAATTAATCAGGAATTTGATTTAAATGGTTGCTATTCGCATCTCTAACAGAACTCATGAGAACATTCTTCCAACAAGACAAGAGACATTCCAAGACGTGGAAATGGAAAACATAGTATGATAAGATGTTGTAGATGGCTTTCAGATTTAGGAGAAAGGAACCGGATACTGATTAAGGGAAGAGGACTGTTAAGATGCTGGAGGAAAGGATTATAATGCAAAATGGCATTGTAAATGAGAAAAGAGTAAAGAAATTAACAGACTAAGGAACACCTAAGCACAAAATGGCCAAAAAACACTTAAGAATTTGTTCTTGGAGACCCTTGGTCAAATTTCTCTTTAAAAAAAAATCTCATGACACTAACCCTACAAGTGTTTCCCAGTCCAGAAAGACAAACCATACTCAAAATATACCGCAAAAACAGAACATGCAATGAAAAAGTTCTTGTGAGGTTACTTCTCCTCGTCCAGAAACTGGGCTTACTTTTATTTGCTATTTAACCATTGCTTCCGTCTTAGTACCTCAGATGAGTAAATAGCACTATGATGGGATGTTACACGCTCTATTATTTTTGACGAAGAAAAGCAACAAAAAATGATCAGAAAACATCTCCCTCTTGAAGCAGTATCCCTTTGTGCCTAAGGGCTTGGCTATGAGTTTATAGAGAAAATTTTAAGAAGTAGAAATCCAGAATTAAAGAAAAGGATGAGGAGGAAGAAGAAGAAAAAAGGGAGGAGGGGAGAGGGACATGGAAAAGCAAGAGGGGAAGTGGAGTAGAAATGAGGGAAGGGTCCGAGGTAGGAAAATGGGGGGAAAAGGAAAGGGGAGGGGGTTAGGACAGAGAGGGAGATCAATTAGATAACCAAGCAAAGAGAAGATATTCACTTTGGCAAGGTTCTAAAACTGCATTGCACTTATCAGGGGAAAAGTAAGTGAACAAGTGGAATATTCATTCATTTATTCAACAAATACAGATTCTAATATTAATTCGGGTGGATACTGAGGAAAATGCAAACATTCATAAAATGGCTCCTGTTTGCCCCCATATTTTCAGAGCAAAGATATGTCTAAACATAATTAATTATGTGTTGATTTCTACAAGGTAGAAAGGGCTAACTAATGTTAGAGAGGTACAGAGGAGAGGCTATGAGAATTAGAAAGATGGGTTGAATATTTGGGGGTTTGCCTGAAAGCTACATGGAAGAGGGAGCACTTGAGTGCAAACTGTGCAGAGTTTAAATAAACAGAGATGGAAATGGAGGAAGACATTCTGAAAACAAAATAGAGCATGAGAAAGGCACTAGGGGTAGCAAATTACAGGATGTGCATACGAAATGCAAATAGTTCCCTTTCAATGGAGTCTAATAATGGCTAATACTTATTGAACCCCGACTGCATGCTAGACACTGCTCTGAGTATTTCATTTAGCCCTTACAACGATGCTTTGTAAGAGGTCCAATTACTATCCCCATTTTATAGGTGAGGAAAATGAGACACAGAAGTTAAATGATTTGCCCATGATCACAGAGCCAGCAAGTGACAGAACCAGAATTCAAATTTGGATATTCTAACTTCAGACCTCTGCACTGCCTCTCTCTACAAGCACAAGACTCATAAAGGAGGGCAATGGGAAAGAAAGTCAAAAGGTGGCAAGGATCAGTTTGACTATGATATCTGAATTTATCATTGGTGATGGGGTTTCAGTAAAGGGGTTATGTATTTTAGAACAATTAACTTGGGAACCATGTGCAAACTGGCTTAAAGATGGGCGTGACTTTGTAGGTGAGAATACTACTAGAGATCATGGTAAGGAAGGTATCACAGTAAAGGAAGAGGGACCGGAGGAGGGAACAGGTGCTAGGGACATTATTTAACTACAGTGTTTGTGACTTGCCTGTGGCTTAGATATGGGAAGAGAAGACTATGGGAATTAGACTGGGAGAAAAGTCAAGGGTGGAGGCAAATATATAATCCATTCAAACAGACAACACAGATTTAGATGACAATCAAACAGAGGGGAAATTTGGAATCATAGGAGCAAGACTGTCATGGAAGAAGCAAATGAAGAGAGAAGAAGATGGAAGATAGGACTTACAGAAATTAGTGTAACTAGAAGTCAGGAAGGAACCACCAAGAGGGAGGAGAATCAGAGACTAGAGAGTGATGACAGCTCAGTGACTATGAGGTTGGAATGAAGTGTTTCTTTCATTCCTTCATTTAAGCATGACACTGAGATATAAGTAAGTAAGTATGATATTTGGGGATAATATGACTAGCCAGACCTTTATATACAAATGCACTGTAATGCCACCTGAGCAAAAAATACAAGGGTGTGTTGGTGGGAACCATACACTAACAGGGGCTCAGAAGAGAAAAGGATAAGGCTGATTGTTTTAAAAAACTAAAGTAAGACCTCTGAGAGTGCAGGAAAGGGAACAAGTCTGTTTTACAGGGGAAAGGTCTAAGAGAGCTTTATAATGGTCTTTCAAAACTCTATTTGAAGACATATCAACAAATGGGAACATTGTGGCTATTATAAGAATAGTGAACTGTCAATTCCATTCTTCATCAGAAAAAGAACAAAAGGTCTTAATCTATGGAATGCAGAGTTCAGGAGCAGCAGTGATATTTTTGTGACAGTGCATATTGGCCAATGTAATACCACCTATTTCCTCAGAACAAAATTGACACAGGGCCCCTCATATAGATTGATTCTTTCACTCTATTCCTCCGCCTAAACTTGGCTCACACATTACCTCCTCTGTCATCTCGTCTATAAAACCTTCCTCAATCTGCAGATCCAGATTTAATCTCACCCTTTTCTCCCATCGCACCTTCACGTGCTTTTAGAAACACATATGCCACGTATAATTATTACTTTACATGATGTCCTCCATTACTAGACTGTGAGTTGTTTGAAATTCAGGACAAAGTCTTCATCTTTTTTTTTTTTAGGAAGATTAGCCCTCAGCTAACTACTGCCAGTCCTCCTCTTTTTGCTGAGGAAGCCTGGCTCTGAGCTAACATCCGTGCCCATCTTCCTCTAGTTTATACGTGGGACGCCTACCACAGCATGGCTGCCAAGCAGTGCCATGTCCGCACCCGGGATCCAAACCAGCGAACCCCGGGCCGCCGAGAAGCGGAACGTGCGAACTTAACCGCTGCACCACCGGGCCGGCCCCAGTCTTCATCATTTTTTATAACAGAATGCCAGACACATAGTAAGCACTTAATAAATGTTTGTAATTTGAGGTGTTTCTCAATCTGATAGTCCCATGTCAATGAGTAGTGCGACCTTAAATTCCCCTTCATTGAAAACAATAAAATATACCACGTTTTGTTTTTACACAAATGGACTGAGAAGCTTTACGCAGCCTATTTCTATATGAAAATATTCTTATAGTGACACTGTTTGACCAATCCCTGATATTTTATATAAGGAGTGTGTGCTGAAGAATGTAATGCACAAAACAGAGAGAAAGGTGATAAGGCACAAAGAATGAAAGAGTAGGAAACACTTTAATGAATTTTATCATTCCTAAAGCTGTATGCACTGATCCATCATTTTTTTGTGTCTTTCTTTGCAGAACCAAGGGTTCCACCTGAAAGGCATGAATGGAATCTGAAACTGTCTTAGACTGTAGAGGAAGGGGCCATGGTTTTTTAAGAAATGTTCTAAAACTAGAGTGATCTGTCCAAACCAAGATCTTTTGAGAGTGAGGGGGCAATGATTAATAACTACGCCAGGACCAAAGGTGTAAATTGGGACTATTATGGGTAAACCAGGACACATGGTCACTGTTTCAAAACCACTTTGTTGTCTCTCTCCACATTTCAAGAACACTAGCAGAGGTCTCTCAGGAGGGGGCAATTTTCAATAAGCAGACTCCCAAGGTCATTCTAACTTGTGTTTTCCTTAATGAAATGCCCTAGCAGAGCAGGTGAAATTTCCTCAAAGGTCACAGCATTCCTTAGATGACAAAGAGGTGAGAGAAAATTTAACATATCTTAATTGATAAATAAAGTTACATTTCCTCACTAATTCCTATGAGATGTCAGTTTTAGCTATGGGAGATAATACGTGCTGTAGTCAATGATTTTCCACTTATTAAAGGAATAGCCATCCTACAACATTTGGAAGATTCAAAACCAAAGTAGTGTGTAGGAGGGGTGTCTCTGGTTCCCTGGTGGATGTGTGTGGGATGTACATTGATAATTCATTAATACTAATGGGTGGAGCAGCTGTCAATCCCCTACGCATGGATGGAACTGCAGACTGTAGCTATGAAATAAACCATTTTCAAAGCCAATGATTTAGTGTACTTTATGTGATGATTAATCTATGAGATTTTTACTAACCTTGATGAGACATGTAGCTGAATTTCCTTCTCCTTTACATCCCTGTGTGGGCATTTTTATTCCGTGTCAGATAATCAACTTGTCATTTCTTTTATGCCTATTATAAATGCCAAAGATAGGGAATCTTCTTTTAGTTATCCTCCTATCTGATATTTGTTCTTGGGAGCCCCTTAATATCTTCAAGGTTAACCTGAAAACATTCCTCTTGCATAGTTATGTGTCATCCAGTGTACCACACAGTGCTATCTTTATAGGCATTTATTCCGCAGGGCATTCTCTCTATTATGTGATGGGACTTTTGTAAATCTAACAGTACAGGTTGGGTCATTCTCATGAAAATACTTTCTTTGGAAAGTACCTGCAAAAACAAGTTACGGGCTGCATATGGTAAGAAAAGATGAACCTTTATAATTTTCATTAAATAAATTGAAGCAGACACAAAGCATAATAACGTTAAATTATAATTCATACAATAATAATGCCTTTTTTCCTGAAAAGCAAATTTCTTCCTGTAGAAAAACATATCAAACTAAAATTGACAACTTTCTCTGAACTTCCTGAACATCTCAAGTATTAATGCATACTCAGACACATTTATTTCTAAACGATCTTCGGTTTTAACTATTTTTCATTTTTCTTCAAAAAGAATCCACAGTGAATCATAATGAATTAAAACTACTTTAAATTTGCTGGTAGAAATGATATTTACAATCTACTTGTATAGAGAAAAACATTATTGTATGCTAGGATGGTAGAGCTAAAATTGCATTTTTAAACCCATAGACAAGGATGGCTTAAATGACAGAATATCCTCCAAAAATCTTAATCAGAAATTGCTTGACTCCTAACTTTGTAAAAAGGGAAAGAATTGCTTTAAGAAAAATACAGAGCATCTTTTCCCTGTGGCTCATTTATCCCCTTAATGCCACCTGGATTGGAGCTTTAATGCACTCCTGGAATAGCACTGAACAATTTGAAACAGATGTGGAAAGCTGAATGTAAAAGGGACAGATTAATGGTTATTTATGAAAGATTGGAAATTCTCCCAAGTTACAATGCCCTAAACACTCTGAATGTATGCATGATGGTGCTGTGGAGATTACTAAGCAATTTATCACATATGGGTAATGGCCAGAGCAACTGTCATCTTGCCCACTCACTCTCTCACTGTCAGAAATACAGTCTGAGTGTGTGGGGAAGATGACATACAGGGTGGGCATGAATTATGGGAATATAGGCCAATAAAAATTAGTTTACTAACTGAATGGATGGATAGATAGGTAGATAGATAGCTTCTAGCAAGCACTGTCTTTGGAATTATTCTGACAGGCTTTGTGAGTACATGCAATGGAATCAAAGGACTAGAAAAGGAGAGAAAACTAGAACAAAGACTTTCTGAAATTGGTAAGGAGTGATCTGTGATCATAGCAGCAGCCATATTGTAACCATTGTCATCAATTAGATATATATCAGTGCTAGTTCTTGAAAAACATAGAAAAGGAGTACCATACACAGGGGATGTGGCATCAGAAGAGCTCATTCTATTCCCAGTTCTGCTATAAAAAACTGCAAGCTTAGGCAAGTCTCAATGGTAAAACAAGGATGGTGACAAGATCTGCCACACATGCATCACCAGGGTGTTACAAAGATCAAAGAATTAACATGTGTGAAAGCACTTGCTAAATGCTAAAAATACCTAATTTTCTATTTTCTCCACAATATTGCTTTTTGAATATTCTCAATCCATCTTTTCACTTCTAAATTTTCTTTCTTTAGTTGACCTATTCATGTGTTATTAAAATAGAAATGCCTAGTCCTATGTATAATCCCACCATCCTCCTTATATTTAGGCAAGTTTGTTAAGCCACAAGTAATACAAACTCTCATATAACTTTCACTGGAACAGAAAATACTACATTCAAGATAGTCCATTCCTTTTCTCAAATGTCCTAATGCTTTCTTGCAAGTACACACATTCTTTCATCGTTAATTTCTTCTTATATGATGAGTAAGATATGCATTTTTCCACCAGTGAAGACCTTGAAAATTTGCCAAGTATAATGGCATATGGTTGCACCAAATGGTCGGTCATTACAATGGATTCCAAAATATTCACGCACACACACACACACACACAAAAGAACAAAACCATAAGCACGTGCTTTTATCATTTCTTAAGAGTACAGGATCTTTAACTTTTGTCCAATGTATAAACAGTAAACACTCATGAGATTTTTCAAAAGACTGTATGAAACTCATATTCCTGGCATAGTTCATTTGTAGTTAAGTGGCTGTCATAGGCTTAGAATTCTGAATAACTCTAAAAAAGCTGCATCTTAGTCTAGGCTCCTTGAAATTAAATTTATCTACAATTTGTAAGGGTTTATAATTGAATCAAGTCATCAAAATGTATGACAAAGACCTCGATTATATTTGATGGTTTTTCCAATGCACAGAAAATTGTTTGTGTTTACTACATCTCTGAAATTTTGGCAGACGGAAGTGTCAAAAACTCTAAAAAAAATTAAAAGTTGTGAAATGTACACTAAGAAAAACCTACTATAAAGCCAAAAGCTGTATTCCTACACTTATTGGATGTGAGATGAATATAAAAGCAGAATGAGACTTTGCAGAACATTTTTCTTGTTATCCAAAAAATGTATTCTGTGAGGTTCCTGGATTCCTCCAGCAGGGAAAGGAACTCTAGTTATGGGTGCCTTGAGGCTTTTTCTCCACAGTCTCACTGGGTGAGATATTGTACATGATGCAATATCGAATCAAAATCTTATAACTGGGTTTTTCTGGTGAAGTAAACAAGAGACTACCTTTGACGAAAGGAAAAAAAATCAGCAAGCAAAAACCAATGTGCATGTAGGTACCCCAAATCCCAAGTGGTTACTCAACATAAAATCTGGACAGAAGAAGAATGTTCTAGCACATCTTGGAAGAAATCTGATTTGGGAAGAGGGCATATAACCCTGAAAATAAACCAGGCTTAACAAAGGTCCAAAATACAGAAATTTGTTTTTGTTTTTTTAATCCTCGCATATAACTAATCAGTGTTTTCTTATCTTTAGTAATTTTAATCGTAAGTAATCACCAAGGGAATATTCTGAAAATAGCACCATATACATTAAATGTACATGGCAGCAGTAGGCATTTTTAAAGAATTTATTTTTCTACTAAGAACAGAACTAGTGGTTTAATGAAAAGTATACTGACTTCCTAATATTCACAGGGCACTATGCTATGTACTAGAGGATTAAAAATTCATAAACATGGCCACTATCTTCAAGGATCTCATTCAGATAACGTCATTTCCTTAATTAGCTTTTGCTTTGGTTATTTTTATAGATTTTTACAGAATTTTGGATCACAAACAAACCTATGAGGTAATAATTTGATGTGGATAGAGAGTTGGAGCCTGGAGTTCTATTCCTAGCCTTCTGATCTCCACTAAGCCATTTTATCTTTCTTGGCTTCAATATCCTCATCTGCGAAATGACAGAGTTTGACCCTAGGATTTCTGAGGTCCCCTTTACCACCAAAGTCCTTTGCTTAAACTAGCATTTTCCCCAAGTCCCTACAGTTCTCCAGTTAGTTACTGTTACCAAGAAGTTATTTGATCCACAAATTCTTAATTAGCGGTGCTATGTATCAGTAATTTAATCTGGTTGCGCTTATTTATAGAAGATAAGGACATTTCAGGTCCCTAATTACTTACATTGTAACTCAGTGTGAAGTCCTCTATTTTCCAAGGTACACAAGATTGATTTGTTAGCAGTTACATTCATTCATTCATTCTTTAGGAATTCAGATTACCATGAATAATTAAAATTTAATATATGTCATAATTTGATAAATTATTTGGCCTAAAGCCTCAAGGGCATGTGCATGTGTACACTCTATTGAAATAACCTGTATCAAATCAATAGTCATATCAGATACAACCGCAGATTGATGGCCCACTGAAGGTATTCCGTGATTGACACAAACTTAGTAATTATGGCAGAACGTAGCTTATGTGGTGGTAAAATAATGGAAGAAAAAGGACCACAACAGAAGTCCTCAGAACTTTCTCCTTAATAATATTAGTCTCTATTGGGAAAAGAAGAGGTAATACTTCACTGTCTGAATTTCTACTTAGACAGCAGTGTCCTCACCTAGGTTCATTATAACCTACATTTTGCCCTGTACCAAACACAGGACAAAGTAACAGTAAGAACTGTTAACCAAAAACACCCATCTTGAGAGTTAACAATTAGGACCTCACCCACTTTGTCAGGAGGTTTGCCAATTCCCATAATACAGTCTGTACACTTGGAAACATTCCTGCAAACTCAGTTTATGATCTATTCAATCAAAGCCAGTTGGCAATCACCCAGGGAAAATGTTTCTTACAGGCCTTTACTAATGTCTATTATCTTCTATAATCATCTCTCCCGGGCCTCCCTTGTTCTATTACAGTCACGCTCTGCCTTTTTCTCCTTTCCTGTAATTAGGGACCCTGATTTAACTCAATATTTTGAGGTAAACACCTGTCAAAACAAAGATCTCATGATTACAGGACATACTAATACCAAATAAGCCTCTACCCTTTTCATATAGCTTTTTATCCCCACATCCACAATTTCAATTCTGCCTTGGCATCTTCTGATTTTATAGAAGGGATGGGCAAGCAGTGAGAGGCAGTTTAGATGCAAAGCCAAGGTCAACTGAGGAACACCTTAAAACTACACTCGCTCCAGCACTGCCTAAAAAGGTATCATTGCCATGATAAAAACCAAGTTCGAGATTTCACAAAGAAATGCCCTGGGGTAGGAATCCGAACTGGGGAAAACATACTTCCCAGAGATGTGTACTTGCTGGTTCATAATGCCAAAGCTATGAGTCTTTTGGTGTCAGGAGTCAGTTTTCTTAACAAAGGAGATCTGATTTTCCTTAAAATATGTCTTCAGTGTTCTTATTTGCCTCTATGATCAGCCTGACACTTGAATTTTAGATCAGGAGAAAAAAATATATAGTTTTAGAAAATTCTCTTGTAGCTAATATTCTTGTGTGGTCTAGAAAGTATTGGAAAAGTCTCACCTTTCTCTAGGGCAAAGGAAAAGAATACTTCGAAGTGATTTGGTTACAAAAGTTGCAGGGAGGCTGTTGGGAGGAAAGACTATTAACTCCACTCCACAGGACCTCCCTTCCTGGGCCCTCAGAGGGTTTCTGCATCAGGTCCTGTGTTATAGGGCAGATCCCCTAAGGCTCTCATACAAAAGGTCAATAGTTCCCACAGTTGAGTCCACAAGTAGCAAACCATTCCCTCCGCAAAGTTTGTTTTCTGTAAACCCTGGCTCTCTGTTTCCTTCCCACTCTCCTTCACTCTCCTTGACGTATCTTACGCCTTCCTCATCCAAACCTGCTCTGAGGAGAGGGCTCTGGACTTGACCCTGTTTATTTACATCAACTATTCCCTTCAGAACTTATCATTTGTGCTTTTATGTCTAATTATGAAGTAAAATGTTTAATATTTGATTAGGAAATTTCAAGAATTGGTACAGGAATTGGGACGGCAGAGTGGTCTTCTACGAGCCCATATATGTTGGTGGGCCTCTTCGTATTAAATACGAGGAAGATAAAATTTTTAAAAAACTTTAAAAACCAAACTGATGATCATTTTCCCACTTCTCAAAAATGAAGCATATCTTTCAAAATCATTATCCATTATACAGAAATGTACTTTTTCTTCTTTTCAATTTTCTTTCAAGTTTACTTGCAATGATTCTTATAACACCCTTGTGAGTCATTTAAGTATTAAAATCCCCATTTTATAGATAAGGAATTTGAGGATAGAAGGCTAAAGAGCTTTAAGACCATTACAAGAGAACAAGATAAATTTAAATCTGACAAGATGAATGAATATTTTAATGGTCTTTCAAATAACATCATAAAGTGTAATTTGAGTTAATAAACAATGAATCTGAAAACTTGTAAATAACATATTATGGAAACAGCAGCTCTGAACAGAGTTATTCATTCTAGACCCACAGAATGAATGCTTATTTTATTCTAGGCATCAGAGACAAAGAGATGAAAGCTATGGATCTTAGCTTTCTGGAGCGCTCTAATCAGGCAGGGAGAAGGATGAATAGACCATTAGGATACAGTACAATGAGTGCTATGATAGAAGCCCTTTGGTTCAGAGAAGACCTTCGAGAAAGTGGTCCCAGAATTGTGCCTTGATGGTAAAGAAGGATTTAGCTAAGAAATTGGGAGTAAAAGGGAAAATTCAGGCAGAAGGTAAAATATATATCAATGACTGAAGTTTTGAGAAAACATGTCCCCTATGAAAAAGGTCCCCCTCAGCTGAACCCTTCATTTTTTTCCACATTGAAATGAGGAAAACACATCTGTAAAAAGCAATCACCTGGATTGTTGTTTGTTTGAACACTAAATATAGCAGGTATGTGGGAAGTAAAAATTCTTGACAAGGTAAACTAAGACAAAAGTCAACTTGCTGCACTGGCGACCGTTATGTTTGAGGGTTAAGATGGTGGTAAAGGGGAATTTAACACTTTGTAGCTCATGACCAAGTCAAGAGCCACCCCTCCCCCAGACTCCCTTCCTCAGGAAGCCACGTGAGTAGGAATGCTTCTTTCCTCCTGAGAATCTCCCAAGTTTTCTAAGGTCAACTTATTTTCTGGCTTTTATTTTTTTCCTTTGAGGCAGAGTTAAAAAAACTTAAAAACAAAATCTTCTACATAAAGCAATGTTTTGTTTCCTGATTGTTCTACCAAAAAAGATCTAAGTTGCCTTTAAAAATGTGTTTTTCTTAGAAGTGTTAAAAATTATAAATGACTCTCCTAAAACAAAGGTAGGATGGTCTAACACACAGAACTAAACTAGGAGACCAGAAGTCTGGAAGACAGTCTAATTCTAATTCTGCAAATGCCATTCTATAGATGGATGATAAATTTGGCCCTTTAAAACCATAAAATTTACCCTCTTTATGGAGATTTCTGCGAATTAATCAGAATGTGTGTAAAAACATTTTCCCTCCTTAGAATAAAGATCATGTAGATGCATGATCTGTAAGTGTGAAGTATCACAACTATTTTCTAGGTTATTTAACTTTCATTGTGGATAAAAATATATATTTTTGGCACACTGATTACAGTTCTACTGCTTATAATTGTCGTTTGATTCCACTTAGCTTACAAAATTCTCCCTGTGGAACATTTGGGTATTCATAAATGACAATGGAGCAAATAAAACCCCATGATATAGGACACAGGGTCTTCATTGCTTCGTAAGCTTTATTCTAAGAAGAAAATACATATAAAGCTCTGTATTAGAAACCACAGATGGCATGGCATGATTTTACATTTGCCTGTTTCTCTCTCTTGCCCTTTCTTCCTCTCTGATAAGTATAATCTGTATCTTTTCTGGGAAAATAACGGTTCTAACATGAAGGATGTTCTCCTTAGTCACTATTAGCATATATTGCAACAACTAAAATCAACAGGTTTATCATCAGTCCAATGACATGTTCAGAATCATTTAATATGTTGTTAGGCTTACACCTGCACTAGGAAATGGATCCTAAATGGCCAATTTCCTAGTTTATATTCATTTATATTCATTTCACTTGAAGACAATTTTATAGAACTTTCAAGGAAAAAGAAAGGAAAAAAGACAACAAAGAAAAGAAAAAGCTGCCAAAATGAATCCGTTCAATGTGAAGATTGAACAGAGAACATTTTTACAGCTCAGTTGGCAACTCATTGTTTGAAAGAAGATATAATGAAAATGCAGATAGCCCACCCACTTCAATAGCATTAGAAATGACTGTTGTTATAATAATAATACAGACTAGACTGATAGCTACTCAAAGAAAGAAAGTTCCTGATAGATAGCGGAGGATAATTTGTATTCTCTGGACATAGAGTATGTAGAAAACACGACAGTCTACAATACAACCCAACTTTCTACACTAATGAGTGAAGTGGCTCACTTGAAAAAACAGAGGAGAAAACAATTTGGTTTAGAAAGAATAATTTCTTGAACATTTCCAAATAAGCCAAACTCTTAACTGGTACAAAAGACATTTTTGAAATTCAAATGCAAAGCCACTGTAACATCCCAATAACTACTCCAGATCTTTATCCACAGGTTTCACTCTAGATATATTTCTAACAATATGATTTATAAAAACCCTTAATAAAAAACTCAAAGTGGAAACCAGCTACATCACCTATCCTGAGCTTTCATCACTCCGTAGATCATTAAGGCCACAAGGTTAGAAACCAGTTGTCCTTTTTGTGGTCCTCCCGGTAGGAAATACAGAGTCAGACACATAGTAGGCACTTCATTAGTATTTGGATGGATGGGTGGATGGAGACATGGATGGACGAATAGGGGCTACTGTTTAATGAGCACTGTGCTAGAACTCTTTCATATATTATTTATTTTATTCTGTATGCATTTTACAGATGATAAAACTGATGCCCCCGGAGCAGGTAATCTATTTAAGGTGACGCTGCTAGCAGACGGCAGTCAGTAACTAACACTCAGCAAAATGAGCTACAATTTCCTAAATTCTAGCACAGGAAAGAAAAATTCTTGCTTCTCTTGTGCTAATTATGTGCAATCTCAAATGAGACAGTTGGTTAGGGAACAAAAAGAGGTGCTTAAAAATTATCTTCTCAGAAGCAATTAAAAAAAAAAATCCCCAGTGCAGGAGTCACATCTTTTAGAATACAAACCATAAGGCACTCTTTCCTAAACATAAAAACCAGCAAATTAATATACATGGATCCACTGCAAACACACCTACAGACTCCCACAACTTCAAAGGATCAAATCAGCAACATTCTTTACACATTTAGACCCACCAAGGAGGAAAGATTTTTGTTCAGAAATTTTTAAAACATATCATGCTAAATCACGCCGTTGAGTAAGTACACATTCAGGCCAGTTTCCTCCATGTACCGTCCACATACACAGTGTAAAACAAGAGCTGATTTTATTGTGACAGCCTGGGAACACTGTAAAATCTGAAGTACCTTTTGAATTGGAGAAACCAATCATACCAAGTTCAGTGTAAAGTTTGTGGCAGGTATATTTTAATTGTATGCTAATACTATGAAAATGTGCCCTTCATTTGGTAACTTTCAGAGCCATAGTAGTGAGTTCATTGTAACCCCATATTTTACAGCTGTGCTTAATAAGTTGGTTTGCTATCAATGACCAAATCGTGAGCTGGGACTAATGTCATAACTATCATGGAATCTTACCAATTGGGTCATCTAGTCAATGGCTTACATTAAATTTATCTAGGGTTCTACACAAACTATTCAAGCCTGGGCTCAACCCAGACAAACTGTATCCTAATCTCTGAAAGTGGGGTTGTGTGGTGACATGATTGCAAAGTCCCCAGATGATTCCGTCAGAGTCGTGGGCATTGCTCTGGTCCAGCCCCTCTTATGTAACAAATGTAGAAGCTGAGCCACATAGTAATGAAGTAACTTGACCCAAACCTTACAGCTCTTTGGCTATGGATGTATGACTTGAGTCCAGGTTTTCTAACAGTGTCACTGCTCCTTCCAGTAAGGCTTGAAATCCTTTGACTGGCTTAGGGGTACCCATAAGACATTCTGACTCATGCTACATCCGTGTCAGAAATATTAGATGATATTAGATCTTTAGATATTAGATATTAGAAATATTAGATTAACATATCTCTGAAAATCTAATCATGCTGTTAGCTGCCAGCAAGCACAAATGGTTCTTCTAAAGACAGGAGACCTAATGTCAAACCAATGGTTGAAGTTGGTAATTGAAGTGTGAGCAGTGTCTGAGTAATGAGTCTGACACTCAATACATACTTACTGATCTGAAATAAATGTGCTAATTGTTTTTCTCTGTTCTAGCATTAGCCTTACTTGTTCCTATCACATATCTTACCCTCAACAGACATACACGTACATTTCATTATCCAAAGGTTCTCATTTCTCCCACAATTCTCCTGAGAGTTTCCCAAGCCATTATAGCATCATACCAGAAAAGCTTCATGCTCCCATGCTGCTGAGAGAAAATGAAAAATAATAATGTCTTATTGTCTAAAAAGAAGAGGAGGGAATAGAACTTAGTAAAAAGAGCACTGGGGCTTCTACTTCCGCATGTAAGGAGCTTGACGGGTGTCACTCTGTCTTAAGTAAAAAGCTGAACAGACTGAAAAAATCAACAACTCTCCTTGGATCCATAAAAGAGGGGAGGGCACAGGACAAACCTCAGCCCCTAAGATTAGAGAGACAGACAGGTGAATATAGGGAGTCACAGTTTACCAGGGCAGAGACTGACCAGCAGAAACTGCTGTAGGATCCAGCGCCAGCGCTGTGGTAGGAAAACCTCAACTGTAATTGACAAACTGCTGGAGGCTCAGTGCCGACAACCCTGAGAGTTAAAAACTCCAGGGGAAGCCAGTCACAGGGGAAACCCCACAGTATTGTGAGCTTTACCCTCAGGAGCTCAACCAGATTCCCATGGTAAACAGGGAGAAAAATCCCCTGGGGCTTCCAGCAGAGGGAGGGGAAAAGGCACTCTGCTCTTCTCACAAGGCTTATCCTTAGGGAAACTAGTTAACCTGAGCCTGACCTGCTGGGGTATTATCAGAGCCTAACTGACCTGGGGAACCGAAATACTCTACTCCAGCCCACTCTAGCCATCCTGTTCCACCTTAGGGGGAGAAAAAAAACAGAGAAACACTTGTGAAGTTCACCGTCCAGAAGTATAGGCTCATTAAAAAGACTGAGTATAGGCTCATTAAAAAGACCGAGACCTAATTACAGGACCATAGAAGCCTCCCGTTCCTTCACATCTCATCACAACTGTAGTCCTTTACATTACTAAGAAAGAACCAAAACCAAATGCTAGAAACAGAAAACACTGTAACAGAAACGAAGAATGCCTCTTATGGGCTTATTAGTAGACTGGGATATGGCTGAGAAAAGAATCTCTGAGCTTGAGATCATCTCAACAGTAACTGCCAGACTGAAAAACAAAGAGAAAAAAGACATGAAAAAACAGAAGAGAATATTGAAGATCTGTGGGACAACTCCAAAAGGTGTAATGTGCATGTAATGGGCATACCAAGAAGAAGAAGAGAGGAAAGAAAAGAAGAAATATTTGAAACAATGACGGCAATCTGCCCAAATTAATGTCAGACACCAAACCCAAGATCCAGAAAGAACAATGAGCAGGGTAAATGCCAAAAAAACTCACTACACTTAGGCTTCTCATTTTGAAACTAAAGAAAAATCAAAAATAAAGAAAAAATCCCAAAAGAAGCCAGAGGAAAAAAGCACCTTATCTATAGAGGAAAAGATAGAATTACTTCTGACTTCTCTTCAGAAACTACATAAGCAAGAAGAAAGTGAAATGAAATATTGAAAGTATTGAGAGAGAAAACCCACCAACCTAGAATTCTCTACTGGAACATATTTACATGCTGTAGAAAAGGAGCCAGTGGAGAGAATGAAGTTGGAAATATAGGAGTCAAGAGCCAGCTGATGGAAAATCCAAGAATAAAGATAAGTCTTGAATGTGAGGAATCTCGGATACAAATGCAGGTATGTTTTGTGGTTGAGTTGGCAGATGCAGGAGTGGACTGAAGAGTTAGTAGAATATGTCATTCTCTTCCTTTTTTGGGAAGGATGAGGTATGAGAGGAGTAGGATACTTAGGAAGAATGGTGGAGCTTTAGAAAAGTCATTGGCTATAGCAATTGAAATGTGGTTGGAGATATATGGTCAATCTAGGGGCATTCTGTAACAAGATGACAGATAAAAAAACAGTTTTAAGCAAACAAAATAGCTATCATTTACATATGTGCACAATGGATTATTACCCAGCAGTCCTTCTCTGCTCTCTCTTTACCTCAACCAAACTCATGTGCTAGTCTTTCTGTTGATCCTGGCCCCGTTTCCCCTCAACGCACAACAGATTTTTAACAAACTCTTTAACTTTGCTTGGAAATATTTCTAACATACACATGAAAACAGAATAATTTATTAACAGCAATGTTCTACCATCCAGCTTTACCAAATTTTAACACTATACCATATTTACCACAGTAAACAAAATCCCTGAATAGAGGCTTACTGGACAAGCAAGATTTCATCACCAGCAGACATCAACATGCTGGCTTACTTTTCACATTTCATATAGTTCATGAATTATGCCCAGAGAACCCCCAAGAACTTCAGGTAATACTGTGGGTAGGCACAAATCAAATATGGCCAGAAATGGCACTGGTAAGCTAATTAGGTATTCTCCTGAACTGAACTGTTAATATATTAAAACCATGCAAATTAGTTCTTACCCATAGGTCCTAAGTTTGGAAAAAATGCTCTGGCAAAGTATGAACTTTTAATAAAAATGGTAATTATAATTCACAGTGCTAATACTATTTTTCTTTAGTGTTCTAACACTCATTGCTACTTTGGCGTTGGTAAATATGAGGACGGTTAATAAAAAATATTTTTTCCCCACAACATGTAAAATTTCTGAAGCTGAAAGTATGCAATCAGTTTCTAAAGACAAGAGCTTTATTCTTTAAGTGGTAATAAATCACCCATTAAGTCTAAAATCTGTAATTTGGATAGTACCTGCCAAAACAGACTGTGTGCATCTCCTCTTAGCAGTTCAACTGTATCGCCTGCCTGGATGTGTAATGGGGGTCCTTCATGAAGAGCTGGGGGTGGTGTTCCAGTATAGTTCTTAATGACCTGCATCTTTGGTAAACCTGAAAATAAGCAACACAACTTTTAGAATTGAGAAAATGATGTGTGAAGTCTAAATGTACTTTCAAGAAAAAAAAAAAAAGCCATTATTAACATTAAAAAGTTTTAATAGAACCAAGTCCAAGTAAATATTAGAAGTAACTACAATGGAATCCTTTTCAATTTTCTCATTATTTGAGATGGTAACGGAATAAGACAGATATTTATCCCCTGATCCCTTACATACTTTTCCTCTCCTTCATCATCAATCTCTTTTTAGTTGAAAAAATATTTCTCTTTCAGCTGATGCCAGCTTCATAAAAAACACATCACGTACGGTTTAATGGAAAAGAATCAATTTTTTCATCAACTCTATCCTTTCTGCCTATTACTTTCCTCTCGGGCATTGGCTGATTTCATCACTAAGGAGGCTCACCCTTTCTGTGTATGTATCACATTGCCCAGTATAAGGCTCATATCTTAAGGTTATCTTTGTAATTCAAAAGCAAAAAGGTGATGGATGTGCCACTGCAATACTTAAGACATTTATATGGAGAAATTCTTCAGGCTGAAATTTAGGCTTGCAAAACAGACCCAATAAAGGGAACATGTCTAAGCCAATAGCATCAACAATACTTGACATACAGATTCATCCCATTTCTTTGTATTTCTTGGAATGTGCAATGAAGGCCTCAGTTCAATATTTCATTTATGAGAACAGCAGCTTCAATTGTACACAGGCCTAATTGCACCAATACTAGTCACAAATGGACAACCTCAGTCACCTTTTCATTTAGAGGTGAAACTGTTCCCTCCTAGGAGAGAGATCGCCCATAAACATGCTATTTGTTGCACATGGGACTTAAGTCATTGCTTACTACACTTCACAATTTTTTATTCTAATGATTGACCATGGTAAAGCTGTAACTAGCTGGAAACGCTGCCCTAAATAGAGAAGGATGAATGACTGTCATTCAATTCTACATGTCCAAGTTACCTAGAAAAGACCTCAATATCTACAGAAAATGCTTCAGCAAACAGTTTAATAAAGTCCTCAAAATCCTTTTTCAATAACCACCCCAGAGGGGAGAAAACAAGTGTGACTATAAATTAAACAACTGAAAAGTTTTAATCGCCACCTTTTAAATGAATCCAGTCAATCAGAAGACAGAAGGGCTGAAAAACACTGAGCCCTTCACCCTAATTTAGCTGCTCTAACTGCTGAGGCATGTTAAGAGTTGCTACATCTCCCCTTGGCTTAAGTTCTTGTGCCACAGAACCCCTGGAGGGATGACTTTCATCCTGCATCTTTCATGGAGCGTTTCCCTACCAGATGTTATAAAGTGGCGCCCTTACACAAAGAGCAGACTTTACTGTCTTTCCCAAAAACAACACTACACAAGAGAACTCTTCTTAGTAAAGTGTTTATCAGACTTGCTTTCAACACACTATAAATGCCTTGAGTATTGTTGTTGGCAGTGCCCTCAAGTCAATTCCAACTCCCAATGACCCAGTGGACAGCAGAGCGGAACCCAGTGGGTCTTTTTGCAGCATCTTCTCACCCTCCAGCGCTGTATCAGACAATGCTCTACTGCTATTCACAGGGTTTTCATGGCAAATTGTTTTAGGAAGTGGTGGCCAGGTCCTTCTTCCTAGTCTATCTCAGTTTGGAAGCTCCGCTGCAACCTGTCCACTCTGGGTGAAATACTGGTGGCACACTTTTCAGCATCACAGCAACACGCAGCCGCCACAATATGACAACCAACAGATGGGTGGTGTGGTTCCCTGACTAGGAAACAAACCTGGGCTTAGGCGGTGAGAGCACTGAATCTCAACCACTAGACCACAGGGCTGGCTGCCCCGAGTACAGAAAGAGCTTATTTTATACTTTCTATTAAGTTGCTGTTGTTAATTTAAAATGAAACCTAAATACCCCATGCACACAACAACTGATTTAGAAGTTCATATATGAAAGAGGATGCAGTCTCAAGTAGAAGTTTTAACAGAGTCTGGTTCACATGACAGTTATTCCATGTTTGGGGGCCAGCGTTGTAGTTAGCCTTAGTTTTACTGAGCATTTCCAGAGCAAGAAAAGCGTTTCATTCAGCAGGCTCCCTTGATAATTTTGTTTTTATGTCAATTTTTACATACAGGCTGAAGGCAAGAAAGAAGAGTTTTTAAACCTGCAATAGCTGACGTGGCCTTGAATACTGGTGCCAGTTGAGAGCTCAGAAAGGTCCTGGCCTTCTCTGCAGCTGTCTCTGTGGCCAGGACCCACAAGGACAAAAAGAAGCAGTGCCAGGTGACAAACGGTGAAAATGGCAGTTCTCTTATTGCCGACATCCCCAAGCCAGTTCTTCTCAAGAAGAAATGAATGAAAATGCACAGAATATTTAGAGAAAAAAATTAAGTTTGATGACATTTCACCAAGCAAATATAGATTAGGGATTAAAATATAGAAAGCCCAGGCTACACAAAGAAGCTGTGGAATGCCAGGGACAGAGCAATGCTGCCTGATTGATCTTTTTTGATAGACTAGAATGTCCATGACACATGGCCTAGTAAAATTGTAATATTTAAAATTAAAAATAGCACATATACAAATATACTCTGGTAAAGAACTGAGACCTAAGTAGTCTTAGGACTTATTTATGACTAAGTAGTCTTTGGAATGATGGACTTGGTTTTTATAGTCTTGCTTATTCCTGATTTTTTCATTTACTCTATTTTTTCTGCTATTACTTTATTCTTGGTTATGAGCTTCCTTTGGGAAGTTAATCCAGTAGCACACTAGCATAGGGTATGTTGCTGACCTCATTCCGAAAACAAAAATTGTGTGACCTTTGCCAAGAATTTTGCTTGAGCCCAGGTAACACCCAAAAGGACAATGCTACTAGCCTGAATTCAGCCATAAATGACTTGCAAAATACAGTACTTATTTGAATCATATGTTTTTCTTGTGGGATGAGTTATGAGTTTATGATACAATGGAATTTATATTTTTTGGCCATTTATTAGGATAATCTTTGCTATTTCTTTCTGATTGGTCAGTATTTCCCATTTCAGGATGATCTGTCATCAGGGTTATAAGGCTACAGAAATCAAAGAACAAAAGGAATGAAGCAAAGGCACAGCGACACGATGAATTCTGACCCTCTGCCCCTTGCCTCTGATGCATGCATGTAGTAGGAGTTCAACAGTACTGGTGGGATGAACGGTTGCTTTCCAAAACACCCCTTTATATTCCTTCCCTTGTTTAAAAAAATGCACAGTAACATTGCTAAGAAGGTGAACACAATCACATTAACTGATAGATAAAAATGCAATTAAAATAAGAAGAGATGGAGTGGGTTAAACTTCATGTCAGCACTCAGCCATCAATATAATTGTTAACACAATCTACTGCCACAGCAGGCATCACACCTCATAAATGAGATCAAGAAGAGAGACGAAATTAGATTTACAGATGCTTATATTTCGAATAGCCATTTAGTGTTGATTTAGTGTAGGTTTCATTCTCCCCTTATAAAATATCCCTGACAGGTTTTAACCTCTGTTTAAAAACATCCAAGATAGAACATTCACTACACATCTCTATGACCATTCAGTCATTGTTGTATAGAGTTTATTAACAAGCTCTAACTGAAACTTCCTCAGAAGTGTCTCTCTGTGTAACTTCTTTCCACTGACCTACCTCCTTCCATCTGGAATTATGTTGAAGATGACAAATCTCCTTCTTATAGATTAACCTTTCAAAATTTGTTCAAGCTTAAAATCCCTAGTTCCTTAAAAAAAGAAAAACAACTCTATTCATATGGTCCTTTGGTTATCCATACATCAAGGGATTCTGAGATGTAAAACAGTATAAAAGCACAAAAGTAGAACAGCAGTTTCCCTCATTGACACTGACCAATCAGAAATAAGTAGCCAAAAGTTTTTCTAAAAATTGATTTAAAAAATATAAATTCCATTATATTATAAATTCACAACTCATCCCAGAAAGCTGCTTCTTTCTTCTTGAGTAAATACATAGACTCGATAGTTTGTTTAGTTTCTTTCTGCCCCAGAACTGCATTTACAATGGATATGCAGGTACAGTTGCAGGGCTGCTCATCAAAATCTGAAAATTTATACTGTATATACCTTCAGATATTAAATGCAAAATCATCATGTGTAATTTCAACATGTATAGTTCAGCAATCTGGGAAGATCCCAAAACTTTATATAATCAATTATCTTTACCTAAGGGAATATAATTAAAATGACTAAGACAAAATTAGATCTCCTGCCAAATGATTAGTTATTTTAGCTTGTTTCATTCCCTACAACAAATGCTTTGCTATACAGCTCACTATATCCTTAATATATAACTTATGGACAGTTTTGCCCTTTAATTTTTGTTCACATCAGTAAATATGCCTAGTCTTAAATCAGATAAGGTCCACAAGTCATCCTTATGCACGACGAATTAACCAACAGACGAGTCAGCAATACTAAAATGACAGTAATACTCTAGTAATAGTCACGGGGTGCTGGTTAATTAAACTGAAGCCAATGTAATTATGTGGAACGCTACAGTCTTCCAAAACAATACAGAAGTGTTTTTAAAAAGGAGATCTGAAGCAAAATTTCCTTCCAAATCTGAATTCAATGCCACTTAGAGTGACACATGTCAAAAAATAACTGTATTTTACAAAAAGTTAATTCTGGGTAGGATCCTATTAGAAAGTGTCCCAGATATAAACTATTTCACTGATAATTTTCAAATAAACCTCAAATTTCAATGAACTTAGCCTACTGTACCAGTATCAACCGCTGTGGCTTCTAAGAAGAATGACTGCCACAATATAAATTAATATCTACTCATGATGCTGATATCACTGCCCTAATGCAATGGATTTCCCTGGGGCAATAACTTAGAGAAGAGTGCTGTGTACTAGATAAATGGATTGTCAGTCATGTGCTGGCCTTTCACCTCTGAAGCCTAATTTAAAATCTAAACACAGTCACATTAAAAAATAATTAGTTTTACAAGATGTCAGAAGATGTAGTTGGTTTATCCTGGGAAACTGATCACAAGCGTAACATTCCTTAAACGTCCTCAGCACTCCACAAGTGCAGAGCGTGAAAGTTTCACAACAGAGCAAGGACATGCTTCCTGCCCTCAGAGAGTCAATAATCCACTGAATAGACAGACGTGTGAACTGAAAGACAACAATACAATTGGGCATGGGCTCTTATCCAGTAGGAACTTTAAAAAATATTCCTATCAATAAAAATTTCCGTAAATTTTGTTTTGGTAAGTCTTGAGTAGGATCCTGAAATATGTGTTTTATTTTTTCTGTAAATTTTCTCGGTGTGGTTTCCAAATCCTAACCAGGTTTGGGAGTCATTTTCTTGTGGGTTCATGAGCAAAGTACTATGCCTAATATCTACCATGACTAAACTTGTTTTTGAGAAAACTACAGGGAAATAAGTACTATCTGCCATCTTATCATCTAAATCCTCTTTAAATTAACATCTTGGATCTTCCTGATACAAGTTCACAATCTAAACATCAGGTCTGATGACTAGGCTGGGTAGACTGAGCAGAAAGCAAGTTAAGAAGCCGGGGATGCTGGATACGGGGCTTCCCCTGTCCACCACACTGTATAGGGCTCTTTCCCACTAAGCAATGAGCTCTCATTCACTTGTTGGTCTTCACAGCAGAGCAAAAGGAGCCTCGGAATGGAAACCATCTGTTATGACAGAAGCAGACAATTTGGTGGAAAACAAACTGGTCTAAAGAACTAATTGTTCACAAACGGAACACTCCTCATCAACGATTTCAAAAATTTTCACCCAGAGAAGGTACTTTACTTTTATAAACAGTGCTGAATTAAATGAACGAAATAGCACCGTCATTGCTCATATATAAACAAGGATCGAACAGAGATACCTTCCTCCAACTTTATAAGTACTGACTAGTCACTCTTTGGCACTGCCTGATAGTGTATTAATAAATCAAGGGTGAAAGATATAGTAAAGCCTTTTGGAAGGTTTTTTTACTTTTATTAAAAAGATTTTATAGGCTACCAAATATAAGAGAACTATAAAATTTCATATGCTACTTTAAAATCTGTGCAAATTTAACATTCTACCAAATATTTACATTTTAGTGAAAAAAAAGATGTTTCCCTAAAATCTTTAAATATGATCAAAACTCTGAGATAAAGTGCTGTGTATTTGCCAGCCTCCTAGTAAATGACCACTCCTAGGGACGGCAGGAGTCCAGTTTGAGGAGTACAGCCTGAGCTATGTCAAGATCTTCTTTCAAGATAGAAAAAGGAGACAACAATATAATTTTAAAGTAAGAGCATTATCCCCTAGACCAATCACCTCATTTTCTACATTGTAAAACTAAGAACCGAAGTAGTAAATAAACTGTCTAAAGTCAAACAGCTAGTTAGAAGCAGAAATGGAACTAAAACCCTGATTTACCAACTTTCTAGCTCAGTCTTCATTCTCTGAAACCTAGAGGGAAGGAGGTGTGGCAGAGAAAAGCTCTTCCGATACCAACTGATGTATGTTCGTGAATCATCTGAATCCCTGCTGGGTGTTCAGTGTTATCTTGGGGAGCAGGAAGAGAGGAGATAGAATTCTCCTTCGAGGGGTGAAAGAATGAGAGCTCCCCAAGATTACGTGAATTCTAGAAGGAAAGTAAAAACTCTCCCTGGTATCTTCTAACGACAGAGCCTCAAAGCTCAACTGGAAAAAAAAATACATTGTACTTGACAATCTCTGGAACTCTCAGTGCTTGACACATCCACACGCAGTTTTGAGGATCTGTGGACAAGTGGCCACATGCAACTCTTTCTACAGAAAGTTATAATCACTTAAATCACATCATTCTGCTATTCTGATCAGACCCAAGGATCAGGAATGGCAAGTAAGCCAAAGATTGCAATAAACAGGCTGAACATGTGAGACACCAGAGGGTGAGGTGGAAGCTTGAAGGGAGACTGTCAAAAAGGCAGTCCTCATTGGAGGATGAGAAAGAGATGATCCAATTTGCTCTTACAGAACATGAAAGCAGGAGGCGGATATCTAAGCCAGCAGGGAACAATGGATTCTGTCTTCTGAGAAGAAAAGATGACTGAGATCACTAGTTTGCAGGACTGTTAGTCCTGAAAGATTCCCATAAAGCCTTGTACTCTTCCCCTCCATGGAAAACACTGAGATCCAGAGTGATGACTGAGAAGATTTCCTGGGCTGCTTCTTACCCTCCTAGGAGAATGCCCATTCTCCAGAGCATATGAGCTCTCTTCTTTCTTTGCAACCAAAACAAGCCTTTAACAATCCAGTCCTAAAGGATATTGAAAGGATAGGATCGAGTGAAAGCAAAAACAATTAAGGGCATTTTGCAGTAACCTAGTTTTCATTCTTTGTTCTATGAGTTCATTCATTTATTCAGCAGATATTTACAGATCATTCTTGTGCAGCGGTAAATAAGACTGACATGTCCCTCTCTCATAAAGCTCCTATTTTAGTGCAGAAGATGAATAAAAAACAAATGGAAAAATGTGATAATATCAGATATAAGTCTCATAAAGAAGAATTTATTATTTATTTATTTATTTGAGGAAGACTCGCCCTGAGCTAACATCCATGCCCATCTTCCTCTACTTTCTATGTAGGACACCTACCACAGCATGGCTTGCCAAGCAATGCCATGTCCGCACCCAGGATCTGAACCGGCGAACCCCAAGCTGCCGAAGTGGAACGTGCAAACTTAACTGTTGCAACACCGGGCCCCCCAAGAAGAATTAGAGAAAGGTACTGGACTAGAGCGTGACCAGGGTTTGTGTTGGGGTGGGGCAGGGGGACGGAGGCGAGATTTCTTTAGAGAAGGTGATCAGGTCAAGTTTAAGACCTGAGGAGAAGGCAGTATCATGGAGGGAAAAATTTAACAGGCAAGCTGAACAACAAACATGAAGACTCTGAGACAGGAACAATTCTGAAGTACTTGAGGAACAGAAAAACAGGCAGTGACATTGCATAAAAGCAAATGATGAAATTTAAAATTAATAGTGCACAATCTCGAGGATCTGGTCCTTTCATCACTCCTTACCTACACACATTCAGTTGAAGTATTTGAAATTTATTGAACAGGTCAATTTCTCATTAACATGCTGCACCTTCTTCCTGGCATATACTTGCTGTCGTCTTCACAGCCAGCTCACCTACCACCCAAGGGGGAGAAACATCTGACTTACTCCTCTCATTCCTTAAAACTCAAATACCATTTCTGCTAAGAAAGCTAACATTCTCTTACGTGTGGGTTAAGTGCCTTAAACACACTGCCCTAGATGCCCATGCTTACTGCTTCAATACCACTTATTGTACCCAAATTATTTACTTAACTAGTATAAAATATGGGTACTAGAACATTAGCATCTTTCTATGTAGAGTCTTTGTAGAGTTTACATATACTAGACTATGACCACCTTGGTGACAAAGATTGTGTTCTTTATCTCAACAAATTCTTTTTTTTTTTTTTTGAGGAAGATTAGCCCTGAGCTAACTACTGCCAGTCCTCCTCTTTTTTGCTGAGGAAGCCTGGCCCTGAGCTAACATCCGTGCCCATCTTCCTCTACTTTCTATGTGGGACACCTACCACAGCATGGTGTGCCAAGCGGTGCCATGTCCACATCCAGGATCTGAACCGGCGAACCCTGGGCCACTGAGAAGCGGAAGGTGTGAACTTAACCACTGCGCCACCGGGCCAGCCCTCAACAAATTCTTTTGGAAGCAGGAAAAGGTAGCTATCTTTCTCTCCCAAAAGCCGCCCTTCCAAACACAAACACACAAGTTGGACTATACCTCCAAAATAGCTCTCTAATCAACCCTTTCTTCCCATCTTTATTTCTACCAATTTAAGATTTACTTTTCAAATTGGCCTTTCCTTATCCACTCTTACAATGCTTGACTGTCCTGCACATAGCCACCTGAATGACTTTTTAAAAATATAAATTATATAATAGCACTCTCCTATTTAAAACCCTTCCTACTGCACTTAGAATTAAATCTGGACTCCTGGCCATAGTCTACAAGACTATACTATTGTGGGCCCCTGAGAACTCTCCAATCTCCTCTCGTTCCAATCTCACACCTGCTCACTGTTTTTCATCACATCACAGGGTGCTTAAACACCCTGAGCAAGTGGATCCAGCCAAGATAGTCTATATTATGAACCCTAACTTGTAATTCACATCGTTATTTACTTTTTTGTGAGGAAGATTAGCCCTGAGCTAACATCTGCAGCCAATCCTTCTCATTTTTGCTGAGGAAGACTGGCCCTGAGCTAACATCCGTGCCCATCTTCCTCTACTTTCTATGTGGGAGGCCCACCACAGCATGGCGTGCCAAGCAGTGCCATGTCCGCACCTGGGATCCCAACAGGTGAACCCCGGACCGCTGAAACTGAACATGCACACTTAACCGCTGCACCACTGGGCCAGCCTCTGTTTACTTCTTACCTATCTGCTCTCCCTTCTTTTTTTGTATATTTGTACTGCCAAAGGCTGTATGATAAACATTTATTACTTTCATAATGAAGTTTAGCTTTTAATAATAAAAATATTGTTTTTATTGAACAAACTACACTTCATCATTAGTTTTGACTTGCTTTTAAACTGTTTATATTTATTTGTGCTTTTACCTATAACTATCAGTATGCTACATGTAACTGAAATTTTGCAGAAAATAAAATTAATTTTAATGTGCAAAACTGCTAATACATTTCTTAAAGGTCCTTAATAATGACTCTCTTAATAATTTATACTCATCCCAAATATCCTTTAAATTAGGTGACTTGCATCATTTAGAGGAAAAAATACTTTTTTATTCTAATGCTTAATCAGAATAAAAATAATACAAGTCCTAACATAGAAAGTAGCATATACTTTCTAAAACAATGTGCTCTAGTCTCATCCTTCCACTCCCCCTTGCTCATCTCTATTTTCCTCTTTTCTCTTGACCTCCCTCCTTCCTGTGATACACTTTCTTGAGTAGCAGAGAGCATATTCAGTTGCATTCCCTAAAGATTCCGATGTGTGCAGACATGGTTTATTGATTTACAAGTTAAAATGAAGAGAATATGCAATTGATATTCCTGACCAGCAAAATTTCAGAGAAAGCAAATGACTCTGAACCATCATTTTGATGTGCTGCTTTTCTGTAAGAGGCCAGGGAGCTCTTAGGTCAGAGACCAACAATCAACATATCTACTTTAATGCACATAAATTAAACAATCTCTCTATCCTTATGAACATTCTTCTGTAATAAACTTCTGAAATAGGAAAAAGGAAAAGTAGAAGAGTCATCTCTTTATAAAATGACACTACATTGAAATTATTAACTTGGAAGAACTTCCAACCTGCTTAGTCTTTATAAACTTTTATGAGCTCACTTTCAAACTCTGAGGATCCATAGCCATCACAGTATCTGCAGGTAACTCAGCTTTAGTCTCTACCCTGTTGTTTACCTTGATTTTTTTTCCTCCTTAACCTCTTCCTGAAATGAAAAAAGCAATTCAAGTCAGAGAGAACCATTTAGTTACAATCTTATGGATTCAGATGTGAGCAGATTGAGTACATATATAAACTTAGCAGTTTGAAGACAAGTGAAGGTATAACTCTTACTCAAGACCAGCAATGTTTCATAGGAGGAGGCTGGCTATATATCTTCACTTTATTATGGCAAATTTTTGTGTACATTCCCTTTCACTGGGGCCAAAGATCAACAACCAATATATGTACATAAGGACATACACAAATCAAAAACATTCTTCCCTTCTCATGAACATTCCTTCTTAACACTTTCTATAATTAGAAGAGGGAAAGATAACAGAAACCACACTGAGTTTTGTATTCTTTTGAAATAATACTGTTCTGGCAATGGAAACACTGTACATAGCACAGAATAGTGATTCTCTCAAAGAACGTTCTTAGGATAATTTAGTCAAACATTTTCATTTACATATGAAGCAAATCAAGTACAGTTGCATACAGCTAGCTCAAAGCACAAAATGGTGTTCTTCCAATACCACTCTGTCTCCCATTGAGGGTGGACTCCTAGGTTGACTGGGAAAAACAAGGGAAGATCATGGAAAGGTCATACATGATTGTTTCAAATTTTAATACTTAATAAATAAATCACTGCCTTTCCCCAAGGAAGCTGGAAAAGAATCAGATTCAAAATATTCCAGTGGAGAGAGATCTCGTCAAGACGGCAGTGTGAGCAGACGTTGAACTCACCTCCTCCCACGAACAACTGAAAACTGGATAAAAACAACCCCCACAACAAGGGACAGTCCTGACGAAGGCAGAGGAGGCAGAAATTCCTGCTGGAGAGGAAAAAAGCCACCTTTGAGAGCAGGGGAGCTTCTCAGCTGGCCAGGCGGGAGCCACCCTAAGGTATGCAGCCCTCCCTGGAGGAGTGAGGTCCTGAGCGGGGGTGATACTGCTATAAGCATCCTTCAGACTCAGCCCAACTGAGACGAGGGTCTTACTGTCTGGCTTTGCTGGCTGTTAACTGCAGCGAGCATACACCCAGAAAAGCTATAGGCCGAAAGCAGAAAAGACCCAGGTCATAAAGGGCCCATGCACAAACTCACTCATTGCAGCAACCTAAAATCACCAGAGAGAAGGCTGACAGTCCTTCGGTGAAACGAGACTCACCTGGTGGGCTCTGGGGGCATCTTGGTGAGAGGAGGGACCTCTCCAGAGACTGAGACATTGGTGGGGGCCGTTGTTCTGAGCTGGTCCAGGTGGGCTGACATGGACTCTGGTGGGTGCCATTGAGATTCATCCCTTAGCCTGTTAGCCCAGAGGTCTCCCAGGCTCACTAGAGCACAGATTTAATCCAGTTCAGCCAGGGCAGGCAACCCGCCCTAGGGACTGGCCTCACCTAACAGCAAGCCCTCAGGCTACTTTTCAGCCTGCACTGACTGGGTGCCTTGATCCTCTACAGGCAGGCAAGGGTGTCTGCTTCTGTAGGGCAGGGCCTGTGTGAGGATCAGGCGAACTGTGAGGGGCATTGGTGGAGAGGTGGGGGCCTCTGCAGTGCGGTGTCAGGGTACAATCGGGCCTGCCCCACACAGCTGCACTCCTAAGAGAACTGACAACAGACTAGTAGGCCTGAGGCCTATCACAGCTGTACGCCCCTGAGCCTAGCAACCAGCTACACTGGGTACCATCCCAATTAAGAGCAAAACTGCAATAAGAGTGTGCTGATAGACTTTGTATCCAACAGCGCTGAGGTTCCCCAAACCGGATTTACAAACAGCTGGCCAGGGAAGGAAAGATCAGACTCCCTGGGTACCTGCAGTGGGAGCAACCTTGCCACAGCAGAAGGACACAAGTAGCCCATAAAGGGGTTACTCCTGGTTCTTAAGGACTGGTGACGAGAGGGAAGCACACTGCTGGGCCTCATAAGGCATCTCATACATAAGGCCACTTCTCCAAGATCAGGAGACATAGCTGACTCACCTAATACAATGAAAATAGCACAGAGAAAGAGGCATAATGAGGAGGCAAAGGAATACTTTCCAAGCGAGGGAACAGTACAAAACCTCAGAAAAACAACTAAGTGAAACAGAAACTAGCGACCTACTCAACAAAGAATTCAAACAAAATATCATGAGGATGCTCACAGATATGCGGAGAAGAATGGATGAACACAGTGAGCACATCAGCAAAGAACTGGAAGATATAAAAAAAAACAATCAGAAATGATGAACACAATATTGGAAATGAGAAATTCACTAGAGGGACTCAATAGCAGAGTAGAGGAGGCAGAAGAACGGATCCGCAAGCTAGAGGAAAGACTAGAGGAAATCTCCCAAGCAGAATAGAAAAGAGAAAAAAGAATCAGACAGAATGAAAACAGTCTAAGGGAACTCTGGGACAATATCAAGCATGCTAACATTTGGATTATAGGTGTCCCAGAAGGAGAAGAGAGACAAAGAGGCAGAAAATTTATTTGTAGAAATAGTAGATGAAAATTTTCCTAACCTGAGGAAGGAAACAGACATCCAAGTTCAGGAAGCACAGAGAGCTCCAAACGAGGCAAGCCCAAAGAGGCCCACACCAAGACATATTATAATTAAAATGTCCAAAACTAAAGACAAAGAGAGACTCCTAAAAGCAGCAAGAGAAAGGCCACAATTGACATATACAGGGAAGCACATCAGTCTATCAGCGGACTTCTCAGCTGAGACCCTACAGGCAAGAAGAGAATGGCACGATGTATTTAAAGTGCTAAAAGGAAAAAACCTACAACCAAGAATACTCTATCCATCAAGGTTGTCATTCAGAATGGAAGAAGAGATAAAGAGCTTCCCAGACAAGCAAAAATTAAAGGAGTTTATCACAAAGAAACCAGTTCTGCAAGAAATGCTGAAGGCACTTATTTAAGTGGGAAAGCAATGACCACAAATAGAGATTAAAAAAATATTATCAAAAAAAACAAAACAACAACAACAAAAACCCAGGCAATAAAATCACTTGTAAGGTAAAAATATAGTAAATGTAGCAGATTGACTACCTGTGAAGATAACATGTAGGTTAAAAGACAAATGTACTAAAATCACCAATTTCAATGATAAGAGGGTAATGGATAGACACACACTAAACAAGAGACTATATGTGATCTGAAAAATATATAATGTGGGAGGAGGGGAGTGAAGAAGTACAGCTTTTAGAAAGAGGTCAAGCTAAAGAGTCTATTGACTCAATATAGACTGTTACATGCATAGTATATTAAATCCTTGTGGTAATCACAAATCAGAAACCTATAACAAGCAAGAAAAAAAGTAAGACAAAAGAAATCAAACATATTACTAAAGATAGCCATCAAACCACAAGGGAAGAGAGCAAGAGAAAAAGAAAGGAACAGAGAAGAACTACTAAAACACCCAGAAAAAAAAAAGGGACAAAATGGTAATAAATGCATATTTGTCAATAGCTACTTTAAATGTCAATGGACTAAATGCTCCAATCAAATGCCAAAGGGTGGCCAACTGGATTAAAAAAACAGGAGCCATGTATATGCTGCATACAAGAGACAGACTTCTGTCCTAAAGATACTCACAAATTGAAAGTGTAAGGATGGAAAAAGATATTCCATGCAAATGTCAAAGAAAAGAAAGCGGGGGTAGCAATAATTATATCAGACAAAATAGACTTTAAATCAAAAACTGTAACAAGAGACAAAGACGGGCACTACATAATGATAAAGGAAACAATCCAACAAGAAAATATAACACTTCTAAATATTTATGCACCCAACATAGGAGCACCTAAATATATAAAGCAATTATTAACAGACATAAAAGGAGAAATAGACAGTAACACAATAATAGTAGGGGACTTTAACACCCTACTTACACCAATGGATAGATCATCCAAACAGAAGATCAATAAGGAAACACTGGCCTTAAAGGACACATTAGAACAGATGGACTTAGTAGATCTAGACAGAACATTTCATCCAAAAACCACAGAATACACATTCTTTTCAAATGTCCATGGAACATTCTCCAGGATTGATCACAGCTTAGTCCACAAAATAAGTCTCAAAAAATTTAAGAAGATCGAAATAATACCATGTATCTTTTCTGACCACAAAGGTATGAAAGTAGAAATCAAACACAGGAAGAAAACCAGAAAAGCCACAAAAATGTGGAGATTAAACAAAATGCTAGTGAACAACAACTGGGTCAATGAAGAAATCAAAGAAGAAATCAAAAAATTCCTGGAGACAAATGAAAATGAAAACACGACATGCCAAAATCTGTGGGATACAGCAAAAGCAGTTCTAAGAGGGAAGTTTATAGCAATTCAGGCCTACCTCAACAAAGAAGAAAAATCCCAAATAGATAATCTAAAAGCGCATCTAAAGGTACTGGAAAAAGAACAACAAACAAAGCCCAAAATCAGCAGAAGGTAAGAAATAACAAAAATCAGAGCAGAAATAAATGAAATAGAGACTAAAAAAAAACAATAGAAAAAATTAATGAAACCAAGAGCTTGTTCTTTGAAAAGATAAACAAAATTGACAAACTCTTAGCTAGACTCACCAACAAAAAAAGAGAGAAGGCTCAAATAAATAAAATCAGAAATGAAAGAGGAGAGATTACAACAGACACCTCAGAAATACAAAAGATAAGAAGAGAATACTATGAAAAGCTATAGACCAACAAATTGGATAATCTAGAAGAAAGTGATAAATTGTTAGAAACATACAACCTTCCAACACTGGACCAAGAAGTAGAAAATTTGAATAGACCGATCACCAGTAAGGAGATCAAAGCAGCAATCAAAAACCTCCCAAAAAATAAAAGTCCAGGACCAGATGGCTTCCATGGTGAATCCTACCAAAAATTCAAAGAAGACTTAATACCTGTCCTTCTCAAACTCTTCCAAAAACTTGAAGAAGAGGGGAGGCTTCCTAACTCACTCTATGAAGCCAATATTATCCTGATACCAAAACCAGAAAAGGACAACACAAAAAAAGAAAGTTACAGGCCAATATCACTGATGAACATCGATGCAGAAATCATCAACAAAATACTAGCAAATCGAATACAACAAACATTAAAAAGATCCTATGTCATGATCAAGTGGGTTTCATTCCAGGGATGCAAGGATGGTTCAACATCTGCAAATCTATCAATGTGATACACCACATTAACACAATGAGAATAAAAATCACATGATCATCTCAACAGATGCAGAGAAAGCATTTGACAAGATACAGCATCCATTTATGATAAAAACTCTGAATAAAATGGGTATAGAAGGAAAATACCTCAACATAATAAAGGCCATATATGACAAACCCACAGCAAATATCATTCTCAATGGAGAAAAACTGAAAGCTATCCCTCTAAGAACAGGAATCAGATAAGGATGCCCATTGTCACCACTCTTATTTAACATAGTATTGGAAGTCCTAGCCAGAGCAATCAGACAACAAAAAGAAATAAAAGGGATCCACACTGGAAAAGAAGTGAAACTGTCACTCTTTGCAGACAACGTAATTTTATATCTAGAAAACCCTAAAGATTCCACTAAAAAACTTTTAGAAACAATAAAGGAATACAGTCAAGTCGTGGGATACAAAGTCAATATACAAAAATCGGTTGCATTTCTATACACCAACAACAAAGTAGTAGAAAGAGAAATTAAGAATACAGTCCCATTTACAATTCAACAAAAAGAATAAAATACCTAGGAATAAACTTAACCAAAGAGGTGAAAGATCTGTACCCTGAAAACTATAAAACATTGTTGAAAGAAATCAAAGAAGACTAAAAGAAATGGAAAGATATTCCGTGCTCTTGGATTGGAAGAATTAACATTGTTAAAATGCCCATACTTCCTAAAGCAATCTATAGATTCAACGCAATCCCTATCAAAGTTCCAACAACATTTTTCACAGAAATAGAACAAAGAATCCTAAAATTTATAAGGAACAACAAAAGACCCCGAATAGCCAAAGGATTCCTGAGAAAAAGAACAAAGCTGGAGGTACCACACTCCCTGACTTCAAAATATACTACAAAGCCATAGTAACCCAAACAGCATGGTACTGGCACAAGAACAGACACAGAGAACAATGGAACAGAATTGAGAGCCCAGAAGGAAACCCACACATTTATGGACAGCTAATATTTGACAAGGGAGCCAAGAGCATACAATGGAGAAAGGAGAGTCTCTTCAACAAATGGTGTTGGGAAAACTGGACAGCCACATGCAAAAGAATGAAAGTAGACTATTACCTTACACCATGCACAAAAATCAACTCAAAATGGATTAAAGACTTGAATGTAAGACCCGAAACCAGGAAGCTTCTAGAAGAAAACATAGGCAGTACGCTCTTTGACATCGGTCTGAGCAGCATATTTTCAGGTCCCATGTCTGACCGGGCAAGGGAAACAAAAGAAAAAATAAACAAATGGGACTGTATCAAACTAAAAAGCTTCCACACAGCAAAGGAAACCATCAACAAAATGAAAAGACAACCTAACAATGGGGAGAAGATATTTGCAAACCATATATCAGATAAGGGGTTAATATCCAAAATATACAAAGAACTCATACAGCTCAACAACAAAAAAACCAACAATCCAATTAAAAAATGGGCAAAAGATCTGAACAGAGATTTCTCCAAAGAAGATACATGGATGGCCAATAGGCATATGAAAAGATGCTCAACATCATTAGCTATCAGGGAAATGCAAATCAAAACTACAATGAGGTATCACCTCACTCCGGTCAGAATGGCTATAATTAACAAGACTGGAAGCAACAAAGGTTGGAGAGGATGTGGAGAGAAGGGAACCCTTGTTCACTGCTGGTGGGAGTGCAAACTGGTGTAGCCACTATGGAAAGCAGTATGGAGTATCCTCAGAAAATTAAGGATAGATCTACCATATGATCCAGCTATCCCACTGCACAGTGGGTATTTATCCAAAGAACTTGAAAACACAAAGGCATAAAGATACTTGCACCCCTATGTTCATTGCGGCATTGTACACAATAGCCAAGACTTGGAAGCAACCTAGGTGCCCATCAAGGGCCGAATGGATAAAGAAGATGTTGTATTTATACACGATGGACTACTACTCAGCCATAAGAAATGATGAAATCTGGCCATTTGTGACAACATGAATGGACCTTGAGGGTATTTTGCTGAGTGAAATAGGTCAGAGGGAGAGAGTCAAATACCATATGATCTCACTCATAAGTAGAAGATAAAAACAACGACAAACAAACACATAGCATTGGAGATTGGATTGGTGGTTACCATAGAGGAAGGGGGGAGGGGGAGGGCAAAAGGGGTGATTAGGCTCACATGTGATGGGATGGACTATAATTAGTTTTTGGGTGGTGAACATGATGTAATCTACACAGAATTCGAAATATACTATGATGTACATCCAAAAATAAATAAATTAATTAATTTTTTAAAAAAAGAAATAAGCAAATATGTAAAACAAAACAAAACAAAATATTCCAGTGGAAATGATAGTATTATAAGCAAAAACAGACCCTTCAAACTATCATAGGAAGTTCAGAGATTTAGTTTCAAAATCCCTATAGCCCTGGGATTTTCATACTGGAAGTATATCTTCTGCTTCCTATAAATTGATTAGGAATATTAAAGAATTAAGGTATTAGCTGATCAGCTTTTGTCCTCTATAATTTTTCAATTTAAAATATTTGAAATGTATGTAGAATATTGACTTTAGAGATAGCATTAGTAATTTTTTGCCCTTCAAAATCTTGATTTTATTTTTTCTCCCTCTCCTATCAATTCAAAACTATTACCTCTTTTCCTGGTCATCATCTTTTTTTTTTTTCTGTTCTTAATTTCCTTAAGGTTAGCCTTAATCTCTCCCAAAATTTTTGGTTTCCTACCTTTTTTCCTGCATAAAGAGCTTCTTCCATCAATCTTAAATATTGAAATTATCGTATGGTTTCAACTTGTTCAAATTTAGCATAATAAGCTATTTAAATGGTTAGAGATGCAGTTGCTTCTAATTATCTCAAAAATAATAAAAATGAAACGAAACCTATATCCTAAGGATATAATAAAAAATATAAAAGTAATAATTATTAAAATGCAAACTGTGGACTACAAGGAAAAATACAAATGTTAAAATAATAAGAAATAGTGCCAGAGTGATGAATCATCTGGAAGGCAGTTACACTGGTAAAAACAGGATTATGCAGGGAAAACACACACTGAAATAGAACTTACAGTTCTGCCTCACTTTTCAAAATACCAGTAACACTTAACACAAAGTTCACACATAATTACAGTTTACAAAAACACCTAAACATAATATATAATATACTAATACAGCACATAATTCCAAAACCAAACCACTGACTTCTCACAAACTGTATATACCATAAAAAATGGCTGATCCTAAAAATGACCTTCTCCTGAGTTCTTGGACAGAGTCTGATATTTCACTTATGTTTCTTGCTCCTCAGTTAAGACAAACTCCTCCAGTCAGCCTGGGGGCGCAGGGGTTAAGTTCCTACCTTCCCCTTCTTCGTGGCCCAGGGTTCGCTGGTTCGGATCCCGGGTGAGGACATGGCACTGCTTGGCACACCATGCTGTGGTAGGCGTCCCACATAGAAAGTAGAGGACGATGGGCATGGATGTTAGTTCAGGGCCAGTCTTCCTCAGCAAAAATGAGGAGGATTGGCAGCAGTTAGCTCAGGGCTAATCTTTCTCAAAAAAAAAAAAAAAAAAAGACAAACTCCTCCAAGACAATGAACAAAACTTCTTTCTTTGTCAACATCCCGGTGTTCATCCTGACACAGAAGTGTGATATAAACTGGGTTGAACCATAGGAATTGGCCGCTGTTGACTGTCTTCGAAGTACAAAAAATGGCAATTTCCCGTGGCTTAATCTAATATGTGCCAAAAACAATGCTTTCAACATACATGGACTAAGTACCTAATATTAATGAAGTCACAGCAAAAAGGTCTGATTAAACTCAAGCATGACAAAGAGCAGGCATAATTCTGCGCAGAAAAGAACATTTCATGTAAATCTGTACTTGGGCATTGGCTCTGTGGTGTACTATTAATTAGTAACTCTCTGTTCAATAAATTCAATAAACATTTGTTCAGGTCCTGGTTTCCATCTACCTTGGAGCAACAACTCTTTTGAAAAAACCTAGTTACAGAGTTTTTTTTTCCAAGTCTCAATAGTCAGGATACCCTATTTTGCTCTTTGAAGCTAGGGGGTACCATTTGTAACAGTACAGTTCCTATAAAAATTTTTTACCTCTATACAGAAAAAATATTTTTTTATCCATTACAAAATCACAAAACAATTTTTTTTTGTCTTTAAAGTAGAGACTGTCTAAGTCATTCATCTTCGTTTTATTAACCCCAAGCACAGTGCTTGGTATGTGGTAAAAACTTGGTAACAATGAATGATTTAATTTTCAGAAGAAATTTTTACTTTATGAGAGTTGATTGTTAATTTTTAAAACAAACATATGTGATAAAACCAAGTTAACATTTCTTTTTCCTATTGCCTTCAAGGATTTAACAATTTGTAATATTTATTCTTAAAATAACTTTTATTTAACCAACCACTAAGAAATATAAGTTGTGGTAATAATCTGCTTTTTAGTTATCAAGTTTAATCAAATATCCAAGAGCACATGGTAAATACGAAGTTTACAAAAAAATAATCCAGAGCAACTAAAGTCCCCCTGAGCAAGTGAAGGATATATTGCTTCTCAAATTCTAAGATTTTCGGGGGACTATTTCGTCAAACAGATAAACTCATAAGCTACTTCTCTAATGATTCAGGTATATCCAGCTTTCTGCTGTCTTCCAAATTGGTTTTTCTTTTTCTGTCATCTAAACAGAAAGATCTCTACAGAATATATCTCTATTTTTGTCAAATTTCACCAAGACCAAATACAATGATTTTGAACAAAACTGAGAAAAAATGTTTGAAAGCATTTTTGAAAAGTTACAAATACTTCCCCACGAAGATAACACTTTGGATTCTACAAATAATTTTAAAAATATTCATCTATAGGTTTGGTTGGTTCCTTGACTCCCTGTTGCTTGTTTCATTTAGTCATGAAATATGAGAGGCATTCGGGATGCAATAACGAGTAAAACATAAGGTCCCTTCCCTTAAAGAGCTTAGCATCCTGTAGGGATCAAGAGGAATATATACACTCTTAGACAGTGCGACATTGCTGTGACAGTGATGGACATGTTGCTATGGAAGTGCTCAGCGAGGCACCTAAACCAGGGAGCTCAGAGAAGATGTCAGGAGGACGTAGACTCTAAGCTGAAACTATAGTATAAGTGGGCATCAGCCAGACACAGGGGAGGCTATACAAATCTCACCACATTTAAAGAGGTACAAATCTTTGTTCTTGGAAGACTTTCTTCAGTAGGACTCTGCAATCCAGCTAGATGAGTAAAGACAGGTTGATTCAGATATTGGCAAAAGAATGGTTCAAATGTTGGGCCACAGAAACTAAGTGGATTAGGCAAGTCAATAAACACAGGAGGGGGCTGATGAATAGATACATAGCAGAGGGGTCGAGGAGCAGGTCTCTAAGACTGTGATGAGAGAATGAGATATTTGAATTTAATGTTTTAGAAATGGAGAAAGTCTGGATGACAAGAAAGCCCAAGGCGTGGCTGTGGGGATGTTTGGCTGAAATGGAGCAGGGGCAGAGGTTACTGGTGGTAAAGATGTCAATGGCAGGGGAAGTGAGGAAGCTCAGGTTTGAATGAGTCACCTACAATGTGGAGTCACCTAGCCTGAAGGCAATATGTTTTTTTTTGTGTTTGCAGTAAATAATGGAGAGGAGCCCATATGAGAGGGCAGTATGTGTAATGGTCAAGAACACAGGCATTATGTCAAACAGGTCTAAGAAATGAATGCTATAAACACTTCTCTTCCGTGTCTGAAAAATGGGGATACTAATACCACTAATGAGGTTTTTGTGAAATAATTATGTACGAAGCATTTAACATACCACCTGCCACACGGTAAGGGTCAATGGATGTTTGACCCTTAACTAGGTCTTTGTAACCATTTTTCTGTAATAAATAATCTACATTGATTTAATTTGCATAAGTACCTTAGGTCCAATGTTCCTATGCCTCAACATGTTGCAAAATAATTTTATATTTAATAATAATATCAAGCAATCTCCACACAAAACATTTTTAATTTCGATGTTACTACTGAAAAGTTTAATAATTAAAACTGTGTGGTATTAGTGTAGGGATAGAAAAATAGACCAATGGAAGAGATTAGAAAGCCTAGAAACAAGGCATGTATGTATCCAGATGAAATAATGATGAAATGTGAAAAGTTAAACTGTAAAGCTTTTAGAAGACAATACATTAAACCTTCCTTATGATATTAGGTAGAGAAGATTTCTTACCCAAGACACAAAAAGCACGTAATAAAGATCAATAAATTTGTCTCCATTAAAACTTAAAATTCTGAAAAAGAAACCATTAAAAAGGCAAAGGCATGCAATTAATATAACCAAAAGATTAGTACCCAAAATATATAAAGAACTAAAACTTAGATGAAAAAAATATAAACAGCCCAAAGGAAAAATGTGAAAAGTATATGAACAGGTAATTCACAGATAAGAAAAGCTGAATGAATCTTACACATGTGAAAAGACACTCATTGTCAGGTGTTTATCATTGGGGAAAAAAATCAAAACAGTAAAATAATAATCTATACTCTTTATATTGGTAAAATGTTATAAATCAACGAAGATTCATGGAAACAGGAACTTTCTGACCAGGATCTAACACATGGCAAAACGTTAATATCTATTTATTCTTGCTAAGTACATTAGCATCTATCACATTATTTTTGGTAGGTTTGAAATGGTTCACAAGTGTGTTTTTAAATTTTATTTAAAGGTTTTTATCTAATAAAATACTACTTTGAAGAGTTTTAAGTGACCTTTAAAAGTAGGTTATCCTGCATTTATCATAAATGCTATAAAAAACACAAAATAAACTATTTTTGGTGAACGCATTTTAGCAACACAACTTGCTATGCACTGAAATAGTGCTGTTGCTACTCTGAATTTTATTGAAAACTTCAACATTTGATTATGTCTGGATTTGTTGAATAACATGCAATGAATGACAGTAGAAAGTACTGAACTGTTCGTGAATGGAGTTCCTATTACATACAAATTATCCTAGCTCCCTGTGCTGGCTGCAATGCCCTTTCTCCTCCGGATCTCTGACTACCTGTGACAGTCCTTCAGTAATGCTCTCAGCAAGGGTCCCTGGAGAGCGAAAATGAGGAGACGTTCCTCCTGCATAGAAGCCTAACCTCCAGCCTCAGCATCACCTATCACACATTTTTCAGGGAAGATAATCGTCTCTATTTCTTAAATAATTAAAGTAAGACTTTAGCTTACGAAACAAACAATCGAACAAAGGTTAGGTCAATAAGGTATAAAGGTGACATTTATGAGCAAATTCCACATCTATGAAGTCATGGCCTAAAAATAAGAATCTTTTTTTTTTTTTAAGCAGAATTTCAAATTTCAAAGCCTATGTTCTCTTTACTTTCCCTTTCTGGCTATCTCAGGGAATAATGAGTGTTATAGAAGAGGGCGGCTAAGAAAGAATTGTTATACAGGGACTTAATCCTTCTTGACATTTTGTCCTGACACTTGCCTCTTGGTATATATTCTCTTAGACACCACAGTGGTTCATATAACCTTGAAGATATTACTTTTGATCTCAGCATGACCCTGCTCCAGAGGTCATCTAAAGTTCCATCCAGCCATAAGGTAGTACAAAACACACAATTTGATGCAAAGATGGTAACAAAATGTTTTCTTGGATTCACAGAACACATCTTATGATGAAAGTTCTATTAACTGTAAACATCAAACAATTGAAAATTAAAACAGCATCTTCATAATTGTTATTCGGTGATATTTTCAAGTGTTTCACAGGTACTATTGAAAATGTATGTCTAGCAACTTAAATAATCAGTTTACTGGTATAGTCACATGAGAGAAACTGCTAATTGCTATTAGTAGAGCTATATAGGAGAAATTTAACTAGAAAACCTGCAGTGTGGGTCCTAGATTTTATTTTGGCACAGAACTTATTTGAGGATGTGAGCATTTCATTAAAAGTCATTTTGCCTCAATTCTCCTATGGGGCACAATACCTCAATGTATCTTTTTAATGGAAAAACACTCCTGTTCAAATGAATGGGCTCAATAAAGTTACTAACATGTAAATAAAACATACCATTAGAAAACATATAGAGAAAGGTTTGATTTGTTACTTCAATGCTATACTAGGAAGTGGGGGTGGGAATTAGATAAATTCATCAAAGAAATTCACTTTTGTAAATAAATAAGTGGCTACAGATGCTCTGTCAAAAAGAAGAACCATTGGGACTAGCCGGGTGGCGCAGCAGTTAAGTTCACACATTCGGCTTCAGCAGCCCAGGGTTCGCTGGTTCGCATCCCGGGTGCCGACACGGCACCGCTTGGCAAAAAGCCATGCTATGGTAGGCGTTCCACATATAAAGTAGAGGAAGATGGGCACAGATGTGAGCTTAGGGCTAATCTTCCTCAAAAAAATAAAAAAGAAAGCCTTTAAAGTACCATTATGTGTGAGGGAAAGCTCTCCTACAAGTGAAATTAAAATTCTTTGGCATCTATTCTCAAGATAATCTGATTCATCTTAAATGTACTCACTTCTTTCCCTACTCCATATTACATCTTTCCAAATTTATTCCCTCTTAGTTTTAGGCGATAGCATGATAAACTGCAATTCTTAGAAAGGGGGTTTCCTTTCCTTGCAGACCTTTTCCATACAGCTATTATTCTTTGAATAACAGCATTGAGAGTGAACATCACTTTCAAGGTGCTAAACTTGAAGATTTCTTTTTAGCTGGGCTGAGTTGTATAACTGCTATTTTCATGTTAATTATCACAAGTGAGTAGGAAGGTCTAGCTCCCTTGACTTTGAAACAAGGTAACTAGAAACTAACTCATGCGCCAGTTTTTCTACACATCCATCTATCTCTTCACATAAAAACAGAAATACACATCAGGCCACCACTGTGACCAGCGGCCTTATAGCTTCCTTTCTAACACATGGAAACACTCACTTTACATCCATTTCCCCCACTATGAAACACATTCACTATGGCTGCAAAGTGAAGGAGACTCTGGGAGGTAATTTATTTGCTGGTACTTTGGCTTTCAACTTGTGTTTGTTCATCTTTTCCTAAGGCATCCATTTATTCCTGTATTTATTAATTAAAAAATCTTCCAAATGCTTATTTTGCGCTTAGAATGGAATTAGGCAATAAGCAAGATAGGCATGTGCTTGCCTTCACAAAACTTGGAATCTCACAGAGAAAAAGAAAATTATACAGGCAACTATTATAAAGCATTATGAGTTTTATGATAGAAAAATTGCAAGTGCTATGGAAGAGCAAGACAAGAGGACATAATCCCATCAAGGGTTCAGGGAGGGGCCGACAATGGGGAGAAAGCCCTGTTACTGAGAGAGTTTGCCAACAGGACTGTAGTTTATGTAATGTGATGAAACTTTTTCTCTAAGAAATGGTGCTTATAAAATGGTGCTTAAAAAGTGCTATTAAAATTATAAAAATTTATGGAATTTTAAATAACAATGAAAAGTTACTTTCTAAAACATAATTAGGATTCTCTTCAAACATTTATTCCAGTACAGTTTATGATATGAAAAAACTGGAAACAATCTAAGTGAATAGCAATAGAGAACTGATTAAATTAAATCTAGGGTACATCCTTATAATTGAATAGTAAGCTGAAATTTAAAAATCATGTTACAGAAGATTTTCTAATGATATGGATCATGTTCAAATATGTTGTCAAGGGAAAAAAAGATTACAAAACAGCAGTATATACGATAAGACCTCATTCCTGTCAAAAAAAAGTATAGAAAAGCATAGAAAAACGTTTGTGAAGACACATGCCACAAGGTAAATAGTAGTTATATTTGGTTTGCAAAATTATGAGAACTTTTTGCTTATCTTTCCTAAATTTTTATAGCTAACATCTGTTTCTTTTATAAGACTTTTTAATTAAAGTGTTTTTTTTGCTGTTGTTAAACAAAATCCTTCAATGACACCCTGATTGCCTACACAACAAAGTGCAAAATTCCTTGTCCTGACCATAAACACGAGCACAACCTAGTACTCTCCTACCACACCATTCGAATCGCCAGCCACCAGGGGCACTTCTAGTCAATACTGCACCTGTATGTGTAAGCACACCCTCTGGGTGGGTTTGGCAGGCTGATGGCACATTTGTGCAAAGAAAAAGCTCTCCTTCCTCTGAAAAGACATTTTTCCATGCCAGGACTTACAAGGCCCTGAGGAATGCTGGCTGGAGCGCCCTCCGCTGGCTTCCTTCATTGGCCACCTTGTGAAGTGCACACAAGCTGCACGGCCCTTGCTACTCCCCGTTACACACCCAAAGTGCACGCTACTTTCCTCCGCCAAGTAGACCACGCATTTCCACAATGCAGCACCCTGCTAATAATTCTGCGATCACTCCAGTCCCCCACGAACGCCTTCTCAACCCTCTGGGGCAGATATTCCCGTCGGTTCCACTGTGTTTCCAGAACCTTTTGAATTACTATTACAGAAATGATTGCATTGAACATAATTGAATATTATTATTTTGTTTCCTCCCAACTCGAATATAAACTTCACAAGGTCAGGGACCATGAATTACTCAACTGTTTATCCTCGGTATGGTATTTGGTACCCAATAGTCTCACAATAAATGTCTGTCAAATAAACAAAAGACTGTGTGAATATTCATCATTAAAGAATAAATTTTTAAAAATAGCTTTAATAAAAATTTTTTTAAATGTATTTCTTGACTAATTCTGCTTGTACAAATATAATGGCAACACAGGGCTCTTTTGTATGTACACGTATTGCCAAATTCTCTAGTTCAGTGGAGGCCTGGCTTTCGACTATAAGGCCTTACAATAAGGATCACGAAACTGAAGTTCCAAGTCTATGTCTAACATATTCTGGGACTCAGTAATTCCCAGTTTCACCAACCACATCTGCCAAGGAAAATAAAGCTGGCACTCCAGATTGGTTGGAAGAAGTAGTTTTCTCTCCTAAATGAACAATAATTGTTTAGATTTTCAAGTCATTATGTGCCTGTAAGCAAAAAATTAAATAGCTCTGAAGGAGAATGAAATCTTAATTCATAATGTGACTAACGACTTACACAGTATAGACATGGAAGTTTAAAACCAGAGCACTGTATTTAAAGTGACTGTGTGATTTGAAAAAAACAAAAAATGAGTTGCTATGTTTTTTTCAGCATTAAATCCACTTTGCAAAATGAGACTGTCAACAAATTTATATTCCCACGTGTCATTAATACAAACGCATCCAGTCCCCTTTCTCCAATTATTTTTAAAAATATGACAAATTGTTTTAAAAAAAGGTTATAGTTAAGGCTGAAACATTAGAGTAGCTCAAAAAACATGCAGAGAAGAATACCTTCTTGAGTTTTATTCTGTTCAATTTGAATTTTTCCTTGAAAAATTTCTATGGGGGAAAAACGTATCTGCCTGAAGTAGAGACGATAAGGTCACTGAGACATAAGTTATCTCAGACACACACAGCATTTCCGGAGCCCAAATGCTGCTGGTCCTCGTGACCAATGTTTTGGAGGTCCAATAGTCATCTTTCTACTTTATTAAAAGCCCTGAGAGTTGAACGGATTTTATTCAAGGCCACTGGTCCTAAAGTTTCTTATGTCCCAAATCCAACCAGACTGACAGGTTATAGGATGAAGTTTTAGGAAGAACATTTCCTAACCAAATGAAAGCTCTGCAATATACTATTCTTTAGAGGAAAATGCTAAGAGAAGCATATTCTCTGTGTGCCTAATGGGTAGAAAAAGACATATTAGTCATATAAGGAATGGGCAAGGAAATGAAGCTAAAAGTTTCTAACTCTATCCAACTACTATTTAAAGTACTGGCAGTTAAAAGCACTTTCAGAATGGGACAGATGTCAATCAGAAAGCAGGAATCCCCAACCCTGAGTGAGACTCATTATTTACAGCATGACACACACATCTGCTTCCCAGGCTGCTCAGGCTGGCTTTGTCTTCTGGAAGCTTCCCTGAGTTTTTCAATTACTGTTCTTTATAAACATAATCATATTTTAAACATGCTAAAGAATTTATGTTTTCAAGATATCTGTGACAACTATTGTATAAACCAAGGAATGCCTTTATGTGGGGATATGCGTTACTGTAGTTCACCTGTCAGTTAGGATTCATTGGAACCTCTGGGCGGTGGTGATTACCTAATGCAAAGCTTATTCAATGACTTTAAAATATACTTTCCATTTGTGAATATTCAAACGGAATTGTAATATATGAACTTTTATATTGTTGAACAGTCTTGTGTGAATTTGGGTTATAAAAAAACTTTCATAATTAAAAAAAAAGTTGAGAAATGCATTGTCCTAAATCAAGTATTTCTGAATAAGAGAAAAAAATTACTCTTAACAAAATAAATATGCATAATACTCCACTCGAGGGGCTTTGAAAGTATCTCTGGGTTTTCTGTAACTTCTATAAGCGTAAACTTTTCCTAGATTTTTGAACCCTAGGTAGATTTGGATTGAAAATAAACATAGGGAAAAAAGCATGAGTGTACAAACTCTTCCTTCACCACACATATTTAAGTTACAAGAATGGGATAGGCAGAAGTGCACGCAACATGATTCAAGATAATTGCCAATAAGTGGTCAGAGCTTCAGAAAAAATGCCAATTTGCAAAATGAAGAGTTTGCTCAGATTTTACCTCTGCTGAAAAATTTGATTATTCGCCTTTCCGTACCAGCAAATTCTCCTCTATAAGTCCAGCAAATAGTGTTATAGTGATATTCTGCTGCAGCTATTATAGATCCTAAATGAAACTCCTATTGTTTCAATTTGGCTCTGAGTGGTTGAGATCAGAGGCAAATGATTTTCACTTGAAGATTCTTGCAAAACTTATCAAAATATCACTTTACAAACATGTCCATGTTCTACATGGCAATGGGTTTAGAATCTTTGATTCATCGTTCTTGCGGTCTGAAAAAAAATTAACAAAGCTAGTAGAGACTAGCCAGTACTCAAATATAATGCTTTTTGTTGTTTATATACGCTAATCTGAAAAGTAAGCATTTAACAATAATCGGACTGCTAACCTTAACAGCAAACCATTTACTTAATTTCCAAAGTATAAAAAAAAAGAAGCATACATCAGCTTTTCAAAAAGGTTAGAGAATCTGCACCCTAGAAACTAATGTTCCCTTTTGTAAAGTTGGGCTTACAATTTGGGTCAATATATATTTACTGAGCACCTATCCATGTTCCAGATACTATGGGTGTAAGTATGAAAAAGATGAGGTTCTAGCCACTAATTAAAGACCATAAGAAAACTTTTAGAAAAGTACATACATACCTAGATTATTTCAAAAAATTTAAAAAATACTCTGGCCGTGGGGCTGGCCCCGTGGCCGAGTGGTTAAGTTTACACGCTCTGCTGCAGGTGACCCAGTGTTTCGTTGGTTCGAATCCTGGGCGCGGACATGGCACTGCTCATCAAACCACACTGAGGCGGCGTCCCACATGCCACAACTAGAAGGACCCACAACAAAGAATATACAACTATGTACCAGGGGGCTTTGGGGAGAAAAAGGAAAAAAATAAAATCTTTAAAAAAATAATACTGTGGCAGTGTGGCCATGGGAGAGGAGCCACACAGCACACCAGTGGTGAGGTACTATGAGGTAGGCTTCTGGGAAGAGGGAATGTCTTAACTGAGTTTAGAAGGATAAAGGATAGAAAGATGAATAGGAGTTAAGCAGATAAAGAAGTCGGGTAAAGACATTTCAGCCAGAACCAAGAGTATGAGCCAAGGTAGAGAGGCAAGAAAGAACTCATGGCATGTGGGAAATTACTGGATCTCTGCCATTGCAGAAAAGCAGAGCAGCAGGAATGAGTTTAGTATGAACCAGATCTTGGGAGCCTTATCTATTTCACATCCCTGAAGACTGGTTCTGAAGATGGGCTGAGGAGTTCAAGCAGGAGAGGCCATGTTCTCCTTTAGGTAAATCATTTCTCCGATAGCATGGAGGAGGCAATAAAGGAAGTTAGGATTAAAGGCAAAAGTAGCAGTTTAAGAGACCACTACAATAGGCAATAAATTGAATAATAATTTACTCAATACCTGTGGTGTGTGGGTGGTTGGGGGAGAACGTGGGGAGTTGGAAGTGGTCCACACCAGGCCAGATAATAAGGGATGCATTGTTTGAGGAGAGTGTTAAAACAATAATAAAACTGACTAAAAGTCGGTTTGATTTTTCTTATCACCATGGGCTAGTAATTCTAAGCAATGTCAGTGATAAAATATTGCTCCCCACCACTGGGTAGGCCACTCCCACTGCACCCACCTTCCCTGGTGCCTCACTGCTAAAAACTTTTGCGCAAGGGATCTTGCTCTAAAACCGTCTGGGACTGTAAAGATAAAGACCAGGTGCTCACCCTTCAAGGAGCTATGGGTCTAACAGGGGAGATGAGGCACAGACCTCAAAACCATAACTCACAAATACCCTTTCTACAAATCTATCCATTGCCAGTCAAACCATGAGATCAAGAGTGGGAGCCAAACTAGTCTTACATCCCTGACTGCACATGGCCATCTCTGCTGAGGGCAGAGGCAGAATCACGCAGGTCACCACTAGGACCCCCATATCCTGACCTGATCTAGAGAGAGGTGTGATCCTTCCATGCACTTCCAACCACATTCCTCCCTGCTGAAAAGTCACAGAGCCAAAAGCACATCGAAGGTTCCACTACCTCTGCTTTGTACCCACACTAGTGATACATGAACAAGGAAATAAAAGGCAGTAGATATTGTCTCTAAATGCAATTGTTCAAGGGAGGTGGCAGTAACTGAGAGGAGAAGACACATTCCAGAATCAAAGTAGGATGGAGCTGGGTGTAGTACCCGTGGTGTACTGGTTAAGTTCAGCATGCTCCACTTCAGCAGCCTGGGTTCGCGGGTTTGGATTCTGAGCACAGACCTACACCATCTGTCAGCCATGCTGTGGCGGCAACCCATATACAAAGTAGAGGAAGACTGGCACAGACGTTAGCTCAGGGTGAATATTCCTCAGCAAAAAAAAAAAAAGTGGGAAGGAGGAGGAATAGTTTTCAGAGAAAGCTCCTCAGGTCACTCTGCTTATAAATAGCACCACATGCCCTGCAGAGGACAGGCTTTTACGGCAATATTTTCGCCCCACACCATCCTCTTCCTTCTACTCCTTCACCTTACCATTCCTCCAGGCTACAAAAAAAATCTTAGACTATTCAGACAAGAACAGGCATTAGAAATCACCAAATCCAACCTATCAATTTTCAAGCGCAAAAGAAAGCCCTGAAAAGTTAAATGACTTACCACAGTCACACAGTGGTTAATGGCTGTCAGGAATAACTGAGAAAGGGATTACTCTCAAGGGGAGAAAAGACTAGAGCCAAGGTCTTATTTCTCAAAAGCACAGGCCTTTGGAGAACACCAAAGTGAACTGAAGCAAGGCACTGTCTAAGATTTGGAAAGCCAGCCGTGTGTGGGCCTCTGGGATTGTGATAGCCGCCACACCCACATGCAAGGCAGGTGAAATCCTCCATGCCTCGGCACATGTCACGATTTCAAGAGGCAGCACAGTTGATCCCCATGCCTGCTGGCTTCCCACTCAATCTTTTGTACTTCTGAAGCAACATCCCTTATTGAGACATTAATCTGTACGCAGGATTTTCCCTGTCTCTCTCTTATAAGCAGGGAGCTGAGGCCTTTGTCTCCCTGCCTCAGGGAGCACCGCAGGGCAGGGCGAAGGCTTTTAGAAATCACTGAGTCTCCCCGTCCTTGGAAAATCTGAATTACTGAAGAGATGATGCTGGGTGTGTCCCAGAGGAGAGGGGAAGGAAGAGTCAATCTCTGACAAAACCAACAGAGGAAGGAGGAGGTGCCCCAGATGGAGAAGGGGCAGAGGTTTGTGGTTCCAGAGCACCCAGGAACTGCTGACTGCTCTGTGGATTCTTTGGGGAAGCAGCCAGACTTCAGAGGCTGCACAGGCACCTCGGAAGGCTGGGCCCTGGACCTCAGACAGCCTCCTGATCAGACACTGCCTTGCCCCATGTGCGGGCCAGGAATAGACAGTTTTCAAACATCAAGTTGGGGATAAGGGCTCAAGGTTGGAATTAAGCCGATTTTAAGAAAAATTTTTAAGTGGCTTTATTTCTTGCACTCCCAAGTTTATGGACTGGAATTTCCACCAGCTACCATCTGAAGTGTTAGTCCTTCTAGAGATAGGAGCCATGGCCTCCAAGAGAGTAGAGCTGTACCTGGCTTCTTACTCTGAAAATGCTGCACTGACTGCCCAGCACACTGTCACCTCTCTTTAAATATTAATCAGTAGCCTTTTAAACGTTATAATGATCTTTATTTATGACACACTTCTACCATTATCTCAAGATAACTGAAAATATTTTACTTTTAAAAATAATACTAGCTACGGGGCTGGCCCCATGGCCGAGCGGTTAAGTTCGCGCGCTCTGCTGCAGGCGGCCCAGTGTTTCATTGGTTCATATCCTGGGCGCGGACATGGCACTGCTCATCAAACCACACTGAGGCGGCATCCCACATGCCACAACTAGAAGGACCCACAACGAAGAATATACAACTATGTACCGGGGGGCTTTGGGGAGAAAAAGGAAAAAAAGAAAAAAGAAAAAAAAAACATAATGTCATAAACATATTTAAAAAAAATAATAATACTAGCTAACACTTATATAGCACTTACCATGTGCCAGGCCCTGTTTTAAGAGCTTAATATATATTAACTCTCTTAAGCATCATGAATATCCTATGAAGTGAGTCTTATTATGATCCTCCTTTTAAAAAAGAAGAAGTTAAGGCATGGAGGAGTCAAGCGACTTGAACAAGGTCACAGAGCTGGCAAATAGTAGGTACTGGATGGAAATCCAGGCAGCCTAGTTCTGGAAATCATGTACCATTAATTTTCATAAAAGCATTCTAAGTAAGACATGTGGGAGCCAGCAGCTTGTACTGCTGCCTCTGCTCTAATGGGACAAGATTCTTGAAAACAGAACAAACAAGACCACAGCAGTGCAACCAGCCTCAGGAGTCTGGAGCCTGGGCCCTGCCTCTACAGGTTTCAGCTCGCCTTCCACACCTGCCCAGATCCAGATCCTGGAGATGGTGCGGATGACAACAGTGATCATTTATTAAGTGCATACAAAGAGCCAGTGCGCTAATGCTCTATAAACACATTCTCCCGGTCAATCCACACACAGCAATTCTGGAACACAATACCACTCCCATGCAACAGAGGACAGACGGAGGCAAAAGAGGTTGACCAGCTTCCCAAGGGTGCACCGCTAAATGGCAGAGCTAAGCTAAGCATTGAACCGGGCAACGCCAACTACAAAGCTTAATTTCTTAACCACTTCTATTGTCTGGCCTCCCACACACTGCACTTAAGAGCATGCCTGTTATGGGGCAACAATGCAGGAAATACAATCCAAATAAAATACTATTTTATGCAAAATAGTGTAAACAGATTTATTAGAAGGAATATTACCATAATTGAGGATTGAGACCCTTGACTGAGATGGTTTATGTTAGGATTATACACATATAGACATGACCAACAATAAAGCACAAGACAGAAAAACATAACCCATCTCTATAAATTACTTAAAATACCAGTCATGTCCAAACCCTGTTTTCTACACAAATCCTAATGAAGACATCAAGGAAAAACACAGAATGTATAAAGAATAAACAGAAACAGCATTTATTACATTTGTTTGGGGTCATTTCCTGATATTCTGCTATGATTTTATTACCTAATCATATTAAAATCAAAGCAAAGACACGCTAATGAAAGGTCTAGAATGCTGTATGGAATGAGCTTCCTTCTTTGCCTGGAACTATAGTGACCCAAGGTTGGCAGGTACTGGAGAGGCCACTGTGTGCCTGTTTGCCCCTACTCCTCCAACTGAAGCCCTTCAGAGGAGCCCTATCCCGGGCTGTCCAAGCACCTCAGGTGATCCTCCCTATCTAGGAGCCAGACATTCCTGCAACAGCAAGAGTCCCCTGCCAAGAAGCCCTGACATTAAAGCCATATTCCTCTCTCCTCTTGAGATTACAGTTAAGAGTGCTTATCCTTCTTCACTCGGACCACCATCATTTCCCCAGAGCCTACCTCAGCTCGCTTCCTCCCTCCCCTGAGCCTCTGGCACGATCCCTGTCAGAGGCCATCCTGGCTATAACACAAACCTCTCATAAAGTGCACTGAGCCAGTGAATGGGCCCCCCAAGACTCCTCAATTAGTTAAAAACATCTAATGCTTTTACTGGCTAAATTTTTATAAAACTGTGGTCCAAAGCTCAGCTTCAGTGTTTATAACTTATGTGAACTCAGAATACATGCCTTAAATTCTCAGGGCAGCTTCCTCATCTGTAAAAGGGGCATAATATCTACCTCACAGGTTTTCTTGGGAGAATTAAAAATAAAGTATATAAAAATTCTAGTACATGAATAAATGTCAACCTAATATTCAGCCCATGGTTGCTTCACCAACATGTTGATGAATGTATAAATCATATATAAGAATTTAAAACTGAGGCATACAATGAAATATATAACGTAAGAGATAAGCAAACCATCAACTTTTCCCTCATTGTAGTGAGAGAAGGAAAAACTTAGAGCGAGGTCCCAGGGTGTACGTTTACCCAGATTGGAAAGGAGCAAAGTGACAATTCTAGAAAAATCTACCCTCAAAGGAATGTAGGTAGTTCAATAGGAATTTCTAAGGCTTAATATTCACTTTCGTTTATATTTTTAAGTGAAGCCTAAAATTGGGACTGTTACACATTAAATGAAACTTTTGGCTTCTAGCCGGCAGCGTCTTATTTCGGAAGCATCCTATGACAGTTAATTCCCAAGCTACTGCTCGCAACATGTTTATTTGAATTCTCTTCAGCACTTTTGCAATAAGGGTGGGGCTCAGGATTTCTGAGGGAGTCAGTGCTGACTGTGCAGAGAAAATCCCCAAGGGAGAAAGTCAAGAGCCAATAAGAAGGTTAAGAAGAACACAGGAAAAGAAGAAAGACGAGTTAGGCCAGTGTTCTTTTAAGATTGAAGAAAAATTCCTGCTTGCACTTTATTTGTACCTCACCTTACAAAAATCTCCTGCTATTCTACTCTGCTTAAGCTCTTCTTTCCAAACTATTTGACTTAAAAAATGAACTAAGCCTTGCTACACGTCCATATGATCTCTTCTTTATCCCCTACTGTTTTATGGGAGACAAAAAGAGCTACCCCGCTGTAGTTGTTGGACGCTTTTGTCTGTCTCCTGTGATTTTTTCCGAAGCCTCACAGTTACATCTTCAACTGCGATCTTAGAATTTTTGGTTCTTCTTTTGGCTTTTAAAAATGCTTCTAATAGTAGGCGCCATAGGAATGAACAAGAAAGGACAAATCTTCTAATAGAGACAAGTAAGAAATCGATAGGTTTTCCGAAGTGCCTGAAAATTTCACCATGGATCCATGAGCCATTCCTACCTCTGATACTCGGTAGTCAACAGAATGTGAACAAGAGCAGACAGGAGTTACTTTTTCTTGCACATCAGGTTTTGTTTTTCTGTTAATGACTGTTTGAATTGGTGCATCTCTGTTCTCACATGTGGTTTGTATTATTTCTCTTTTTTTTTAGATTTTATCACTTTCATCTATTGGCTAGGTGCTATGTTACTCATTACTTTTTCTTACTTGTAAACAATTTTTAAAATTAGGAGATAGAGGGGGCCGGCCCAGTGGTGCAGCGGTTAAGTGCACATGTTCTGCTTCTTGGCAGCCCGGGGTTCGCTGGTTCGGATCCTGGGTGCTGACATGGCACCGCTTGGCAAAAGCCATGTTGTGGTTGGCCTCCCACATATAAAGTACAGGAAGATGGGCATGGATGTTAGCTCAGGGCCAGGCTTCCTCAGCAAAAAGAGGAGGATTGGCAGTAGTTAGCTCAGGGCTAATTTTCCCCAAAAAAAAAAAAAAAAAAAAATTAGGAGATAGAAAAAAATGATGTAAAGACATCATCATAAAGAAAGAGCAGTAAAATTTCCAGTAAATGGTAATTTAAAAAACTGGCATAGAGGATGTAATAACTACATGGCTGACCCTAAAATTCCATCAAAACTACTAATCAGCCACATAATTCTACCACTGAGAGGCTGAGATATATGACAAAATAATGAATATTTCACAACATAGCACTTATTTTTAATTTTTATTTTATTATATGAATTTGTATGTCATGATTATGTTCAGTTTTTCAATCTTGATTAGGACATTATCTCATTTGTGTCAAATGATAATCTTGTGATATAGGTAAGATCACTATTCCTACCCCCATTTCACTGATGAGAAAATCGAGGCTATTAACTTGCCGAGAGATTTACACAAAGGCCTGGATGGAAACCCTTGTTTTCAAACTTCAAGCCCATACTGCTTCCTAACAGTGAAAGAAAGAATTTCTGTCACTGCCAGTTATTGGCCAGTTACCCTGGACCAAGCACTGTGTCTAGAGTGCTTTACATGTTATGACCACACGGGCAGGAAGTAACTAAAGATAGGCATCTGTATGCAGATTCCTCTGAGTCAGGGCCCCAACTCAACCAATATACTCTATAGCTATATACTATGCACGGGCATTCTCAAAGCATGTTAAATTTACATAACATTATCACAAATTAAATAACAGCCAAATTAAAATCCTTTCAAATGAAGATAAAAAATAGGAAAATAGGGGGTTTTTTTGCCTTTCAGAAATGTTATTGAAAAAAACTGGCAAGAGACATGAAGTATGTTTGTTCTTGTGCTTCGCTGATGATTAATGAACTCCTTTTTGGAGAGGCAAGATCTGCACCTGGCATTAATATTATAAACTTTTCTCATCTCAGTAGCTTCTCTTTAGGTGGGAAAAGTGGTTACATAAGGCAGTGATTAATGAGATGCAACAAATGTTGATTTAGTCCCAGATAGGGATTTTTTTTTCTCTCAAATCTAAATGCTTCACCAAAATTAATTTTAAGTCACACTACAAATATGAGTAAAGTGCCGATTCGAGTTGAAAATACATCATATGCTCAACCTGAGTCCATATGCTTTTTTCCAATTTCTTCCTGTTTTGTTAGGAAAAAAAATCCTTGAACAGTCTGAGATTCCAAGAAGGTATTGCCATTTCATTTTTTCAAAACCATTGGCCAGATTCTGTTCTTGGATACTGCCTGAATTTAAATGGAAGACATATAACTTTTAAAATATGGGATCCCCAAAGCATGGCATTACATCTTTTAAATGGCAAGTTTCTTCCCCTGGGAGTTAAAAGCTACAATATTAGCAATATAATAGTAGGTAGTGGTGGAGAAATACAAGAATATTTTGATTTTTCATCTATCTAATGCTGTTGATGTGCTCTAAACAAATTGAAAGAAGAATTCGCAGTCCCAAGAAGGAAAGTTCTGTCCTGAATTGAAGGCATCACACTATTCCTTTGGGCCATTTAAAACAGTAGGAAGCTACGAGCAAAACTATTGCTATCTGGACATCCAAAGACACGTTCCCTGAACAGATCATCAGCAGCAATATGCCAGGTAGGAAACCAAAGCTGTTACTCTACTTGCTTACAACTGGCTTCCCCAAGAAAGACTATTTATTAAACACCTAACATTTTCATGGCAATATACAAAACTTCCTAAGTTAGAGTTCTAAAACGTAGAATTTCCACATCGTTTTGGAAATGAGGACATGTCTACAGCACCTTTCAAACAAAATAGAAGTTGTAATTTTCCCACGTTTATGAAAAATTATTAAAATTAAAGGTATTTTAAAATAATAGGTCAAGTCTCAGCCCCAGGAGCAGCTGTGTAAATTAAGATGAGAAGAGATTTGTAAAATTAAGCAGGATGTACATTTACAAGAGAAAACCAGAGTGATGGGAGGAGGGAGATCCTCCGAACTCAAACGAATAGCAACAAAATATTTTTTCCTCCTATTTCCAAAAAGCCATGGGAAAGGTAAGTTTAGTTTGTTATATTTTGCAAGCAAAAAAATGACTGATTATCTTAATATTAAATACTTGTATTGATTTAAAATATTATTCTCTATCTATACACAGCATATAGTGTGACATATTTTACATGAGAAAACTTATGATCTGAGCCAAATGTGTGTATAATACAGCACAGAATAAAAAGCACACAATGCAATGTGGTTGTAAGCAACACACACACACAAGTAAATTTAAATTTCATAAAATGTTGTACTATAAATCCTTAAAAATATTTTGATTTACATTTTGGAACTGCTCACAGAATTTTAATCTATTAAATAAAAATAACTTAAATGGCATAGGTCAAGTGCTACATAAATTAAACTATAAGACTAGAAGTAAGTATTTAACAGAATTCAGAAGGGGAGAACTTTCTAAGCATAAGAGCAGTGAAAAAAGATCCTAAATAAAAGAGAAATAACTATGACCACATGCAAATTTAAAACTTTATATAGAAACAAATAATAAGCTAGAAATTTTTTTCAACAGGTAAAATGTTGATATTATATATGTATATATATATAGCCTTACAAATATTTTACAAAAGCACTAAATCCTGAATCGAAAAATGGGTAAGGTATAAACAGGTAATTCACAGAAGAACACCACAAACAGCCAACTATATAGCTAGAAATCAAGTAAGTTCATAGCATGGTATGAACTACTATATATGAATAGTAACACACGATTCTTTTCTCATCAAATGACAATGTAAAAAGAATAACACAATGTTGGTAAGCAGAGTAAGACACAGTCTCATATATCAATAATGGTGGGGATATAATTCAATGTCATATCTTTAAAAGGCAATTTGGCAACATAGATATCCAGACCGAGGAATTCATATGTTTTGATCCAGAAATTCTACTTCTATGACTCCATTCTTAAATAATACTCAGCCATATATTCATGCACAGATGTTCCTCAAAGTAGTTTTTGTAACAATGATAATTAGAAAGACTATTGTCTAACAAGAAAATTTGCTAACACCACTTTGTATTGTTTTGAAGACTATTTAATGAGTCAAGATACCCTTCAGAGTATGGCTAGGTTGGTCTTTTTACCCCAGTCCTAGCTGGCCATGTCACTCCTGTGGTTAAAAGGCTCACTCTGCTCTCCAGAATAGAGTCAAATATGTTGACGTGGAAATAAAGATGGAGCCTTGGTAGCCTCTCAGTTCTCACAGTACACAGCTCTCCCTCTCAAATCCTAGCCATTCTGGGCTTTCTCCAAATCATGGCCTTTGCTGGAGCTGTTCCCTCTGCATGCAACCCTCTTGGCTCCATTAAGAGTCTGTTGATCCCCTACTCATACCCTGGATTTCAGTTTAGACATCATTTCCTGATGTCCAGATATCTACAGTGTGTACCTCTTTTAAGCAGAGCCCATATACTCCCTGATCTCAGTCTTACCTTTGCTCCGTGACACTGTATGCGGTGTGAGGGAAAACACATCTTGTTCATTCCTGTAAACCTAACACCGAGCCTGCCCACTTGTCAAACGGTTGAATGAACAAATGAATAAACAAATATGCTTGTGAAACCAAGTTAAGTGATAAAAGCAGGATACCAAATTGAAAACGCACACATTTTATAAACATATGGCTACACACAAAGAAAAAAAGTACTAGGAAAAAAATACGTAACAAAATAAAAGTATAAAGGTGATTATATAAGTGAGGGGCTAACAGGTAATCTGTCCAGGAAATTTTTCTCTATTTCCTTATATTTTCTGAATCTTTTAGAATACACTTTGCAAACTGCAAAACTAATTTATCAAAGAAGGTCAATTGTTTGTTTTTTTTAAAAAGAAATACGTGCTGTCTTACCTTTAAATTCAGAAAAAAATATTGAGACAATAGATATAAAATGTATGAAATATAAATGGCATGAAAAATCCTTTGACAACAAATATCTATTGTGTTTCTGTCACCATTACTGTTATGCAAAAAGACAACGTTCCAAAATAATCTGAAGGCAGTTTTCCAGAACTGCATGATATTTAAAAATTATGCATTAATATAAACAGTTAACTCCTTATAATGGCTTTTTAAAAAAATTTAACTGCATTCAAGTTTAATATTTAGAATGCCAGAAATCATTCTTTCCCTTTCAAAACTGTTAAGCAGAGTGGGTTCTTCTGGGTGTCATCCACCCAGCATGTTTCAGTGCCAGTGTCTACAATTGTTTGTTTCAGAACCTCTAATTAGCTGCCTTATCTTCTGCTAGGGATTCTTCTGGTGCTAAGTTTTAATCGTCCAAATTAATTGAAATACTGTAGCAATTTCAGATTAACATTTTCAAAATTAACAATGCATAAAATAAAATCACCCATAAATCTGCTTTGTAACAGCAGCCACTAATGAACTCTGCAAAACAGAGCAGCTCGCACTGCTAATTTGCCGTACAGCTAAACTTCAAGAAATAAGCTTTCCTCTGTCTGAGGCTTGGCATAAGTAGCGTACACAGAAGCTTTCTAGAAGAATGAGATCTCTGGAGCCAAACACTGCAATTAAGTCCTGGTACCAAACAGGTGCTGTGTGACCCTGGGTAAATTACTTAACTTCTCCGAGCTTTGATTCCCTCCACTGAAAAACAGCAATATCTCCTCTTAGAGTGTGTGGCAGACAGACTTTAAGATGAACCCCAATAATCTCTACCTCCTGGTATTCACATGCTTGTTTAATCCCCATCCCCCCCAACCCCTGAATGTGGGCAGAACCTGTGACTTGCCTCCAGTCAACAGGAAGGTGATGGGATGTCATTTCCATGATTGTTTTACATAAGATTTTAATTCCCGTCTTGCAAGGAGACTGTCACCTTCTTGGCTTGCACACTTTGATGAAACCAGCAGTCATGTTGGGGAAGTCCATGTGGCTAAGATCTGAGGACACCCTCTGGCCAACAGTGAGCTAGGAATTGAGGACCTCAGATCAACAGCCCAAAAGGAACTGACTCCTGCCAACAAGAACACCAGTGAGCCAGGAAGTGGATCCTTCCCCACTTGAGCCTTCAGATGGGATACAGCCCTGGCTAACATCCTGAGTGAGGTCTTGTGAAATCCTCAAGCAGAGGCCCAGATTTCTGACCCACAGAAACTATGAGATAATAAATATGTTCCGTTTTAAGCCACTAAGTTTATGGTTACTTGTTAGACAGCAATAGAAAATTAATACAGGAGTATATAAGTGTTAGTAATAACCATCACCACCAGCATCATTTACAGAGCACTTACTATGTGCTAAACCTTGTTGAGAAGTGCTTTCTCTATTATTTTGTTTAATCTTCATAATGACAGCAGGAGATGTCTGCTACTATTACCCTCATTTTTGAGATGATACAACAGGTTTACTTGCCCAAAGTTATCAACTAACTAGTAAGTGGAGGGGCTGGATACAAACCCAGTTGTATGCCCCTGCAGAGCCCTCCGGCTAAACCACTGCACAGAGCTGCCTCTGATGGTTAAATGTTCATGTCAGTGGAAGCATCTAACACAGACAAAACTAGGAAAGCTCCTTCCTCCTTTCTTTCCACTACTCCTTGATTGCCACAGAGGCAGGCTGTGGCCTACATTACTGCCTCAAGGGCTGCATTCTCTGGCTCTCCAACATTCTCCTCCTGATCCTTCCAGCAGGAAAGGCACCTCTTTTTCCACCTCCCTCCACAGGACATGCTGGATTAGGTCCTGTTTCCCCAGTTCTCTAATCTGATGGACCAATGGACACTGATACGTGAATAGGTAAGAGTGAAACAAAAGATTATCTCCTTCTGGAGACATGGTGCCTGCATCCAAGGAGAATGTCCAATAGATATTTTAGGTACAATGACAAGGTTACAAGAAGTATCGTGAGGCAAGAAAACTGCTGTTTTCTTGGTACCCCTGCAAGCTAAAGCTGTGAGCAGAGGTGAGCCTGTGTTGGGAATGTCCAGAGCCCGCTTTAGGTCCATTCCTCTGGATTTACCTCTTTTGATACTAGAAAACAATCAAACAGAAGAGCCTAAAAATGGAGAAAGGCCAAGGCAGGAGAGGTGAGAAGTCCCGCCACCGTATACACAAAGAGGAAAATGTCTGAAGCTTGTTGTACACGATAACAGATGTGCATTATAATCTCCTCAAACCAAGCTTCTCCTTTTCGCTTTCCCCATTCTTTTGTAAACACAGCCCTTCTTTCTTACAGAAAACAACTTTCACATGGACAGGCTGGGTCAGCCTCCTCCCCATTTTGGAAGCGGGCACAGAAGCCAGGCTGGCCAATTACAGGGTACCCCGGCTGCAGCGATCGCCTCAGAGAAGAGCAGATGGTCTAGGTCAGGCCAATTAAAGACCTCCTTGGGATTGCTGTTTGATTTACCGGGAAAAGGGTATTCTGTTTTCTTTGGAATTACTAGCTGGGGGTACAATACATGCTGAGAGTTGCTAGCATCCAACTTTCCTTCCAAATGAGAAAAACTTGCCTGAGATGCCTGTTGACAGGAAATCAACAGAGAAGAACGGAGAACTGAGATAGAGGGAGAAACTGAACCCTAATGATATCCTTTGAATTCCTGGATCCAACTCTGCCTGAAAGCAAAACACTCTGGACCTCCTAGTTACCTAAGTCAGTAAACCCATCACTTTTTTTTTCTTTTAAACTAGATTGAAATGGCTTTATGTCACTTAACAAAAAAAGCATACTAGGTGACAGAGAATTGAGCTGAGTCAAACCTCATAACAAACTGATAACTTTATTTAACCATCTGTCGTTCTATGTAAATTTACTTTTACTGATGTAGTTGTTAGATATTTTGTCTCTTTGTCCTGTGTCCTGCTTTAGTTCACAATTAATCCCCACTCATCTGCCTTCCTAGTCGACGACCCCATTCATAACCTACACCGTACACTTCGGTGGTTCATCATATACCACACAGTATTTTTATTCAACACATTACATTTGTATGTCTTCTCTCTCCAACAAAATTCCATGTTCCTCAAAGACAGGAAAACTTACATATATTTCTAATGTCTATGCAGAAAGGAATGAATCTCAAAATTATCTATAAAAAACAATTATAAGAACCTAACATAAGCTATTCCTTTCATTAAAATTAAAATTTAAAAACTCAACTTGATTTGAATCTGCTGGAAGACAAATAATTGCCAATATGAGTCATTTTGACAGAAACTCCACAAACCGTACTCCAATGTTCTAATTAATTTGATAACCATTCTCACTATTTGTATACAGAAGTATTGTATTATAAGACTATAAACAATTATGATATTAAGGATTATTTTGTCAATGTCCTCTTTCCTAGTATCAGTTGGATATTACTTGCATCATATATTGTTATTTTAAGTCAATAGTTTTGACTCAACTGGTTCCTTTCATTTACCTTAGTTCAGATTAAAGCTCTGAAACAAGGTTACTTGGTTCTCAGAAGTTGTTGGCCCATAAGAAATTTCTGAAGTTTCTTTGTCTTCTTAGCATTACACAGCATGTTCATTTTCTTCTGAAATGGAACAGCATTTGACTACGAGGGCCATAGATATAGCAAACGAAGCCCAGCCATCCCTGACCTTCCAGGTAAGGAATGTTTTATCAATGATAAATGTCAAAAGCAGCTCACCAAGTTTGAGACATCCTTTTCAGAAATTTTTTCTAAATATTGAATAGATATATACTTCATTTATTAAAAATTACTAGAGTAACAGAAATTACAAGATAGAAGGACACAGATGACCCAGAAGTAGGTTCTGTATATAATATTCCCAAGGTTTTATAATCACATTACTGATGCTGTTTCCCAATAACGCACCCCTGGGTGTATCTCCAAATATTCAGCTTGCCTCGCTCCTCTGTTGGAGGGACCTGAGCAGTGTAAAGACTGGCTTGGCAAGATGTGGACAAACCTGCCAGATGACAGCAATTGTGAGCCTTGGTGAACTCAGAGTGAGACTTTAAAGGGAGAAATAATCCCCCCCAAACCCTAAAAGATGTGAGCAAGGGACTGTGATGGACATTTCAGAAATCCGTCACCATGGAAAAGGGAGTCAGACAGGCAGCCCTGAAAATAACTACCAGGGGATCAACTGCCTTAGTGCAAAACCAGCCTATCATCCATAGTTTAATAGATGCTTGAGAACAAATCAGCTGTTTTAAAAACCAGAGCAGGCTCCCCAGCATTCATTCGAAGCTTAGATTTCTCATGGCTCTGCGATGAATCTTAATCACTGGGCTCTATTGTCCCAGTTTTCTCAAGTTCATTCTCTCAATGTGAAATATGTTTTTACGCATTTACAATTATGCTCCCAATATTTAGATTAGGATTTATATTTGATGAGAAACTAGTTTTAGAGGTGACCGAAAAGAGTATGTTTGCCTGATTAATATGGAAATATTGTAATCTATGGATACTTTATTACTTATTTATTATAGACAAAAGCTCATTTACTACAGCCTTCAAGAATATACATTTGTCTCTCTCAAAAAGAGGGAAAAAATGTATTTTTAGATTTTAAAAATCCTAGATTGCTACTTTTCTCATCAATTTTTTCAGTTGGAAACTAAAAATATAAAATTTCTCTATTGAGCAAACTGGCATTAAGTTTAAAAGCAAACTAAAAGAAATCAATAATTCTGTTTAGATTTGGAATGAGTTTATCAATTCTTTGAATTTAAAACATTAAGGAAAACTGTATTAAACTGTAATTCCATACAATAAACTACATAACAAAATTTTTATTTATATAAATAAAAACATATATAGACAATCCTGCTTAAAGGCAATTTGAGCTCACAATTGCTTTGCTCTTTTCCAATTCCTTTTGCTTTTTTGCACATACTACATAATTAGATCTTTTTATGTGTTTATCAGACTATTTACTACTTGTTTTTATGACACTATGCCACACCATAGTGAATCAGTATATAAAACAATGTATGTATATTAAAATATTTTTATATGTACATTCATATACATGCATTTATGCAATCAAGACTTTGTGCCTGTATCTACTCCTTCCTTACGCAGAATATAAATTCCTTGTGGAGAGGGGCCATGTTTTATAATTAATGACATTGCTGGTGCATATTGCTATATAAGACACGAAGTTGGTAATGAAAGATTTCCTGAATTCCTTTCTTCATACAAGAACAAATAGGCATGGCGCTATATATCAATCCTATCCACCTGAAAGAGAAAATGACCATCTTTGAAGATGTCTCTGCTAAGAAATAGTAAGACATCTCCTCAGTGAATAAGAAAAGACAGTGCTTCTAAGCCACGTTTCTCTTTGTAATTAAGAGTTAAACAATGAGCACATGAGAAGCAAGAGTTCTTAGCATTCTTTTATCAATTTTACCATTATCTGTTCATTTACTATTCAAGGTATCACAAATCACATGAATAACTTAAGATCAGAAAGAGAATGAGGTAGCTAAATGATTCCCATCTACTCCATCTAATCTTTAGGCAGCACAACACAGAACAATGGCCTGAATTTTTTAAAAACTAGTGACTATGGACTTAAATACAAGACGCCATGAGTTCCACAAATATAAGACAATTTTGCAACAATCTAAAAAACATGGACTTGATTAAAAGAATGTATGTCCTGGTATACAGATTTGCCACATGCAAACTAAAATAAATCTTGTATCTTCTATACTTAGAAGGAAATTTTTAAAGCTCAGTATTAAAATTTAATTGGTAACTTTGACCTTGAGTGCCAGTTTAGATGAAAAATATTACACCAGTGCTCAGATTTTCCTGAGATTTATGATCTCATGTGCTTGAAAAAGGCCTAGCACCTCTGTGTTCCTGAAATAATTGATCTGTCTCTTACAACTGTTATTTTCCTGAAACCAACATCTGTCTCAGGAAGAAAAGTACAAACTGATGAAAATACCTTGCTATATTTAAGAAATCCAAAAGAGCTATGAGAATTTGCATCTAACACATTACTATATTTATAAAAGTAGTCAAGATCCTAAGTTGATAAATTTCTTAGCACACAATAGAAGACAAGAAAAACTAAACTGCACAGCCATTTGCAAATATTATCTATAAAGATTAACCACAGTTATTAATAAATAGTAAATGTTTTAAATGTGCTAACAAGCCACAATGCAAACCTACAACTCACCTCTTTCTTGGTTTGACTAGAACCCCACAACATAAGATTTTCAATGATGGGAGATTTTCTTCCTTTGTTTCTTTTTTGCAATCACAAACACTACTAACTTCACCAAAAAACCTCAACCACCACTGTTGATTGTATCTCTTCTTAAAGATAGGCAAAATATCATGGAAGCCATCAGATAAGTGGGGAATAACAACAATCTGAAAATGACTGTGATTATGTAACTTCTAGCTTCAGTGAAAACTCAGTATAAAATTCGGGGTCTTTAATTCTGGGTAATTAATTTAGCAAAGAAATAACTGACAAATATTATTGATTCTCCTACACATGACAAAATGTCCAATATTAAATAACATGCTCTACCACAAAGTAATTACTATAATAATTGCTACCTCTTAGCATTTATTACACACTTCACACTGTTATAAATACTTTACACATATTAATTAATGTAATGCTCGCAACAACTTTGTAAGGTAGGTACTGTTATTAGTCTCCTTTAACAAATGAGGAAACTACAGCACAGAGAGGAAGCAAATTGTCGAAGGTCAACAGCAAGTAAACAGCTAAGTTGGGTCCCCGGCCCAGGCAATGTGGCTCAGAGCCATGCTTCCTATCACTAGATTATTCCATGTTCCATTGGTACATTGATTCTACTGTGTCAGTAGCAGGATTTAAAAAGCAAGAGAGCCAATGCATGCAGAAAAATTATACAGACATTCATTAATACTTTTAATCAATATTTATTAGGCACCAACTACCCAAAGAACCATACATTAAGTTCTTTTCTAAAATAAAAGGTCTACGGAGAAGATATATAATTTACCTTTGTACATGACTATGAAATTTTGACCTGAGGTTACGTCTGACCTCCCAAACTGTTTAATACCTTTTTTCTACAAGCCACCCTAAATGAGACCCTGGAAAGCAGTCAGTGTATTAGCACTGGGAGAAGTCACTAAATTATCTAGAAGAGAAAAGATTAAAGAAACTTCCATGGCAAAAGCACTAACAACAAACAATGTTCCTTGGAAGGAGTTTGTCCATGCCAAAGAAGCCTCAATTTTACTGATCCCTTGTTTGAACATCTTGGAGTGAAAAAACTCCCACACAATTGTGGAAATCTGCTAAATAGTTACATCAGGATCAACTCAAAAGACAGTTAACAAGCAAGGGTTAACTTTGAAGAAAAAAAGCTTTACAACTTGCCAGCAGAAAGATGCAAAGATATAAAAGACAACCAACCCTAAACAGAGAATTCAAGCCTAAGATCAAAGGATATCTACAGGGAGAAATAGTTGTCACATTAGAACCTGCAACAGGCAAGATCATCAACTACTTGTTTTTTTAAAAAATGAGAAAACATTCGTACATAATTATTATACATAATGGAAAGCTATAAATATATATATTATTATAAACATACATATAGCACCACTTCTTTTGCATTTGTTAAGTTTATTGTTCATGAAGTTCTAAAATCTTTGGGCAAACAGGAATACCAGAAGAGTCATTCCTACACAAAGCTATCACCTTTAGGATAAAGGAGGATAAACTATTTTATCATTGGTCTACTTTGTCATATTTATAATCTGCGAATTCACTTTATCTCCCTTTAAATAATCTAAGGACATCTACAATTTGGGGAAATAAAGTAAATTCTTAATAGTCAAATGTGTTCTTACTGACATACTATAAATAAAGGAATTGCTTCCCTGGGGGAAAATAGATTAAATGAAATGCCCATAGAAAATATTTTTAAAATAACATTTATAAAGGTTAAATAATTTTCCAAAACAGAAATATTACAACTCACACAAAATAAAGAAAATAAATATGTTCACGGTCATACACTCCTACTAAATAGAACAGAAGTCACTTCTAAATGTTACTGCAGAGTCGTCTGCAAAGAGTATTGTCTCGGGAAAGTTAGAACTATTAAAAAGTAAATCAGACCCATATTTTTTTAATGGCCTCAATTTTGTTCTGTAGTTAAAAGATTTAAACTGATCTCAGGACACAAGTGAGGCAATTTCTAGCCAGAGGGAACAAAGCTCCTATAAATCTTCTCAAATAGCTCATAAAGGGGCATGGCTACCATGGGTGTGGTTTTGGTTAAAAGCTATAATGCTTTGAAAGCTAAACTTTACAACTAGGTGAACAGTGTTCATGATGAGAAAACAAAACACATAATCCAGCTTACTTTCCAGCAAGACTATTCTATTTTCATGTTCCATTTGATTTATTATCAAGTTCACATATTTGGAATCGTTTAGCCATGAATACTTTTTACCCACAATAATATGACCACATGTATAACAAATCTTTGGTAATTAAACGATGGAAGGCATTGCTTAATGGATGAAAAAATAGCTATACTAAATAAAGACAGGGCAAACCTCCTGATGTTTAGTAGAAAACAAGTGAATGCTCTCTGCAGACAAATAATAGGTCTCCAGAGAGGATACTTGCTCATAAAGTCCTTAAATTCATCCTTCCATTATAAAACAGTATGGACACAGGATGAAGAAAAGTAATTTCCCAAATGGCGAGGGCATCCAAGTTGTCTGGTTTATGAACTCCTCAGCCCCTTAGAAAATGCTAATTTTTTAAGTGCAAGTTTGCCTGTTAATTCTCTTTCCACATTTAGGAGAGGACAAGCGAAAGGTGTTGGATATGTTAGCATTAACCAGCACCCTGAGGCTGTTCAGTAAACAAATAACCAGCTCAGTTACTGACTGTGGAAAGAGTGTGGTACGGATGGTTATTCATCATATGCCCTTGTCCTAGGAAGCAATGTCAGGTAAATGATTTACACGTTATACACCAAACTGTGGGAACAAAGGCCAACAATCTGACTTTCTACAGCAATTCCCATATACTTTCATAATTACTTAACTGAAGTCATGATTATAGATGTATAATCAGAAACACACCTGGATCCACCTGTCTGGGGGTTCTTCGGAGTCCATTGGTCCGTTTCTGTGCAGAAAGGTAAAACAAAGCAAAATAAAGATTTTTGTATTATTAAACTGTATTACTTTGTGACACTTTGGAAGGCCAATGAATGTTGCACTTTTTCCTTTTAAGAGTATGACTAAATTTGTTCAAAACATTTGGTTCTAAAGTTTGTTTTTATAATTTAACCTTTTTGTTAAATTATAAATTGTCTTCCACTTGAACACCATTACATTTGATAAGTCGTTGACACCTTATAGCGCTATGGGAAAAAAAATCTCTCATTTGCCATCTCTGGCTATTATGACTAATTTTTTTGGAGTCATAGTGACTAGAGGAATTAGGAGAACAAAGCCTAGACATGCATTCTTGGTTGGAAAATGCTCCCAGCAAAGACACACAATCTCCAAAGCTCCAACTCAGCTATTTCTAAGGCCTGACAGACCAGAGACTGGAGAAGGTATACAACCCAAAACAAAGATCTCAAGATCTGATTTTAGCCAACACTTAAATGAGAATGGTGTTTTAATTATGGATCAGCTGTATCTGACAACTTTAAAAAATCAAACAGGCATGCAGCTTGTGAACCATGAAAGTAAATTCTCTTTACAGAAAAGGAATCTGTAAGAAAAACTGCACATTATAAAAATTATAGATAAGATTCAAAACAAAAGAGATTTTAAATCTTTGAAAATACAGTTACATGTTCAATTTCACAGGCATTAAATTTATTCCTTTTTAATAACAATGGTTATCTCACTAACTAATAAGGACATCATTTGCACTTTTTGATCATATAACTAGATGAAATGCTAAGTCTAAAACTACCATATAATTCAGATTTTCACAAAAGCAGGTTTCTTTCTATGCGTGTTGGGGTTTGTGCCTGTGTGCAGACTCCTGTGTGCTGTGTTCAGAGCACACTTGGCTTTGCTAAGCACACATCAGCCATGGTTCTTCTTAGGGTTCCTCCCATTGTTTTCATTCACAGGTGAAATGGGGTCTTAACTGCCTTCCAAAGGGCCTCAAGCCATATCCAGCAGACTTTCTGGGATCTCAGGTGAAAGCAAATTGGAGACATTTTTAAAATATAATTTTTGTTTTTAACCCAACTACTTTCAAAATGAATTTGTGAAAGCCTAGTATGATCATTAAAATCAGCGTTGAAGCTATGTTGAACAAGATGGATAACTGTACCGGAAAAACTACAGTATAAAGAAGGCTGTTGTGAGTGAGGAGAGAATGGAGCTCTGGGCTGCTTGGCAGCCAACGCACAGAAAGGAGAAGCACTATGAGTTACAGGTTCATATCTGATAACTTGGAAGCAAACTGCTTTCAAAGAAAAACTCCTTTCTATCTGAAATTTTCTAAAATTTTTTGGTGCTCTCTATATAAAGGACAACGAACACAGCGATAATATTTTCTACAGGAAAATATATAACGATGGCTATCTTGTTGCTATTTACTTCCTACATATGCCCGCACCTGCTTAGCATACAATAGAAGGTGCCTTTCTACCGTTCTTATACCTTCTACTATCAAAGTGCTTGGAAGGCAAGAAAGCAATTCAACCTTTGGGTCTTATTCCTGGAATCCCTAAACCAGAGCTATTTAAAAACTATAAACTTAGCATGTGAAAAAGAGCTCTTGAGTTCAAGAGCAACCCTAGATTACCTTGAAGTTAGGATGAAAATAGGGCACACAGTGCAGTTATTAAGAGTATGGATTCTAGAATCAGGCCGCCTAAGTTCAGATTTGGACCCTGTCACTTGTCACCTGTTTGATTCTGAGCAAGTTAGTTAACGTCTCTGTGCCTGTTTTCTCGTCTATAAAACGGGGATAATAATAGCACCGACTTCACGGCATTCGTGGCGAGAACTAAATGAGTTAATTTACATTAAGTACTCAGAACAGTTCCTGGCACATCGTAAAGGATTATTAAGTGATACTTTATTATTATCGTCATTATTATTAACTTCACGGTATTTTGAATGTTTAAATTCACATCAAGGATACATTCTTCTACTAAGTTATTGCTGTACTGCTTCTGTTTTAGGTTTTTCCTCCTGAAAATCCATGAAAATCAGTCACCCTGAAAACAAAAGATTTTCTCCAGGAAGAGTGGACAGTGGAACAAACTATGATCTGGCGCATTTAAAAAAAAAAGAAAGGAAAAAAAAAAGGAAGGAATTTCAACTACTGAGACCAAGTGCATTTGGAGTCTGAGATTTATCATACTTTAAAAGCACCTAATAAGTATTTTATACTGTAAAAAATTTGGAAATGTTTAGAACATTATTAAATGTTTAAAATGCAAATTTCAATTGTCATTCTGTTACACCCCATTCAACATACTCCCCTCCCCCACCTATATTCTCAAAAGCCTGGGACAGAGATGGACAAAACCTTGTCCCCAGCAGGGGGAGGGGAGCACGTCTAGTGGCCATCCTGGGAGCCCCACGAGATGAGGGGAATCAGAACCTTCAGAACCTTCTCAATCTCCTTTGATCTACCTAGAAGCAGGAAAATCAAACAACCAACCAACCTAATTTTATTTCTTGTTTTATTCCCTATGACCTTGTCTTTCTCTAAAATAAATACCTTTACCATCCAACAATCTCTCTTCTTGCCTCTTTTGTGAGAAACCTAATTCTCTCTGTTGATTTCACCAACAAAACAAGCAAAGCTTCCTTTGCTATATGGAACTGGCTTTGGTTCTTCTACCTGTTTTAAAGGTAGAAAACCTCACATTAAGGAATAGATTTAAAACGGATATGTATTAAATAGATATGTAATGATAACCATGCTTCCTGGACCTGGAGGTGGCTTCTGAATGTCCACTCCAGAATGGGATGGAAGATGAACATCCCAGGTGTGGTTATGAGGCTCATTGATCTTGTGGCTACTGAAAACGCACCTACCTTGAGAATGAAGTATAAAATTAAAAATAATAAACTCATAATTACGGCTATTGAAAGGGGAAGAGAATAAGACCACAAACTGGTACATGAAGAAAAAGATTATCTTCAGGAGAGGGAAAAAAAATCACACAGATTACAAAAGGGCTTCATCTCTACCGCTGGGAAGACTCTTGCACATCATTTAACCATCTGCCTTGGACAGTAAAGCACCTTCCACACAGTCCCCATGGGAAGGTATAGAGTGAAAGATGCTTCTTAATGTTCTTTTGCTACACTTCTCCCTTAAACCAAGCTAAAGCTTAAAAAAGGGTTGGCCAGTATAAGAGCTTATCATAATTATCCATCCAAAGTAGAGATTATTAGCAGAATCACCCATTAAATAAATATTATACTTATTATATTCAAAAGTTAAGCAACTGATGCTACATTTTAAAAAATCAACATGAAAATTAATTCCTTTCATAATAGGCTTACATGCAATTTTTAACAGTATAAAAAGGCCTGGAGAGAATTATTTAGTATTACGTGAAAATTATTAACCACTTCATATTAGCACATTTTCCTTCTGTAAATACACCCACTTCACATTACTAAAATTAAATCAAGTGAAATCATCTTCCCTGGCAAAAAATGATCCATATATCTAATAGGATTTATCTGATAGGACAAATGTAAAATAACACTGAGCTCAGAGCTCTACAAGGAGATCTGTCTCAATAATCTAACAACAGCGTGAGAATAAGAGAAAAAAGGCTGCCTTCCAAGATCTTCATTGGCACTACTGGAAGAATCCTTATAGCCCTGATGAAAAATCTTACCTGTCGACCCAACACAAAGAAATTTTCTGTTAATTTATTTTAGCCCTAAAAGAGCTCGTGTGGCCTATTTTAAAAATATTATTATATTATGCATTTCTTGATCTAGATTCTAGATTCTAAAATATAGTCAACTGATACACTGAAGAGGTGCATATGAATTTCCTCATATCACACTCTTGATACCCCATATGTACAAATTATGAGCTTATGCAAACAAGTAGAAACAATTACCTTTTATCTGACATCTTGATGTACTTTTCATTATTTTTACCAACTATTTAAATGCCAGCCTATTAAAAACATACTAATATTACCTCACTCTTAATGAGATATAATTGTTGTGTTAAAATAATTTGGCACAATGTTTTTTGTCATTCTTTTATTCTGAAAACCAAAATATGTGTACTTTTGGTTCACATAACTAATCACACACATTTTACATTTAATTTTTCTTTGCTATGACATTATTTTGGGGAGGTAAGAAATTGGTTACTTTTGGTTGAAGGCCAAGGCAATGGTTGTCTGAAAATCTGCCATATCTTTCATTCTTTCTTATTTTTTAAAAAATTAGCTTCATTCTAAGAGGTGATAAGGATTACACACTTTTAAGCCATTAGTCCTTAGACTCCGTGTTAAACCAAAAGGAAATGTTATCAGATCTTGATTTGATCAACACAACATGATACAAATCATGTTTGTTTTCAAATGGAAAACTACTAGAAACAGGAAACCATATCCTTAGGGGAATAACATTAGAACTTTTCGGTTGTACAAACATTGGGCAGCAACACAATGTTTCATGACAAGGACAGGTCTACCGACTTCCTGGGACGAGAGCCACCGTCTTCTGTACTAACATGATCAAAGCTATTCATTCCAAGGGAATGCCTTCAGATGCATTAAGTTTTATAAACCTCGGTTCTGTGGGATTCTGTAGCAGGGACTAGGGAAATAGATCCCTACATTAACACCACAACATTGCTACAATACTTATTTGAAATTTATCTGAATAAGTAAGATTCTGAAATGTCCCCTTTCATACACATTCTTAGATTAAATATTCACATTTTTCCTCTGCCTAATGTCTTTTGACTGTGAAAACTCCTCTGATTTAACCTGCACGTCTCACTTACAAGCACTTGGTTGCTCACACTATCTCTGTTTCTAACCATTTTTAAAGGCACAGTTAACATTCTAAAAGCTCAAGCCTGCTTAAGTCAGCAAACAACCCAAATTGCAAAAGTTAGATAAAAAATTTTAAATGTTAATCTTACCTCCGACGGTTTGAGCGTCCCTTGTTCTGAAACAAACGTAAAAATTGGCATTGTCAGTGTACAGTTATCTTGTCTGGTTAGCAGCCTTACTCTCTGCAGCGTGGTCCAAACACTACTGCTTTGTTTTCCTAACTGGTACCTGTAATATATTTCCAGGGTCCCTCAGGCCGGGCTAGGAACTGTTTTGCAACCTGGGTTCCTTTGCCTTATTGGCTTGTCAGGAAAGTGACTCATGGTTCTAAATGACTTCTAGGTTATGCTTAACTTTTTCACCTGTTTATTAAGCAATGTTAATTCAACCACGTAAAGCTCCCTAAAACAGGGGCTCACACTAAATTTATATGCATAAGAGAAAGCCAGGTGGGAATCTTTCTTTCAACACACCTAGTTTTAAGAATCTAAAGACACTAAGTTACAAAGGTATTACAGGGACTATTCATAACAACTGCAAATTTAACACAGTATAATATTCATATGATTTTTTTTATTAAGTGGCTACAACTCTTATTTTTAATTTGGGGGGAATTAAAGATTTAAAGACGGAAATAAAAAAGTGACAGGATTCAATTCCAATGCTAATTTTCCTCTCATCCTTAGTTTACTTGTCTATAAATAGAAACAATAATCTCTTTATTACATTTTAGTTCCTGAAAATGACTAACAGAAAGGGCCCTGAGATCTTCAGGTGAGTAATGTGGCAGGAAGGTAGAGGGTTCCTCTGAGAGTAAAGATACACACTGCACGTGGAAAAGCTAGTGGATAGTATTTTTACTTCTTTTCCTATACTCAGGAGCACCTCTATACACTGGAACTTCTCCAGACTGTGCAAGAAAACACCTCATCATCTTGGGCCTATGTCTATGGTTCTCCCATCTAAAATGATCCTCTAAAGAAGGAGAAGAAGAAACTGAAGGAAACATCAGGAAAGGGCAAGTCTCTATAAGAGGTTCCAAGAAACCCCACAACCAGAGCTCATGGGGAAAACTCCTGCAGAACATCTGACTAGCTGCCACAGATTGCTTTACACAGGAAGACGGCCTGGGGCATGGAACAGGACTTTTTTTTAAGGAACTACTCCTAATTAATGGAAATGGGAAGACTGATGGGCAAAAAGTCACCTTTCTGCAGAAAAACTAAGCCTGTATTCCTTTGCCAGTTTCAAACCCCATCACCCTAGTTTTCATAGATACCTGTCTTCTGTGAAGGCATCTTTGCCAGGTCTGAAGTCGGTCTTTACAAAGGAGTATTCCTGGACAGAAAGCTATTTCATTTCTCTCTTCCTCCCAGTTAGAAATATACAATGTTACAGAAGCAAGGCTGCCTAAGAGGACGGGTTTGGGGAGAGGATCTATGAAATACTATTTGGCTGGACATTGTGCCCAGACTTAGAACCCCGGTCAGGTGAACTTGGCTTCCTAACAGAACAGTTGGGATACCTGTTTCACTGGTTTAACCAGAAAGACCTACATGCCAGCATAGCCCTAAACTACTTTCTTCTATTGGTGACTTAGACAAAGAAAGGGCTTGAACTGGGAATCACAAACTGCAGGTAATACCAAACAGGAGGGGACTTTAAGACTTCCATCCAAGGAGACTGAGGAAAGCTTTGAATTTCTAAACGACCTCGAAAATGGGAAAAACCTCAGATCTTTCAGGTTCACTGTTCATAAATGAGTGTGTACTTTAATTTCAACTCAAAAGTATTTTTTTCTGACTGTGCGTAGAAGTGTTTTTATGTCCTTGTAAAGTAGGTCTTTTATAAATGCTATAAATGTATTAATTTTTCCCTTAAACTCAGTGACAACCCATGTGGCAGCAGTTGTCACACCATGCTCCATGGGGGTCATCTGGGTGCTCCTTGGGAAGAAGAAATGATGGGATCTAAGGTGGTCATCTAGCTATGCAGAAACTCATACCTTTTTACCCAGAAAACAGGTCCAGGACCAGAAGACCCTCATTTACAGGCTCTTCATATCTTGTTGCATAGGATTCAAGTGCAAGCTGGCCAGCTCCCTGCGTGAATGAGCATCTATCACAGAACTCAAGAGCGTGCGAGGTCCAATCGGGGCATGAATGGGACTGGCACAAAGTGAGGAACAAACTACATTTGGCTTACCACCTTACCCAATTCCCTCTCCTTCATTTCTCCCACTTCTTATTGTCTCCTACTTTCTTTCTTTGAAGAGAATCTTCTTTCAAGAGAATTAGCTTTCCTCACAACACTGAATGGATGTACTGAGAACTGCTCTATACACAGCCTCCTTTGCGTAACCCAGACAGGAAGAGTGGAAAAGGGGCTTTGTGCTGGATGCAACTCCAACTCTAAGGACATGGCTCCTTAATTGTGACACACCCTTTCCTTGCCATTACTTCCTGTCCTCATGGCCAACACATCCACCCCTACCCTCTACCTAGCCAACCAGGAAAGAAGCCCATTTCTTCCATGGACTTGGCATAGAGCAGTTCACACTCGGATCTGCTCGTACTGGGTAAAGCACACAAATAACGGCTCTTGAAAGTCTGAGCTTTTATTTAGTCATAGCTCATGGTACAGTTCTGTAAGTTTTCTGAGGACAGGGCAAACGCCAAAGGACTGGAAATAACTCTTAGAATTGGTTCTTAGCTCAGAAATTCTTAGCCAGGCCCCTTTACTTATTCTTTTATACCTGCTCTAGTGGCCATACCGTTGAACTGATTGCCTCCTTTACGAACATAATCTAAATTCTGATGGACATACTACAGCAACAGCTTATTAACTTATACGAAAATAACAGTGATGAGAGAGAAGAAAACCCCATGGTAACACCGTTTCATACATTTTCAAAGTAAAAGTTAATACTGGCTGGGATAAGAACCTCTTTGAGGAAGCACTCTATAGAAAAGTTGCTCTAATCTTAAGTCTGCAGGACCAATCTTTACTTCCTCTTAATTTGTACCCAAGACTACTATGGCGGGCACTTACATGTCTAAAAACCTGTGTGTGCGCCACGGTTCTGCATCAGGACTAAGATAACAAGGGCTGATAATCATCGAATCTATTTTGGCTGAATTCTGACCAAATAGAAGGGTTGCTGGTTGAGATCTGATCAAAAAATCTCTTTCCGTCTCTCTCTTTTTCTCCTGGGAACTTCCTTAGGATAGCAATTCACTTCTTCAAGTTTGCAAACGTTTTTAATCCTCAACTTGTCTTTACCCTGCGGCCTATTTCTCAGGCTCCTATTGATCAAACTATATAATGTTTTTACCCTTTCAAGAACCTTTCTAGATGGTGACTCACAGGCCCTCAAGGGGTTTATACCTTGCATTCTTTCATCCTGTCCCAACTGGTTTAATGTAAGTGGTGTTACTGAGGGGCTGGGAGCCTTTGCAAACTTCACCTTCCATGTCAGTACAGGCTCAATGTGCACATTTATGTAAGAGAAATGATTTTCACTGAGGCTTTAGACTCACATCATATAATTCATTTGTTTAAACATAAAATTCAGTCCTATTATATTTGTTTTTTCAATACAAGCGGCTCTCAGTGCATAGACTATTACACAATTTGCTTTGTCTCTTATCTGAAGTTCTATTTCTTAAGACTAAGAAAACCAATGTCCAGTAAGATTGTTCGTCTCAAAAGAGGCCACAGAGAAGTAATTACCAGTATAGCTTTTGAAGGTGCCTTGTCATCATGGCTAACATGCTATTTTTGTGAAACATTAAAACTAAAAGACAGTTATACTAATCAAATTGTGGAGGAAGTTGCACAAATGCTATGTTCACCACTCAGATCTACAGCAATATTTTGAAAAAGAAAAAACTATACATAATATTTGGAAAGAGGCTTTGATTTCAGGTCTTTCCAGGAGCTCTAACAGGAATCCAACCATATAATAGTTTCTAGGTCACTTTAATAATTATTAATATACCCTTAAACTGACTCAAACAGTTAAATGGAAGAAATAATAACTACCTTAGAGTATAAAATTGCCTTGATAAGTTAAAAAAGACTAATTTATGTAAAAGACTTTAAGTAATATTAAGTACAACCAATGCCATTTTTTTGGTTATGAAATCAATGATCAAGCCTCAGCTCATGTAAAAGTAATGTGATAAAATGCCTAGTGGTAGAAGGCTGAAATAAAATTGTTCTAAAAGTTCATCTCTTATGATAAAATACTGCAATACTATTTATAAAAGACTCATTGGGGTGCAGGTTCTAGGTAGCAATCTTGCAGGTTTAAACCATCAGGATACCAAGGCAACTTCCTTCCAATTAGGAGTAGCTACAGCGGCAGCAGGAGCAGCAGCTGGCCTAGATAAATTGCGATTAAACAGATAAGCAAATGGGGATCTGCTTCGGTTAAATATTAGAGCAGCTGAGGCTTGCATTCCCACTAAAGGAAAAGATGCATTAAACCAAAGTCGTCTGCTCCAGCAATATTTGCCTTGCAATGTTACTTTCTTTCTTTAAACTGAGGGGATGCAAAGCAAGCTATGTTGATCAATGCCAGGGGAAGAAGGGGACCAAAGAGGTTTGGCCATACATTACAACAGGGGAAAAAAACAAATGTTCCCAAGGGTTGTAGTTTAGGACTAGGCCTTCACGGCGGTGTACTGGGAGAAAGAAATGCCGCTTTAGAATTATATCAGCTGTGCAGTGACTTGTTGAGAGTCTCCTATAATGGAGCTCATACCTATTCATTATTAAAGTTGGAAAGTTTTGGCAGCACACTTCAGAGTCCGTGGACGTGTTGATCGTTGAGGTTGCCATGGTAAATGTGAAGGAGTCAACTCAAGTTCAGCAGAAAGACAGGGAAACTGCCTATTCTTTATATCCACGCAAATTCTCAAGTGTTACAACATAAACTAATCACCCAACCTTCAAATTTGTTTCCATATTGCATAGTTTGTCTTATAAGTATAAACAAAACTTAAAAACACCTTCTTTCCATACTTCAAATGTACTTGAGTTAAAAATCTATCATCGTCAAATATTAATTTGAATGAATTACTTCCTTCATTCAGAAATGCACTGTATTTTCGCCAAATAATTATTTCAAGGATGAATGAAGACTAGATAAATTTAAAGGATACAGAGCATGAAATATAAAAGGTTTCTGAACCCAAAGAAGACAACATCCAAAGAAAGCTTAACGTCCACAAAAAGAAGTGCCCAAGACCTATTTTGAATGCTTAATGGTTAGTATTTAGCCACATTCAACACTATTAAGGATTGTATTTGGGTTGAAATATTCCTATTTGGGGAAAAGGAATAACAATATGATATTAAGCACCCTGACTTCAGACTTGGGACTAAGGGGTGACTACAAAAGATCAGAAATACATTCCCCACAGTGAAGGAGCATTTTAACCTACTAGAGGAAATAAAAAGTGGCAGAGACAGTAGTGCTCACCAAATAGTCCACGTGTTCCCCTACATTTTCCAGCTTCCCTTGTAATTAAGTTGATGCCATATGACCAGTTTTAACCAATGGACCATGATAAAACAAAATGGCATTGCTCACTTCTAGTTCATGGGTCTTAAGAGCAGCAACCCTGGAGGCCATGTGTTGAATTGGCAGAGTCACAAGATGGAACTCGCTTGGATCCCTAAGCCATTACTTCGAAGGGAGTTTATCCTGGAGGGCCATGGAACCCACAGCAAACAGTGTGTGTATGAGAAATAAACTTTTATTCATTAAAGCCACTGGGATTTGGGGGTTTTTAGTTACTACAACGCAGCATAACCTTGACAAATACATAAAAACTACACATAAACTAAGTAGAAGATAATTAAAATCAGACTACTATTGGGTGGTCAAGGTGAGGTTAAATGATTGGCAAAGAGCTTAGAGAAGAAGTAAAAGAAGGGTAGGATCTTGGACCTTTAGAGAGAAAAGGGAGTGTATTTCAAGGAGAGGAAAAGTAAGATCCAAGCAAGAAATCTAAAACTGGAATTGACTGGATCAGGGAGTAGATTTCTCCAGAAATAGAGGTATTTTTGTCATCAGGTGTTGTGTGAGCTGGTTCACTTTCTTGCTACTTATTAACCTAAGCTGGGTGTCCCTTGTCAAAGGCCTGATGATTAATGCTCAGGGCATGAGCCTTTTCTTGCATAAACACTAGAAAGGAATGCAAAAGGTCTACCCAGTTTTCTATCTTTCAGTCTTAAAGTATCAGCCAGGGATTCAGACAAGGTTTTTATTCTACTTATTCTACATCCAGTCAAGCTCTAGTTTCCATGAGGGTGAAACCAAAATCTGTATAGTCTTCTACAACCTTCTCCTGCTTCTGGCTCTAAGACTACCATGATTTTCAGGGCCCAGGAACCCTGGTGCACTACAGTTTTGCTCATGAATCTGTCCTTCTATTTGCCAGTCTATCCACTCACTCATCCATCCACCATGGCTTCCCAGAGGTCAGAACATCAATGAAGCATGGTACTTATTAGCAAGAGGCTCATAGTCTAATTGAATTTTGGACATTATTCTGTAAGGAATGGAAAGTATAGTGAGCAGAAGAGAGACACATCAGACTTGACTTTAATAAAGATCATGTTGGAAATTGTATAGGAGTAAGATCAACAGCAAGGAGTTGGGAGGCTTTTGTAGTTGTCCAAACAAGAGACAATGAGATTTTTTTTGTCTATAGCAATACCATATCAGTGTATCCCAGAGAGACTCAGGAGGAGAACTAAGAATAGGTAAGTGAATGAAGATGAAGCAGGGGGTAAGTCAAGGCTGATACTCAGATTTGGGTGAGTGTATGAATGGTGGACCTTTAACTAGGACAAGGAATAGGAGGAGGAAGTCTGTGGTAGTCACTAATGAAGCTGGTTTTAGATATGTGAAATTTGAAGTCACTGCAGGACATCTGGGAAGGGATATGTAAAGAGAAGATGGAAATTTTTAATCCAGAGTTCAGGAAAAGTGCCTTATATGTGAATAGAGCCTTATCTACCTGGGGTGTAGTTTGCAGCTAATACCAGTGAAATTAATTAGATCTCCAAAAGGTGGCATGGGAGGATGTGGTGGGATGTGAAGGAGAGTGTAACGGACAATGGTTAATGGCCACATGAAAGAGAAAGGTCAATGAGGTAAGGCCTGAAATGTGATGACCAGTGGATTTGGCAACTAAAAGGCAGAGTGAAAGATTCTCTGGCTTTCATTTAGCCTCTGGGTTACTGTGTCATTTTGTTCAACTAGTACCTCTTCTCCACCCAGCCACTCCCTTATCTATAAACATGTCCAATGTTGAATGAACACGGCATGCTCCACTTTTTGGAATTTCCTTCTATCCCAACTATCCAATGCTTATAATAACTCCACCATTCTTACTAGCCACAGCTTTCTGGACCACAAGTGAACTCCTGACTCACACGGAGCCAGTCTTCTTGTCTCTTGAGAATATATTTAGACTGTGTTAAGCAATGGAGCTATAAAGCTCTGTGAAGTTGGGGTCGATCTCAAACCATCTATGATTTAATTTTATGGGGGAAGCTGAATTATGTAAGCATTTGAGTGTGTCTTAAATTAATACTATTCACTTGCTTTAAATTTAGCTGTTGGGATGACGTCCCCCAAAGTCAAGTTCTCTTGAAATGATAATCACACACTTCTCCAAACAAAAGCCCCGTTCAAGTTAACTATGTCTCCAGCCCCTGATACATCTTGTCTTTTCTCCTGCCCTCCTCCCCCACACCCACATTTCCCCAAATATGCCAGTCACAGAAGACAATATTGCTGAACTGTTGCAAACAGTTCCTGCGGCATCCCTTCCTGGAAGCCGAAACAAAGGACTGTGCAAAATGTAAGCCAATTTTGGGTTTCTCTGCTGGCTGGGAAATAGCCTATAAAGTCTAGTTTGCCCATGATCTCAAAATACTACCTATTTGACCACACTCCCATCAGACCCCCCAAGCTCAAACTCACATGCTACCCATGGTTACTTCCTACATCAATGCAGGAAGGGGTGATTTTGAGGAGAGGATGTCATGACTTCCAACTTTTAGAGGACATCTGTTTGGGAGTGCAAGAGGGAAGGCTTCTGATAGAGCTGTAACAGAGATTCTTCTTCACTCTGAAGCTAAGGCCCCTTTATTTATAAGGGCGATCCAGCAAATCCTAATCTGAAGGCAAAAAAGGGAAGCCTCCTGGGAAGATTCTTACTACTTCATACTACCGATTAACCGACTATGGGCGTTCAATGCCATTGGCCTCCTAAAAATCTTGAGGAGGAAAAGACAGAAACAGAGGAGACAAGGAAAGGGAGAGAGAGAGGGAGAGGAAGGGAGAAAGAGAAAAAGAGAGAATAAGAACAAGGACACAGATGCTCACAACAGAAAGAGAACGGAGGACAACACAAGGATGCAAGGCAGAGAAAGAATCAAGAGAGCAAGGGAATTATGTTTAAAACTTCAAGAAACAATTCTAGCCAGAGGTTTAAAAAAACATTTTTGGGGCCGGCCCGGAGGCACAGAGGTTGAGTTTGCACGTTCTGCTTCAGCAGCCCAGGGTTCCTCTACTTTATATGTGGGACACCTGCCACAGCATGGCTTTACAAGCAGTGCATAGGTCCGCACCCAGGATCCAAACTGGCGAACTCTGGGCTGCTGAAGCGAAATGTGCGAACTTAACTGCTGTGCCACCAGGCCAGCCCCAACAATCGTGCTCTTTTCACATTTTAATGATTCAGTTTCTTCATTTTAAAGTAAGAGGCCCTAGAACTTAAGGTGTCAAAATTTCTTCCAGTTCTGAGATTTCCAGGAGGAGAGGGCAGGCATGATCCCCAAGGATGTCTAAGTTTCTCATAGGACTTCAAAACATTTCAATCTAAACACATTTGGTAGTTAGGAATTTAATTGAATTCAAAAGTGTTTTTGCTTAAAAAAAACCCAACTATTAGAGAATCTCTTCCTTTCACAGAGAAAAACCAAACACATGATTAGTTCCTAGGGTTAGGTCCTGTGCATTTGACACATCTGACATATCATCACAGCTAATTCACAGGACTGGGGTCCTAGGCCAGGGGTTAAGAACAAACTCAGGAGTTGGACTGCCTCAATTTGAATCTTCACTCTATTGATTAAGCAACTCAGACAGGTTACTTATTTCTCTGTGCCTCCATTTCTCATCTGTAAGGTAAGAATAGCAATGATACCAACTTGACAAAAATTTTATAGGACAAAATGAGTTAATAGTGATAAAGTACTTAGAAGAGTACCTGGCACTTTAAAAGTACCAACTTTTAAAGGGTAGGTGCTATGATTATTCCTATTTTATAAGGGACAAAACTAAGAGTTATAAAAGTTAAGCAACTGGGGTCCAGAGCCACCCAGCAAGTAAGCAGCGCAGCTGGAGTCAAACCAGACCAAGACCCCAGAGCTGGTGGGCTTTACTGACGTCACAGGCTGTCTCCCCACACAGAGCAACTCATCTAAGGACAGAACACGCTGAAATAATGACTCAAGAACAGATGCTGGGCATATGCCACTCTTGTATGTGGCTAGACCAGAATTCCCAACCATTTCCTATTGACTTTCTTTTTACATAAAGTTAAAAATTTTAAAGCCTTTTAATGTCATTCATGTATATTACTTCAAAGTTCAGTGTTCACTAATTTTTCTATTCACATTTGCTCCACATCCTAAAAACAACAAAAATAGTTTAAGCCTATCCCTTTAAAAAAAATTGACTTCTTATCATAACATCTTGGATTAAAATACTTTTTTTTATTGTGCCTAGGCACTGTGCTAAGCATCAACTTTATTTCATTTGATCCTCACAATAATCCTCTAGTTTCCATTTTACAGATGAATAAGCGGAAACTCAGAATGTTTAAGTAACTTCCAAAGCTCATGTAGCCAGCTATAAATAGCAAAGCTAGATTTTCAATCATTTCTGCTTGACTTGAAACTATTCTCCTACACTATTGCCTTTAGAATGCAAGAACCACGCCAACTATGAGGGCACTGTACATCCCTCACAGACTGAAACTCGTAAGACGGGGCTGTGGGGTTTATACAAATACATTAGCCTGCCATGAGCAAATAACATGTTAATTGTCCTCAAAGAGATGTAAGGATGGGGCACATAAAGATGGAACAACAAAAATTTGTGATAAATTCTATCAGGTAGACAATTGAAGAATAACAATAATAATATATTTCTTTTTATATTTTACAACATTGTAAACCGTTTCTGACCTTCAGAAACATTAATAGGTGCTAACGTTGTTTCCTTTACGTACCAGACCTTGAGCAAGTCACATAAGCCCTCTGCCTCCATCAGAACCCGGGAAGGGCTGTTCTGAGGAGTGAGTGAGTCCACGCAGGAGGGCCTGGCAGAGGCCAGGCAGGGCAGGTGCAGTGTAAGTGCTCAACTAATGCCGGCATCTTTCTCCTTGCAGCTGCCCATGCCTCGTATAGAGAATGGCTCCTGGGGCCCTTAAAAAATGTCTGCTGAAGGAGCAAAGTGAGAGGAATGTGCTATGATCTCACTCCTCTAATAGGATCCACATCTTTTCTACAAATGTCTATTTTCTGAACTCAGCTCTGAAATGAGCTATTATTCTCTGTTTCACTCTTCTTCATATTTCCAAAGTAATTCAATGTCCACCTTTTCCTTTGGGAGAATCAAAGGTTGACATGGCTACCTTTTGAACTCAAGCTGTTAAAGATCTCTTTCTTCTGTTCAAAAAGTTTTACTGATTTTGAAAGGTCTTATTGATAAAACACAGAGAAACTCAGGGGAAAAGGACAAAGAGAAAGAAGAAGAAAGAGAAAGAATAAAGGGGCCAGAAAAGAAAGAGAAGTGAGAGAGCCCAAGAGGAGCAGAGAGAGGCAAAAGGCTACTGAATGCATAATTGCCAACAATCTTGGAAACTGGTTCATGCAACAATCACAGAGCATTATTTTTAAAAACCAAGGGGAAAATATTTACACAAAATCCAAAGGCTATATGCTCTTTGCTAAATGCTGGAAAATGACAATGTATTCAATTCATTAATTCATGAATTGGTCTGTGCGATGTTTACTTCTGGCATCATTAGCATTTCTGAGCTGAATATTTAAGAGAATAAGGAAGAAACAGAAGAACTGAAGATAGAAGTGAAAAATCATTTTTTCTGTTTTGTTTTTGTTACTCTATTTGTGTGTTTTGGCTGTATATGTACAATGTTAAGGAGATTTAGGGGTTGGGGTGAATGAAATGGGTGACATGAAACCTTCTGCGCCTGTCTTGAAGCCCTCTACCTCCCAGGTAACTAACTAGAAAAGTCACGTGAATTTCAAACAGTTTTCTAATTGTGCTTATAAATGAGTTTCAAAGGCAGATAGGTTACACTAAACACATATGAAGAGTAAATTAGGCCTTCATTATGTTAGGCAAGTTTTACGTCCTAATTAAAAGCAAAATCCCAACAACAAACACGACTTACCAGAAGAATTAAGTCTGCCGCAGCTGTCTACTCTTCCCAAACACTCTTTGTGAGCTCTCGCACCACACTTGAAACATAAATAGCCTTGATAAAATGTTCCTCTGAAAGGTAAAATTAGAGAGCAATACATTAAAAAGTGATAAATTCTGCCTATATGACATCATTGGTGCAAGAAAGGAAAACAAGGGAAGACAGAGCTGCGCCAAGTCATCTTAGCAGAGGGAGCGCGCCTTCCTGGGGGTTCTGAAGGGGCCGCACAGGTACGAGGCCAAGGAAGGATCCGCTGGATCCAAAGTGATAAGGTAATATCTTCACTGCAAAACATTTTGGCTGAGACGTTGGAAGAGTCTGAAACACTTAGTAATTACACCAGTTCTTTTAAACAGAAAAACAAGACCGAGCAAGCTTACCTCAGGAGCATCTGGCAGACCTTGCAGGATGTAACCCGGTTGAAGGTGTGCATCTTGAATTCATGGAAATTGGAGTCTGCATAGTCTGGCCTTATGTTAGATCTACAAAAAAGAAAAAAAGTAACTTCCTAAGGAGAGTTCCACAATAAAACAGCAGTCTGGTCATCTAAAACCTAAGTTCACCAACATTGCCTCAGGTAGAGATCTGATTCAAGCAAAAAAGCTATTCAATATGCAATGCTTTCTAAGCCAAAAGTATGCTTTGATTAAAATATGTACCAAAATCTGATTATGCGAGAACTAGCAACATGTAAGGATTGAAGCAACCTAATCCTTTTCAGAATTGAGTGATCCCAGAGAACTTCACTAAATGGCTGTGTAGGTCACCCTGCAGGAAAAACATAAAACCTGCTGGACATTCACGGGGAGTGAAAGTTTCTTTTCTCTAGTCACATCACTGAAATATAAACTAGCTGGAGACAGCAGGAAGGAGGGGAGGAGGGTACTGCATTTCCACAGAGTGCATCTCTAAATAGGGATGTGGATTATGTAATGATCTATAAAAGTGAGTCAAATAATTGTATAAAAAGTTTTGAAACAAAGCATCAGTCTGATGACTAAAAACTTCTTCCTCAAAAAAAAATCACTTTCCATGCAATGCAGATAAAAACTAAACAAAATTATTTATCATTAATGGTTTATATTTTATTTATATTATACACATATAACAAAAAATACATTAAGCATACTACAAACTGACATTGCCTGTGTGTTTCCTCCACGCCAATTCTGTGACAACCACATGACGTTCATTATCTCCTTTAACCATCACACCAATCCTAACTGCTAGGCACTAATGATATCACCAGTTTACATACAGGAACCTGAGGCTTACTCTAAAGTAAAGGCGATGGCAGAATCGGGAACTCCACCCCAGCTCTGCGCTTTTAGCCTCTGAGGCTACAGTGCAAGGAAGAAGTCAACAATATTCACCTTAATATAATTAGACTCTTGTGTCTAGTAGGTATGTTGGAAATAGTTAAATTTACCCATTTCTAGAGGTTTTTTTATATTATTCTTAATTTATTCATAGAACAGAAAAATTAGAAAGGATAAGTTAAAAACAGATACAAATCAGCTGTACACCCAGAAAGCTAAGATGATGCTCCCTGAGACGTTATAAGCAATTCAGAGATTGCAGGAAAAGTTTGAGATGCTGATGAACTAGGATTTCCCCTTTTATAGAATCCAGCAACTCTCAACTATGCAGAGCCTGGGTGTAATGAAGCATAACACGGGCGGGCTACCAGGCATCAATCTCTGAGGTACCAGGAGAAGCCTTATGAAAAAACATTCACAAAGGCAATTGGAGTAGCAGTCAGTGATGCAGAAGTGTCAGAGAGGTCAGCCTTCCAATCCATCTGCTGAATATGAGCATGCTAAAAATGAAATCAAATAAGAGTACCATCTGGGATTTCTCTGCTCTGTGCTTCTGGTGACCTCACTTTGTAGGAAAATTCTCCTTTGTGTGCTGAAAAGCATGGACATTTCTAGAGGCATTTTTGTGTTGATGATTAAAAATTATAGAGCTCTTCTTCAGGAAGAGAGGAGTAGAGGAAGATAAGTATCTAGAAACAAGACCTTCTTCATGTTGTTCAGAAGATATTTGACTCTTGAGTCCATAAAGCCATACATTGAAAAGAGCCTCGAGTCCCATTTCCTTAGCCAGGAAGGGTGGTTGTTCACTTTTCTCTGAGCATCAAGGTGATACAGTCATAGACAAATTGCCAGATAATAGCTTCGGTCCTGGGAACTTGGAGAATTCATCAGCCTGGAGTTTTAGAATACAATTAGGTCTCCTTCAGGCAGATATTCACGTAAATGGGTCCCAAACAGGTAGGAATTTAATTAATTTTAGAAGTCTGCTTGGGACGTAGGTGGAACACCTTTCTCTTAGGGTCAACCTGAGTTGTACATATTTATATCAAAGCTGCCTCTGAACCATTTGTATTTAACACTTTCACCAACTAACTAGGAAGAAGCTGACTTTTCAGAAGACAAAAAGCTGAGAGGAGGATCACACTAAGAGATTAAAAAGAAAAGTCCTCTAATAAGAAAAAAATTCTGAAAATATTGCTAACAGTAGTTGCCACAAGGGAAATGAGATTTGAAGCAGTAAGGGAGAATAGTAGAGAGGAACTGTTGGAGCTTTTTTTTTTAAAAAAACTATAACTGCCTATTATTTAAAAAATTTAAAATCAAACACTAAAGAATAAAAGTTGACTCTATGACCCTGGAATAGCTACTGAGGTACTATAAAACATAAAAGCATAGTTGAGGGCAGGAATCTGAAATTAGACCACCTGGGCTTAAATCCTAACTTGCAAATCACTAGCAGTGTGACCTTGGCCAAGTTAGTAAGTATAAAACAGGAATACTAATAAAATCAAACTCATAAAGTCAGGCAATATATGTAGCATTTTGCCTGGCCTAGAGTTGGTATTCAATAAATATTGGCTATAATTTATGAATTGCTGATTCCAAATCCTCATAATAATGATGTGATCAGGAGAGTGCTTTATGAGCGGCAGAGTCCCTTCGTAGTCTCGGGACCAAGTTCCCAGAGGAGTCCCATTATTTTGGGAATTTCACGAAAGAACGTTGTTATATGCCCAGTGTCCTTGGGACCAGGAATCTATGTATAACTATTGAAGCACAATAAGAAATGAGATTACTCAGGAGAGGACATGTATGAAAAAACCCAGGGAAGTAGATGAAGTCATATTAAGCACCAACTGAAGAGAAGAGAGATGTCAACACACATGGTCTGTAACCTGTGGGAATGCAAAAACCAAGGATAGTAAGTTGGCTGGATGGGAAGAGCTGGAAAGGTAGATTAGGGCAGAAGAGGAGAGAAAAACACCAGGATTATAGACTGGGTAACGCAAAGACAAAAATGATCAAAAGTGGCATTTATTGCATACCTCCCATGCACCTGGCACATTAAATAGGCTCTTCATAGACTTTTTCACATTTGTTTCCCACAATAAACCTACAAGGCCAAGTCATTCATTCAGCCATTATTGAGTACCTACCAATATTGAGTTCCAGCTCTAAGGCAGGAAGGGAAAGAAAGATCCTTTGGCTGGAGCTCAGTGAGTGCAGAGGGGACACATAGGACATGAGGTACGAGAAGTTGGCAGGGGCCAAGGAAAGAGGTGAGATCTTATACAGGGGTTGACATTACAATCATTTGACCAAAAAGAAATCTCTGTGGCTACTATATAGAGAATTCCTTGTTGTGAAGCAAGAGGGACATAGTAAGACCAATTATGGGGTTGGGCTGTCTATTGATGAAAACCGACCATCAAATATAGGTTAGCTCACTTGCTCTATCATGCAGCTACGCGGAAAGGATTCCATTTCAGCAACCTGCTTTGATATATGACAGTTTACTTAGGAGAACTTCAGTGCAATTTTGCAGATTGCTCAATAAAATGTTCCCATTTCATTTGCTTCATACAGGGTCCATTATTAATACAATTAATCAGTGAGTCAAATATTTATAGGGTAAGGTATCTTGATACTTTTAGGTCTCCTTAAACTTTACATGTTCTCCTCAGATTATCTTCTCTTCTCACCTGGCTCCATGGCTGGCGCTAAGCTGACTGAGGACCACATGCCTCCCCCTAGCCTGAGTGTATCTCCATCCTCCAGAACTGCATTCCCAACTGCTCCTCAGGCATCTAAGATGCAGTATGTACAAAACTCAACTGCATACTAACAGCCGATTCTAATCACATTCTGATTTGAATCTATCACTAGTCACTCCATCTTCCAACCAAGAAACTTGAGTGCGGTAAAAAAATTTCCCTCCCCCTCATACCCTCTACATATTCATTTTCTCTTAACTTCTCCTCTGCTCCAATTTCTCCTTGCTCAAAACTGTGATCAACTTTTGTTGATTCAACCTTAAAAAGACCTCTTCAAAAATTCAGGTTCCATTCTCTCTTCTCATTACCTAATCCAAGCCCTCAATATCTCTCAACTAAATTGTTACAATGATCTTGTTCATTATTCCACCTCCTTCTTTCTCTCCCTACTTGAGGCCATCTTCTATACTATTCCCAGAATTACCTTCAAAAATAAAAATATGATTATGTCAGTCCTTCCCTAGAAGACTTCTGCTGGTTCCTCCTGCCTGTGGGCATAAAGTTAAACCTTCCGGCAATGGCATACAAAGAGTTTTAAGCTCTAGCTTTAGCTACCTCTTCTTTCCCAAACAGCACGAGCCATACATCGTGGACCTTCTCATATTTCCCAAACATATTCTTTTCTTCCACAACTCTGTGTTTTTGTAGTCCAGTCACTCTGCCTAAAATGTTGCCTCTAACCTGCAAGCGCTAATTTACCTGGTTACTCATTTAGGACCAGGTAAAAAAGGAGACTCCTTTGACAAAATCTCTCACGAGTCTGCATGATAAAGACAGTGATTACCATGCCATCTGGGTCCCCAGAGTACTTTTTCAGCCCTCTGGTATAGTTCTCTACTGTATGATAACCACTTACTATCTGCTTCCCACACCAGAAAGCTAGTTCTATGGTATTTATGTTTATATTGCCAGGGCCTAACACAGTGTCTCATATCTAATATATATTAAGTTGATGTTGTTGAATAAGCAAATTAATTAACAAAATACCACTATCTATATATTAAGTATTCTGCTACTTAAAGGGAAAAGGGCTAAAGAAAAAAGAAAAAGCGTTGTCACTGCCATCAGAAAGTTGTTCACTGAATTAGAGAAACAAAAGCTCACATCTATGGAATAAGAAAAAAACAAATTTATAATTAAAGACTAAAGAAATAAAAGAGAGATATCAATTAGTGGCTACATTAGTCAGAGAAAGTCAAAAGAATAAGTGGTGTTTAGTAGATAAAGGAAAAGGGGAAGGTGATGGAAGTTTGGGGGACAAACAAGAGTGAAAGTTCAGAAATGAGTATCAAGTGTTCATAAAACAGTGACTAGATCAGGTCCACTAGAGCATCATCTGTGACACTGTGATGGCTAATTTTATGTTTCAACTTGTCTGGGCCATGGGGTATCCAGCTTTTTGGTCAAACATTGTTCTGGGTGTTTCTGTGAGGGTGTTTTTGGATGAGATTAACATTTAAATGGTAGACTGAGTGATGCAAGTCACCCTTCCTAATGTGGGTGGGCCTCATCCAAATAGTTGAAAGCCTGACCAGAACAAAAAGGCTGACCCTCCCCCAAGCAAGAGAGAATTCTTTCTGCCTGACAACCCAACTGGAACATAGGCTTTTCTCTTGCCTTCAGACTCAATGTTAGCTCTTCCAACTCTCAAGTCTGTTGGCCTTAGGACAGAGCTACTTGTTGGCTCTCCTGGTTCTCAGGCCTTCAGACTTGCACTGGACTACACCATCAGCTCTCCTGTGACTCCAGCTTGCCAACTCACCCAGAACATCTTGGGACTTACCAACCTCCATTATTACCTGAGCCAATTCTTTATAATAAATACACACACACACACACACACACACACACATATATCCTATTTGTTCTGTTTCTCTAGAAAACCCTGACTAACTCAGACATACCAAAAAATAATGGTAGATAGGTTTAGTGGGGCCAGTTACCAGAGGAGGGAGTGGGAGCAATGCTTAAGTTCAGATTTTTCAGTCTCCGTAACACTTTCCCTGACATCTCAATGACAACTTACACAGACCGCATAGGCTTTCATATGTTAACTTTGTACAACCCCTAAAAGAAATCACCACAGAGCATTACAAGTGCCCGCGCGTTCTTCGCCCTGCTGGCCTGTATGGTGCCTGAGGGCAGAGGCACGTCTTCTCCTTTTTAACCCCTCTCATTTTTATAGTCATCAAACATCCTACTAGGAAAGTGAACTACTACACACTTGTGGTTGATGGAAATCATCAAAATATGCTTTTAGTGAAGCATCTACTTCACTTGTTTTCACAAAGCTGCATTGCCACATTATCAGATGAAAATCAGGAGGGAGTAGGAGAGAGAGAAAGACATTTTTACTGTGCCAAAAAAATTTTATCTCCCATATAAAAGAAAACTGAAGAAAAACATAATGATTAACCAAATTTCAATTAAATGTTATCAGTCATGTTTATTTACCTATATCCTCTCTTCCTTGTGAGAAAATAATATTTAATCTTTTTACAAGGACTATAATGATACTCATAGATATAAATATATTTCAGTTAGTAAGTATGACGGTGTAGTTAGTAACACAGTCAGTATTTTAAAAACATACACATTTATAATGAACATTTTTCTCTATTTTAACCATAAACTTTAAATCCTGATATCACTTTAGTAATTAGTTTTAGAATTAGGAAGCAAATACTAGCAAAATGAAATCATCTATAATGATCATGATTAATTAGAGAGGAAATAAAATGAGAATCGACTTATGACATCATGCTATCTCATGTGCTGTCAGTATTACTAACATTCAAATATCACCACTACGGGCCTTATGACTATGCAAAACACAAAATAGTTTATTTCATAATATTTCATTGAAAGTAAAGGTGAGAGAGCTGGAAGCAGAAGTTGGTGCTTCAAAAAATACTTGTCTGAATGCAATAGGCACTTTTGTGTACCAAAAATAAATAAGATACGTAAAAATGTATACACACAGGTGTGTGTGTGTATTACTGAAATGCAGCAAACACACATTTTGACAAATAAACGCCAGACATAGATTACAGTGTAAAAATCCCTTAATAAAATGCTGAACAATCTTAATTTTTCCATTTATTATTCTGTTAAATTATTTTATTCTCTATGATATAAGAAGAAGATGCATCTCATTTTGTGTGCTTCTATTAACCTCTGTTACTTAGGAGGCAATAATTACTCTAAGCAACAGTATTTAATCTTCTTTTCCAGAGCAAGTTTTAAATATCATTCAAAATAATATGGATACTTTATTATCTGCAGGATACTTAATTATACCCTGCCTATTTTTAAAAAAGACTTTTTAAATATATGTAACAACTTATCACATTAGTAGAATAAAGAGCCAAAAAGCATTGGATCATCTCAATAGATGCCAAAAAATACCTTCAATAAAATGTATCATATGCTTCTGACAAAACTCTAAATAAACTAGATGTTGAGGGATATTTCCTTAACATAAAAATATAAACTAAGGACAATAAAATATTTAATTTAAAACACTACCACAATCATATTAAAGTTAAGCAAAGTTTCCTGAAGTCAATTATATTACTCAACATTGTTTTGGGAGATCTGATCAATGTAATATGACAAGAAAAATAAATATGAGAGATTAATATTGTAAAAAAGTACACAGAATTATCATTTGGAGATGACATTGTTGGGACTACTGGGCAAAACCAAGAGAAGAAACTCAAAACTAATGAAACTAATGAGAGAAAAAGACACATCAGGTGGCAACTGGAGAAATTAATCTGTAAGCTTGCAACATTCTCCAGCAGTGAAATGCAGTAATGTGCGTGCTCTGAGACTCAGAGTTCAAGGATTTTTTCGGCGGCTGGTCACACGGGCACTCTCTGCCATCATGATCAGCCACAATCATTAAAAACTCACAGAAGGTAAGTGGGTACTCACCACAAATCACATGGTGTTATTTTTTGCAGGGGCATTGGGGGAGGGGGTGTGAAGCAAGACTCCTGTCAGGGGCCTAATATGGAATGCTGAGGAATTTCTGGAGACTCCTACAAGGTCAGTGCCACAGGGGTGGCCCTGATTGTCCAACTTGGTGGTTGTACGGATGTAGAGTCAGTCAGGCTCAGAGAGGGGAAGACACTCATCCTGGGTCACACAGTGAGCTCAGAACAGACCTAAGTCCAGAATCAGGGCCTGCGTGATGCCAGCTGGCAGACTCCTGTTCCTCATCTACCTCCCGCCAAGGGTCTGTGGTCAAGGCTGCCAGGAGGGGATGGGGATGGCAAGGGGAGTACCAGGTAGCTTTGGGGACAGCAGTGGCTTGGGGGTAGAGTACACACGTTTGATTTCTCCCTCCTTGCCTGCCAGCCAGGCAGCTAGTAGGTGCCCCTTATTGTCTGACTGTATGCAGCTGCAGCTTCCAGGGAGCCCTCTGGTTTCTGGGCTCTCTTTTCATAAAACTGGTGCAAGGGATCTCAGCCTCACCACCCCTCGCTGTGTGACATTGGGCAGCTTCCTTAACTTCTCTGAGCCCATCCTTTTCAGCTGAGGAGCAGAGCTCTCCAGGCTGGGGCAGGAGCTAGTGAGGTCTGGGAGTCCAAGGTAACTGGATGCACAGAGACAGGATAGTTTTGGTTAGTTACTGGGGTGTCATGCTCCCAGAGTAGTGACCCCACACTTGTCCTTCGAGGCCTCGCTCACAGGCCTCCACAGCCCACCAGCCCTCCCATACTGAGGACTCTTCTTCTGGGGCCACAGCCCTGGGCTGCCACCCCCTCCACCCCTTATCTCCCACCAGTCTGGGTTACCACGATGTGGGCCAGGCCTTATCTCCGGCCCAGGCTTGTGAAGACTTGGAGGGCAAGGGCCCTGTCCTGAGCACCTTCAGTGTCTTCTTCTCCCCATTCTCCTATATAGCGAATCAAACCACATGATTTTAAACAATAAGTCTAGGCAGGCTGGTACAATGAAATTCAGTGCCATTGGCACACCAAATAACCTCATCACTTAGCACCACAGGGAACATTTCAAAACCCTTGTTTCCAGATGCCAACCACGGGCCAGTCCTGCAAGCACACCCTTTCAGAGACAGCAAACTCAAGTCTGCTAAGTCAACTCTTCCTTGCACAAAAATGTCTAAGGAAAATCCCAGCATGAAACGTTCAGGTTCTACAGGAATAAAATTTAAAAATTAACTGAGGAAAACAAAAGTATTCAAGTAAATAAGAGCTACATAACCAAATTCCTGAATAAGAAGCTTGCATATTATAAATAATCTCTCAAGTTAATTTATAAATTTAAAACAATTCCTTCTCTCCAAAGCAACACACACACACACACACGAATATACAAGTTTCTTTTTTTTTACTTCAAAAATGATTAAAAAATTTAACTGGAAGAATAAACGTGTGAGAATAGCTGGGAAAATTTTAAAACTAAGATGATATTAGAGAGAGTACAGGGAAGCCATCATAAGGTAAGAGATACTAAAATGTTTTTTAAAGGTGCCATTATTAAATCTGTATGGGAATGACAACAAAACAGGCGGAAAGATCAATCATACAGAAGATAAAGTCTTGAAGAGGACCAAGCATGTGCAAAAAACATGGCATGTGAGTTTTGTGTCAGTTTGTTCATTTATTTATTAGTCCACTCAAAAAATTAAAAACTTATTAAATACCTAATATTTGCTAGGCGGTGGGATACCATGATGGGCAAAATAGGAATAAAGTCTCTGCCTGTTTAGTACTGGTGGGGAAAAGAAATACCTAAAAATCTACAAACAACTGTGAAATGATAGATGTGACGAGTGTCACAAAGAAAGATAGTGTTAGGAAAACTTACAATTTGGAATGTGACCTTGTCAATGGATTATCACAGAAGGCTTCCTAGAGTAACAATGGTGGAGCTGAGATCTAAAGATGATCAAGAATTCAGTAGGTGAAAAGGAAAATGTTCTGGACAGAGGGAAAATAACAGATTATAAACATATTTTAGAAAATATACTTCCAGTTTTGGGAAAATGCTAAGGAAGCTACATTTTTAGCACTCATTTTTTAATGATATAAAGTTTAGATAATTAAAGGTTTATATTATTTATTTGATAAATATGTATTACATGCCTCTAATGTGCCATGAATACAGCCAACAATAAGGAATGAGATGGATTAAACTGCTGCCCTCATGAAGCTTATATTCTACAGTTAACTGTAAAATTTAGATAGAAACCTGCAATCTGTTTTAAGCAAAAAAAAAAAAACATAAAAGTATTTGAAGAAAATATTGATAACTATTTACATATCTTTAAAGGTAAAAAATAAAGATGGCTGGACTTACATGTTTTTAAAAACCCAAAATTTTCCTTGCACCAAAAAGAATAAAAAATTAAAAGAGAAAGCAGGAAAATATCTGTAATATATATGATAAAAGATTAATGTCCTTGCAATATATGTGCTCGTAAAAATCTATAAGAAAAAAATGAACACCCAATTGAAAAATTAGCAAAGAAGTTAATAGAGTTCTTTATTAAAAAAGTAATAAAATCAATAAACATATAAAACATGTTTAAGTTACTAGTAACCAAAGGAAATACAAATTTAAATAAGACATCATTTCACATATCAAACTGGCAAAAAAGAGAAAGATAAAAGAAAAAAGATAATACCAATGTGGATGAAGCTGTAGAAACATCCAAAACTGAAAGATGTACTAATCCTGTGACATAAAATTCTGCTTATTAGAAGTAATCATGAAGGGTACACTACAGCATTTTTAGTAATTAAAAATTGGAACTGATGTGATTAAAAAAATAAGGAAATAGATAAATGATAGTCCATCTACACAATGGAGTACTATGCAATAATTATAAACAATAAAGCGAACATATATATTAACCAAGAAAGATATTTGCAATATACTATAGGAGAACAATTTTTAATAAATTGTATATATAACAGTGATTAAAATAACACATAACTGCTTGCTAACATACATATGTGAAAAAGTAAACAACATGGAGAGGCATTATGAATGATTTTAATTTTAGAGTTATCTGTGTTTTCTAAAGTTTCTATAACAAACGTGCATTACTCAATTTATTCCTTACATCCACTCTATCTAGAGACAAAAAGAGCAGGAACAACCACAGCACATACAAGCTTCAAAGAAGTTAAGTAACTTGACTAAAGTATCCTGAACAGGCTCTTATATGAAGATGTGTCTCAAAGCCTGTGCTCTTAATCACGATGCTAAAAATACCAGGCAATTAAAAAGCAAAGACAAACTGAATTAAATGTTGGCAACATATATGAGAATATTCTTGATATAAAAGGAGCCATTACAAATCAATGATAGTAGAATGATAAATTTGACCCACAGAAAACGTGGCAAAGCATATGAACAAGATATTCATAAAGAAAAACAACTGGGTGACAAGCCTGTAATAAATTATTCAGTCTCATGAGCAAATGTAGAGATATGAATGCCCCAGAACATGGGAAGGCTACAGCAGACATTTTTCTTGGAAACGGTCACTACTGGACACTGACCTCTGTGCTCTCCTGTTTCTGTGTCCCTTAGGGATGTGATCTTGTGTTGCTGCAGTTAGTCTAAGAACCAACAGAGCATTTGTAAATATTTCCTTAAATGGAAGCACAGAGACTGTTAGTGCTTCAAAATGGGAGGCTGGCTCCAAGTATGCAGCATGAATTGGATTTTCTGGACTAGGCAAGATGCTGCTCCATGCAGTGACCGGCAGTTGTGGGTCCAAGAAAGGCAAGTTAAGCTATGCTGCATTTGTTCCTGCTCTACCTGCTATCAATAAGATCTTCTACCTTGACTAATTAAATAGGGTTCTATCTAAACTTCTTGAGTGTGGAGGGTGGGATGTATTTTTTTTTCCTTGCTCATACATAGCCCACTAGAAAACCCTGGTTTTCAAAGAAATGAAAATAAACAATATTTTGCTATTTACAGTAGTAAATAATTATAAAGATTCTAAATGTCCAATGATAAGACATTGGGCAAATATATCGTGGTACTTCCATATAATGGGAAAATAATCATTTAATCATATTGAAGAAGAGTTTTTACAAGAAAATATGTAGATATGTGTGTGTGTATCTCTGTATGTGTCTCTGTTATTATAAAGGATATAATGTACAGAAAAAGAGGAATTAGGACCATTATAGAGTCTCATAGCATCATATGATGTTCCTTCATTGTACATGTAACAAGTTCCTTTTTTACATTTATTTGTATGATTATGTGATTAATGTTTCTTTTCCTCTAAAAGACGATAAGCTCCATGAGGCCAGGGCTGTGTCAGATTGTGCTTATCATTGTATCTCTAGCATCATGCACAGCACCTAGCATAAACAGGCATTCAACAAACGTGTTGAAGTTTATGGAGTGTCAAAAGGAGATTAAAGATACAAGAGTAAAATAAAGTTAGTACACAAAATGTATCCCAAAATACAATTGATTAATTGTTAAACATATGTTACAAATTTGGTGCTAAACTTCCTAGCAGCCAAAACAAAGAGGGACACAGGATCATTTCTAAGATAATTGTATAAATTTTCCTGGCATCAAAGTGTAAGAAACATTGTTCTGATAGGTTTTCATAAAAGGGACACTGTGTGTGATGTATCGCCAGTGTCTTCAACAACACCCTTATAAATACAATTGCGTACCTGCACCTTCTAGCCCTTCTTGATATGAGCCAAGGACATGATGCTGAAGTATCGCTCAGCAAAAGCAATCCCATGGGGGGCCTTTCAGGACCTATTCTATCGGCATATCGCCACTTAAACAGCCATCATGTCTCCTAAAGTTAGATACCAAGCTTTGGCTAGTCAAAAGCTCTTTTAAATTTAATAATTAATAATTCCAAACATGAAAACTATCTATAGAGAAGGCAAACATTTGTCCCAAATCTTTAAATACTAGATCTAGAGGCAGCAGTCCTTATCATTTAGAAGAAATTTCTAAAACAAACAAAAGGCTAGTATCTTAATTGATATGAGCCTATATAAATCATTTCTCCATGAGGACTGAAGATGGATCAGATAAAAACACAAATCCTAGAGCTCAAAAGAGATGGAAAATTGTTTGAAATAAAGACACCATTCCCCACACAGTCCCCAACATGCAGGATAGATCATTGAGCTAGCTGGAAAATGGATTTAACTTAGTCAAGCATTTCCATACTCGTAGAATTACCAATAACCACTCAGGAACGTCAGAATGGTGTATCCAAGTTGTTTTGTCAAGTCTCAAGCACTCGCATTCTGCAGTCTCCAGTTCTGAAAAAGCATACTTCAACCAAGTCACGTCTTACCCCCCAAATCGAAATAAGATCAATCATTTTAAACCTAAAATTTAGACTTTCCTATAAGATACAACTTCAAAAGAGTCTTCTTAAACGGTGGAGTATTTTCCCCCTTTCTTAACATGAAAAATTCCAGAAGAAAACCCAAATATGTATTTACAAAAAATCCCATATTGTGAAATTAAATCCACCAAATAGGAAATAGTAAGTACAAAAGACTTTATTCGCACAAACTTTCAGTAACCTAGCCTAAACCCTGACTCTTTTTTCACAATTAGTTCCCACACCACCACAGCATTCTAATTACGCTGCTGGCTATTTGAAAGGGCAAGAAATTGAAAAACAAACAGGTCCTTCAAAAACCAAGTTAAAAAAGCAGAGTTCAGATGGATACCTTCACCTATTTCCGAGAAATCACAAAAGGAATGAAAACAAAAGAGAGATTTATAAATCACATCCAAATCTTTTTCTTTATATTCCAAATCACGTACAGTCTTATATCTAGGGAAATGCATAAATACTTTCAAAATACCAATAAAAATAAGATTATGCTTGGCTCTTAAAAATAGTATTTTCTTATCTATTATAGATTGCACTTCTTTATTTAATTCAATGTTGATGATACAGGAATTTTAAATATACATCCATCACTGAACTTCTGTGACATCTCAAGGAAATTATTGAATGAAATGTAAAGTCAGTTAAATCCATAATAACTTTAAAGAGGAAAAAATGTCAGACTACATGTAATGTGGGTCTTTATTTGTTAGAAACTTGATGTGTGGCTTTTGGCACATGACGTATCTCTCTACTTTTAGTCTCCTCACCAATCAAAGAATTACATCCATCACCCTTGTTATAGAAGACCCGGGCCAGGAGTGGAGGACGAAGAAGGATCATCATTTGTTGGTACCTGTTCTATTCGTCACTCAGATTTATTCCGAAGATAAATGAAAACTCATATACGTACATCTTACTAAATTTTATTTATTAAGTGACAAAAAGCATTACACAAATGCTAGATGCTACCTACTACTATTGTTATTGTTGTCATAAATGACAAACATGTAGTGGAAAACTCAGAGGCCTCATAAAGGTAGAACAAAATAAATGATGACCTATCCATCACCACATCCTGAATCAATGGGAAGAAAGCTTTCCTTGTATTAGGCATTTAATAAGCGTATTAAAATTTATACTTTATTTATTCATATGTTCGACAAATTAATTGAATGCCTATTATGTGCCCATCACTGTCCAACACTGGGAATACAACAATGAATTTATCTGGTGGCCACAAACGTGGCTCTCCAGTTAAACTGGATAACCTTGCTTTACTTAATTCTTCCACCAAAATAGATTGTCTATCCTCTTTGTACTGTGAGAGAGCGAGAAGGGTCTCCACGTTCAGGATTAAACAGCAAGACATTTCCCACTGTGTTAGCCACTCCATGTAAGGCATAGGTTCTAGAGAGTTTGGATTTTCTCCTTCTCCAGTCCAATAAATCTGTACCATAATTCAAACATTCAAGAGAACGTGAATTAGGAATGCTGAGCTGGCACAGTGAATTTAAGTTCTTGTAGCACATTTTAAATTATGTCTGATAATATGAAGTTTGCTGTTGAATTAATGTGTTTTTAAAACATATGGAGATGGAGACAGTACTGCTACAAAACAGTATTTGGAAACAATGGAAGGAAATCTGAAAGGTAATCTGACAATCTTCCTAAGGATTTCCCCTCAAATTGTACGATGATTATTTAAGAAAAAAAAAGTTGTTTAATCAACATTCCATCCTTTGCATCTAAAGTCTCTGTTTTATACTAAACTCCATGTGCAGAAGTTCAGTATAAATTGGGTAGGATTTCAGTATAAATTTGGCATGAATAAGGCTACCATCATTTAACAAAACCAAAAATCACTCTTCAAAAAAGCAAGGACTTTAAAATGTTAAATATATTTGTTAAAGTAAGTGGCATATTCATTATTAACATTACTGTGACAAAACAGACAACTAACACAGATTTTTTAAGTGGTTTGGTAATATTCTAGGCCTTATGGGACTTACAGGTTCCGATGACACCCGTCTTCCACAAGCCTGCCATAAAGAGACAAGACTCATACCTTTCGACGATTTGTGAAGAAGGTGAGAACTTGAGCAGGACCTGGAGAGCCATGTGGCAAGCAGTCAAAGAACTGCTTTGGGACCAAAACACAAGAACGAGAGGTAAGAGGAGATAGAGTACGAGAGGCTAGGTGGCTACCGAGAGTCTCCACGCCAGGGCTGATACAACTAAAGCTTTTATTAAAGTAGGAGAGAAGGGACTGGGGTTCAAAGGTGCAAGCTGGGCGGAGCAAAGATTTATTCAGGTGAACAGTCTGAGAGTTGATGCCTAGGTTCTAGGGCAGACAAGAGAACCACTTATGGATTCATGCTTCAAGACCAAGTGTAGGCACAAGAAAGTGAATCAGGGCAAAAGGTAACAGAAGTCAAACAGATCTAGATGGGGGCAAGGGGGTATCCAATCAGCAGAATAATCAGAGTAAGATGATTGATCCCAAGCTACAGGCTGCTACTGAATGTCTGTCCTAGCATTACGGAACTTCCCAGAGCAGGTCAGGGGCAGCTAAGGGCTGACAGACGAGAGCCACGTGGCCAACGACCCTTACCAAGGTCTAGGACCTCTGGGAAGCTTTCAGCATTCAAGCTGGAAAGAATAGATAAATAGCACTGAGAAGGCAAGGCAGGTCAGAGTTTGGAACCAGGACAGGGTTAGGCATACATGGGAAAAAGGCTGGATAGGTAAGGAAAATAGAGGCTTCCGAGGGCAGCAAGCAGGCCTGCCCTTCAAGGAGAGACACAGGATGAAAGCTGAGTTTTCACCCAACAGCAGGTGGGCAGAAACAAATACAGATGCATCTCTCTCTCCACAAAGGAAAACACAACCCGGCCCCTCCCCCCACAGTATCAAGGCTACCTGAGAGGAAGGAATGACCTAGTGCTTCGAAAGTCTGTTTCAGAGCCTGAAGAAAATCTGATGATGCCTTGACACGAGACTACAAAAAACAAAGCAAGAATCCCTTCCTCCAGCCACAGAATCGCTGAGGGCAGCTGTTCACTCAACTTGTTGGGTCATGTCTCCGAGCATCTGGGTGATAATATTCCCAAATATTTCTGAGGAAAATGAATCCAAACCTGAGATTATCTGGGTGTCCAAAAGAACTGACAGCAAAGGAGGGTTCTGAGGCAGCCCTGTTTTCTGTGGAGTCAGATGCAGTAAAAACAGAACAGGCTGAACAAGCCTCATTCTCCACCATGAAGTATGAGACTGATCCTCTCTATTCCCGCCTTCCTGCTGAATGATGGATTTTTTTCCCTTCAAAACTAATTACATTAGAGAAATTCAGAGTAAAACCTTCTGCAAAGCACACTTTCCTCACGACCCTTGTCAATGAACTTCGAATTGCCCTGTGACTTTGGATTCTCTATCCTACAGTCCGTATCCATTTTGAAATAATTTAAACTCCCAAATGAGGCCAAAAGCATACACAACAGTAAAAACTCAAGTGGCCACTCCTAAAACAAAAATCAGAACAGTCTCACTGGCTTGAAATAGACATATGCACCAGTCTACCTCGAAAAAAGAACAACACAACCACCCTCAAAAAATAGGGGCCGGCCTGGTAGCGTAGCGGTTAAGTTCACACATTCCACTTCTCAGCGGCCCTGGGTTCGCTGGTTCGGATCCCGGGTGCGGACATGGCACCGTTGTCAAGCCATGCTGTGGTAGGTGTCTCACATATAAAATAGAGGAAGATGGGCATGGAGGTTAGCTCAGGGCCAGTCTTCCTCAGCAAAAAGAGGAGGATCGGCAGCGGTTAGCTCAGGGCTAATCTTCCTCAAAAAAAAAAAAAATCCAAGACACTCTACCAAATGGACTCATTTCAAAAAACACGAGGACCTACCATGCTCTAGACAATGTGCAATAAAAATGCAGTTAAATCCCTGACCTTGAAGGGTTGTTTTGCAAGTGAAAGAGGACCTGCTTGAGTCCACACAGCATTCTGAGCCCAAGCACTAGGTGAGGGTCAGTGACCAGCAGCATCCAGCATCAGGGTGCAGTTTCTTCCCTTGAGAGATCCCCTCCTGGGCCTTGCCTCTCCTCCTAACCACAAGCATCACATGCCCAAATTTTTGCCAGGACCTCGGGGCTCAGCCCCTAACATGTGCCTACGCCCTTCAGGGTTCTCTCCCCATACAGACTGGCAGAGGGGAACACCCTATGAAGATGCTGCAGCCACCAGCTCAGCCTTCAAGTAAGTTCTCCATTGTCTGCCACTATACTCCTGCTTTTGTCAGTTTACAACTGGATTCTCCCTCTGTGGCCCCTTAACAGATTGCCAGCTCGGTGAGACAGTTAACTTGGTTTGATTTCTTTTTATTCCAAGGTTGCCTTTTGGTCTCACATATGAAAGCCTGTGGGAAATGACCAAACAGGCTTCCAGCCACCGTACAACTTTGGCCAGAACTCTGGGCCTGAGTTCATCTGGGAGGAGAAACTAAAACTGTCAGCATCAGCAACCTTTAAGCGCTTGAGATCTCTGCAGCATCATGATAGCTGCTTTACATACATTTTCTCACTTAGCATCATAACAACTCTACGAAGTAAGTATTATCTCCATCTGCAGATTATGAAACTGAGGCCCGGAGAGCTTAAATAACTTTTTGAGGGCCACCTAACTAGAAAATCTAAGTGTCATGATTCAAATGTTGTCTATTGAGTTCCAAAATTAATACTTCTAACCTCTACTTTAAGCAACCTCGAGTTTAATAAAAAAGAGGCCATTTTTAGGGGTCTTGGTTTCTGTGAATTTTCATCCGGCCCATCCCTGGGATAATGATCAGAAAAGGAGCGCCAGTCCATGAGAATGTTCCACAGCAGGGCATGGCCCTCAGCTTAGGCTTGTGGTCACACCAAATCCAATGAGCTCAGAGCTCCAACCAAAATAGGTCCTCATTCTTACCATCTCATCCCCTATCCCATGCCAATTTCCTGAAAGAGGCATTCAGCATCAAAGGGGTCTCAGGGTAATGTTTCTAGCTTGCGAGCTGAAGCTATGTCAGACCACAGGGCACCAAGCAGCTTCATGAACCAACCCACAATTCAGCAGACCCAACTCTCCCTTGAACCTGAGGTGCACTGATACAAATAAATTCCCTGTCAGCCACCCTACACAGAGGGGCTTGTTCCTTCCCAACCTTCAAAATAATCTGGGATCATGACTTCCATTTTTCCACACTTCTGTTAGTGGTACCACCATTTTCCCAATGTTGTAAAATAAGAACAAAAACAACATCTAATCAACATGGAGCTACTGTAAAGGTGAAATGAGTTAACATACGTAAAGGGCCCTGCACCGCGCCTGACACACGATAAATACAGAACACATGGTAACTACTATTTTATTTAAATGTTACAACAAAGACTGTGAAGTAGATACTATGTCTCCATTTTTCAATTTCCTAATTGAGACTCAGGAAAGTTAAGGAACTTGCCCAAGCTCTTGAAGCCATTAATGGGTTGAGCTCTGATTTGACTCTTAATGATTACCTAATACTAAGGAGTTTGGAAATTATGATGTCCGTCATGAAGAGCAATGGAAACATTTTAAATTGGAAAATCATATCTCCAACAGTCGTATCCCATCATAAGCTCAAAAGAGGCCCATTTATTCCTTAAAATGCTCACTTCAGTCTCAGCTCCAAATCATTATTCCTGGTTATGAATTCCTTCTTTCCACCACTCTAAATCCCATATATCTTGGTAATTTAGTCCCCAACTTTTCTTTGAGACGTTCCAAGGCCACTGGAGTCCTTTCTCTAGAAACATGTGGCACTTACTCTTATTACTCAGATGCTCCAGTTATTCTTTTATTCAACAAGTATTTATTAAATGACTACTGTATACCAAGCACTGTGCTGGGGGGAAAAAAATGCATGGCCTCTGGCCTTAAAGTCCTTCAATCTAGGATGAAGATAAAGACATACAAAGAGGTAAATCTAATAAAGTATTGCCCAAATGTATAAGATAGCGTGGAAAATGAAGAAGAGATTGGTCAGTCCTATAGTATAGGGTGGTAGGGCATGAGGACTTGAAAAGAGAGCAATTGCATTCAACCTGAGTCTTGAAAGATGAAAAGGTGTCCCCTAGCAGACCTCATGAGAAAATAGGTCCCAGGCCAGTAAAGAGCACTGTGATCAAAGGCCCAGAAGAATAAAGGAGGCTAGCATGTTCTGGCAGCTCCCAGGAATTCAGTCTGGTTGCAGCACTGACCTGGTAAAAAAAAAACGATGACGCTGGAGATGAGCATGGACCAGAGTGTAGATGCCATTTGTGCATACTTTGGGAATCTGATCTGGTTCTGTGGGCAATGAGTGACCACTAACGGGTTGTATGCAGATAACTGGATTATGTTTGCTTGTTAGAACTAGCAGCCACATCGTGGAGGGGGTGAGACCAGGGACAGGGAGCCAGCTTCAGAAACTACTGCAACAGCTGGGTAGAAGTGGCTGAAGACCCAAACTAAGACAGTGACTTTGTGAGTGAAAAAAGGAGTCCAAAAAAGAAAGATCAATCCAACAAGAGAGGCAGTTTGGAAAGGACGCCCTTGCAAGTCAGCTGGGGCTTGCAGGCGGCTACCCCAGCAGCAGGGAGACCAGTTAAGAGGCTGTAACAGTGGCCCACAAAGAAATGATCAAGACTTCTCCGTATTTTCCCTCCTCTTGATTCCACGTGACTGGTGTCATCACTGGGCAGGGCCTGAACCTCACAAATGGTGCTCTGAGATCAGACTGCTGATCCCTGAGCTGACCTCTCCTTAAAGACGGTGAAAGGCAGACGGAAGTGCCTGACATAAAGCAAAGAAAACTCCTACCCTGGAGTAGGTTGACAAGATTCTCAGGTTTTACTGACTTAAGATCAAACTTTAGAAACACTGGTCATGCTGGGTAAATTTCAATAGCTAATCAGAGGCTGTTTCTAGGGTCTCCTGGGCAATTATCTGGCTATCATAGGCATGTTTTTACTCAACAACAATTTTTATTGACACGTTATTCCTTTTCTTTATAGCAACAAGGTAATTGTTTTGGGAAGTATGTACTAAATAGCAATTCTGATAGATGAAGGCAAACACAAAACTCCTTTGAATTTAGGTTATTGCTGGACAAAAAAAATTCTCTAATGAAAGATTTTAATATTATGGTATCAATATTCCTATCTCCAAAATAAATGATGATGTGTGACATCCTACCTTCAGGGCTGCTGAAAAAAATCAATGATCTCTTTAAATATGAGCTCTGATATTTGCAAAGTGCTTTTGGTTCAGAAGAGGAAAAGTACTAGAGGAGTAGCCAAACAGATACATAAATCAATTAAAGAAGAGAAGAAAAAATTGCTCACAGAAGATAAGCAAATCACTCCAAAGCAGAATTTTATTAAACTCTACTTAGGTCTGCTCCTCATACGGCCACAATTCTCCCAGTGAGTCTGTGCTCTGGCAGAAGCACTCTGCACACACTTTCCATGGAGCAGTGCTGACCACTAACAGCCAGCTGGCTCACTTCAGTTTTCCCAGTCATGTCTCAGAACTGTCTTTGAAGAAGTCATTGATTAAAGTAATCAATCAACTCTCTACATAATAATGCTCTGGCTTGCTATGCTTTTAATATCAAAAAGCCTTCCTCACTCAAAACTAGTAGTAATCAACTTTCCCAGATGACACACTGTCTGTGCTTTTTGATCAAGGGTTCTCAGTTAATTTCTTTGGCTTTGTGAAATGACTTGTTCTACTGAATCAGCATAGACTATCACTCTTATTTCTTTATTAAGATTTTGAATGTAAGCAATGCCTTCATTTCTAATTAAACTAATTTTGAGTATTATTTTATCATCATTATATTTCTATAGATAGAATAAGGCCTACTTATTGAATTTTCCTGATGGTTTACAGCATAGGTACACAGAATTTAAAGCAGATCATCACTTTTAGGACATAAAAGCATTAATCTGCCCAAAGGGACCACACTATCATTGTCCAGTATGGACATCCACACATGTTCGTGTAAATACAGCATGCACGCACGCACACAAACACACACACACACACACACACAGCAATCACTGTTTAATGCATTTTCGAGAACCAAAAGAGAACAAGCACAAGAGAAAAATGTCATAACTGATGGGTAGAAATAAAAGAGGAGGAGACACTATTATTTTTGTTTCACAACTAGCTTCCACACTTCTCCCGCCTTCTTTTGCCATTCACAGGCCTTCAATATATTCGAGAAGGAGGCTTCACAGAGTCAAATATGAGAGCAAAATTTCTAATGATGCAGGAAAAAAATAGACGACAAATCTTTTTCAACTCTCCCCTTTAACTGATGAATGAATTAGGTCCCAGAGAAGAAAGGAGGCCTGCCTGGGTCCCTTGGCCAAGTCACTGGCAGGACTTGGTCCTTCCTCAGCTTTTTCTCCTTGTCCTGCACTCGTTGACCTCCACTGAAACATCTTTTCCGTTCGGTTTTCTATTCTGTTTTTAGGATGATGAATATGATCTTCAGAATTAAATCTCAGAATCTTTAAGCCTTCATTACTATTCATCATTAACATTATCTTCAGCTGCCTTACCTTTCCTCCAAATTATTAAAAATATTACTAAAGCATAAATTAATCATTAGGCATTTAACCTCTAAACACCTTCATGAAATCAGGTTTATTGGCAATTTCACATAAAGGCGAATTCCCACTTTCCAAATGAATCGAAAAACCGACTGCAAACAGCCTCCTAATAAACATTTAAAATTAATATTTGACTATTTCCCCAACCAGTCAATCTTCAGATTATCAACCTATCTAGTATGTTCTCAATGGCCAGCTAACCGCATTTTAAATTACACATAAACCCATGGGATTTAGCCTTTGTGGGCTTTGCACATTTAGACGTGTCAATATCAAGAATCAATACAAAACTAATACTAAAACACTCAATCTCTGATGTTGAAATTTTTAGGAACCAAGGATTCTCTTAAAGCATCAACACCCTTTTAGAGTCATTTTTAAACCCCAAAATAAACTTAATCTAAGGAGAGTTTCATTATAATGGAATACAGAATTGCACGTTGGACTGTGCAACACATTAAACAATTAAGCAAGCAAAAAGTTTAATTAAATTTCTAGTTCACTTTGGATTTCGCTTGATCCTGCAATTACAAGGTTTCATCCTAGTATCAAGTATTCAGGAGTCAGGAGTACCCTGCTGAAAAGGAACCTGCAATGTCAATAGTAAGCAATATATTAACGTCAAATAGATGGTAGAATAATGTGTCCCATTGCTGATGTTCACTGGAGGCTGGCTGAGTTTTCCTTCTCTACCCCAAGTCCACTGGTCCCTAGATGGGGAACTGTCAGCTTTTCATGACAGAGGTATTGAGAAAAGAGGTAGTCTGCCCCATTTTATGGGAAAGGAACTCATTAATAAAAGGTTTGCCGTAAGGGAAGAGGAATCACCAGGAATGAACGGATGGGGTCTAGTCTCAGTTCCACCGTCTGCTCCTCCTGGGGCTGTGGGCAGATTCTTCTGTAGACAAGTTACCCTGGGTCTGCCTGGATGCACGGTCTGACATCATCCAGCACACAGAGATTCAAGGGAAAAAAATCCAATCTGCTAACTGTTCTATCTGTAAAATGGCTGAGATGAGAGGAGGTGGGTGTTGCTCCTGACATCTGCGGTTCCAAATCTAGGGCTCTTTATTACACTGCCCTAAAGAAAACCTTCATGAGGACGGTCTCATGTATAGGTATATGTATTGTACATAAGAATGCAGATGTGGAAATGCGTATAGTGTATAACACAATACGTCCCCAAATCAGCTACACTGAGGAAAAGGCTTAAAACAGATTTCCTAACAACTTGCACAAGTCTAATGTCACAAGCAAAAAGAATGCTTAGCTATATAACCAGATACAAAAGTGTTTTCGAGGCAAGAAATAGGCAATAAGGCAACACACAGAGTCATCACTGTCAGAAAGCATCATTTTAATCTTAATACCTCCTATATTGAAGGATTCAGAAGTTCCTAATTCATTACTCCTAGTCTCTATAGTGTGGAGAAAATCCATTGGGTTGCTCTATGATGTTTCTTCTAGTAAATCAAGCTCTGCAAACCAGTTTAGTTTTTTTCTCAACGTGAAAGATGTCTAGGTCATGATAATTAGAAAACACAACTCAAACCCCTATCACAAGTAAACAGGCCAGGAATAGCTCTGCTTTCGTAAACTACGTATGATCTCCAGTCTATCTGGTTATATATGAAACTCTACTTCCAAGCCATCTAAATGTTTTTAAAATACACTGACAGCAACAGCTTTAACTTAAAATGCCAGGGTTCGATATGTCAAAGCTCAACTATTCTCTGAGAAGAAGCTTTAATGCATATATATTATTAATGCACTAGAACAGATCCCTGGGTTGATTTTGACCAACGAGCCATTAGTCAAAGACCACATAAAGCAAATTTGGCGGATGATAACAGATTAGAGAATTTTATTTCTAGTTGCTCTTGTTACCTGGGAAAAAAGAAGCAAAGAAAAACACAGGAAGTCTGTAGTTTTAGGTTAGGAGATAGAAAAAAAAACTGGGTTTAAAAATATATCAGTTTTATTCCTTACTAGCTATTTGTTCAAGAAACTCTTTACAGAAAAGAATTGGGACAGTGTGTCCTGCAACACGGTGTGTGAGAGGAGCATGGGTAGAATCTCTCCTCCACCACAAGCTGTGTGGCTCAGGCAGGTTACCTCTATCTCTGGTCTTTAGTTTTCTTATTTGTAAAAACAGAGATGACTGCTCCCCTCCCAAGTTTTGTGAATATTTATTGAGACAAATATCAAAAGTGTAGCATTGAGCTTGGAATATAATGTTAATGTCAACAAACGTTAATTTCCTTATAGGAAAGATGCAAGCAAAGATTGGAAGAATAATAAATACAAAGGTTTTTTTGGGGCGCTGGCCCAGCGGTGTAGTGGTTAAGTTCACATACTCCAATTAGGCAGCCTGGTGTTCACAGGTTCGCATCCCAGACACAGAGCTACACACCACTCACCAAGCCATGCTGTGGCAGTGTCCTACATATAAAATAGAGGAAGATGAGCACAGATGTTAGCTCAGTGACAATCTTCCTCAAGCAAAAAGAGAACGATTGGCAACAGATGTTAGCTCAGGGCCAATCTTCCTCACCAAAAAAAAGGAGGGGGTTGTTTACTATAATAACCTTCATAAAATGACAGCATTATTTTTTACGATTCTTTTTATTTATAAAGCCCATCAATTTAGGGAATTCATGATTTTTGAAATTACCTTTTTCTTCCCCAAAGGGTTGGTTGCTTTGCATAGACAGTGATGTTTCAAATATAAAGATGTGGACAGGACTAAACAATCAGGGACCACTGACCACTGCAATAGTCTAATCACCTTTGAGGCAGATAATCTGAGCTCCCAAACTTCAGTGTTTCTTAGAGAAAGATGTTTAGAAGAAAGTCTGCTATTCTAATAAGCAATAGACAGGTCAAACACATGGTTCAGATAACCACTTCAAATCTGGCTCTCCCCAGGAGGAAGAAGCTATTCAATATCAGTCCAAAGTTTATCCTGAAGGAGAAAAACGACACTGTTATCACACTGTGTTCATACCTGCAGTGACTTAACCTAACAAACATTCAATATTACCTAAGTACTGGATGAAAACAAACACACATATTTATTTAGAACTCATCTGAATCCACTGCGATAACCGGCCAGGGCTTAGCAGACTCTGAGGCTTTTCTTTTCCACCTCCTTTATTTCTAAAAAGAGAATTTAAACTCTGAGACTAAAATTGTATTATCTAGACAACTGGAAGAAAAAACACCAACAAACTAAATAAACTCTAAACTTCATTTAAATCGTATGAAGTTCAATCCTAAGGATAAGATGACCAAAGATCTTGCTATAAATTAACTTGTAAAGTAAGATAATTTACTTTGCTCTAAGGAAATTCTTTGAAGCCAAAATCATCCTTACAAATTGTTAATAATATGCACAAATGTTAGTTACTTTATTCTGTAAAAATATCAAATTCTTATCCAACAGTGTCAGTAAAAAAAATAAGTGGAAAGTATTTAGGTTCTAAATTATGTTTTTCACCTACTGGGTGAATCTACTACAGAAGAATACTGCTTGCTTATAAAACAAACTGAAGGAAACTGTCATCTCTGGAGAACAACAGTAGGTATTCTTGGTATAAATAAGACAGCGCCGTGCGAGGGGAACATCTCTAGACTGAGATTCAAGATCAGTCTCTGCCACTTGTTAGCTGAAAAAACACACACAAAATACTTAATCTCTCCTCTACTGTCTGATTTTTTTTTAAAGGTAATACCTTCCTGGCTACCTCACAGGACTCCTTAAGAATCAAATGAGGTACATCCAACACCACTTTGGAAACCATAAAGCACTGTACAAAAGCAAGGAATTATACCTATATGCTACCAGACTCTATACTGTAACATGAAGGAATTAAAATCTGAATTCTTCCTTATAATAATCTGAATCAGAATATGAAAATGCTATGCATAATTCAATCAGAAGTCCCCAAACTGATCTGTAAACACCTGGAAAATCAAAACTGTCTCATTTACTTTTTTGTGGGGATGATAGCATCTAGCATGATACAACATTAGATTGAAATGAAACATTTAACTCACCCATACCTTTATCTTGTCCAGATTAGCATTCAACTAAACTAGTCAATGAAAGAATCTTCCCAAATTAAACTTCTTTTCATTTATTCAAGAGAAAGAATGTTTAAAACACAGACTTGGAGGAATAGCTGTCTTCAAATACCTGAAGGGTTACAATACAGGGAAAAGAGCTGGACATGTTCTATTTGGGCCCCAAAAGTAACATTAGGAAATTATACTTGAGCAGATAGTTTTCAACTCACTATATGGAAGAGTTTTCAACAGTCAAAGCTAAGCAAAGACGGAGCAAATAACTCCAGAGGTAGTGAGTTCCTCATCACAAGAGGCATTCAAGCACAGGCTACGCTTGGCAAGAAGTTGTAGGAAAAGCTCAGGCATTGAATGGTTGTAATAGAATAGCTTGAAACTCCTCTTCAGAGTTTTTATGAGTTTATAAAACTGTGTGGTTTCTGAAGATCTTGATCATTACAAACAGGTATTCAGAATATACAGGAGAAAAATCACCTAGGACAAATTAATTTTTCTAAATTACCTATCAGTGGCAAACAGTATTTTTTCCTAATTATTTAAAGCAAAAAATACATCTACTTAGCCTATAACAAGTTACTTTTTCTAGGTGAAGAGGAAAAGCCTTCAGTTGCAAATGCTTTTCTGAGATCCCTAGAGGGCTAATGACTCTTTGAAAATTTGCCCAGCAGCATCACATGTATCGGACTTTTCTACGCTGAAATTTCCAATTCCATTCTCCTCACATCAAAATAATGTGGTATAAACCATTGCACGTATCTTGCGACTTATCACTGTTTTGCACTGACATTATAATGCTGACTTGAAACTACAAGCATTGTTAGAATGTAAACTTCACAAGAGAAGAGAACTTGTCTTATTCATCATTCTATCCATAGTGCCTAAAACAGTTCCTGGACATGTACAAGATGTTCAGTAAATAATAAACAAATGAATGAATATAGATATACAGTATGCAGTCTCATTCAATTATTGTTTCCAGTATGACTTTCTTATCTCTCCAGCTAGACTGCTATTGCTGACTGTCCCTTGAAGAGGAAAAATGAAGTCTCTTCCATTGTCTCCATTGTAAGGACTGCCAATCTTCAATTGCTACTCATTTTTGTATTGTGTATCCCAAAGTAGGAACTCCTATGATCTAATAATTTCTTAGTACTTGTGTACCTCAACTATTAGGTTTAGACTTCTGAATTAAAGCTTGCTCACTATGACAGAATTCACCAATTACGTCATTTTCTTAGAGGAAACCATACACACAGTTGACTGACTACAACAAATGATTCTAAAACAAACCCGCTCTTTGTGTTAACCTCTACATTACCCAGACAAGCTGGAGACAGCACAGTGACCACTGCCAGGTTAAACTCTCCTGGTTGCACTGTTATCGTTCATACACAAAGAAGAAGAAAAAAATGCAATAGATCAAACGCTCTGTTATAAAAGCTCAGGGAAACCAACACTAATTGAGCTTAATAATCTTATTTGCATTTAGTCTTAACTGGAGAAATGCTTATTTGCTGATGGAAACTCTGATATCTGTCCTTCATTCTTCCTTCTGCTTATGTCTTCTCCTTTTTTAATAAGCAGGCTCAGGAATGCCAGAAAAATGTCAAATAAGTATGAAATATAACCAGAGAAAAAGGAGAGAGGTTGATCCCCACTAGGCAGTAACAGAACAAGAATACTATTTAATATTTACTAATGCTTTGTCGTGCATGAAATGCTTTTGCATGTTCCTGGATCAAACAGGCTACTGAAAGACTCCATTTTATGACAGCTGTGATTTTTCTGAGCAGTGTCCCGTGTCCTAGTTCCTTTTATTGATGCCAGGAAACTGCGGTTTAGTTCCCTATACTGGCTTAACTGCCAATTTTGAAAGGTTATAGACAATACATTAGATTCAGGGAGAGTTGAGCAGGCTTCAGCTTGGGAGATCAATGTGAATAGGTCAGCAGCATGTGACTCAGCACAGCCCAGGGGCAATGGATCGTGTCGGTGTGGATTTCACATCCATAAAGAAATTCTTCATATTAAAAACTGGTAATGAAAGCCTTTTAAGGGGAAAGAATAAAAGTTTGTTTTTTGGAGAAAATAATTTTTCCAAAAAACAAAAAGGTACATGGGCAGACAAATACAGAGATGTTTTGTAGACTAATACTTTGGTCGTTATGCCTGTACGGCTATCAGTTTCCAAACAGACACTGACAGGCTTTGGATACCCAGGAAATGCCAAAGCAAGTGTCACCACAATCAAAATGTCACCCCCACATACAGTCCATCCGGGAAGGCTTGCCGTTGGACCAACTCTTGACACCACCAGAGTCTTCCCTCACCCCTTCTACTTTTCCTTGGGGTGCGCTCCAGGGAGGAAATTTCAGAATAAATAACAGGCACAAATGTCATTACTGCTAGAAAGAAAATGCTTCGAGAGCACAAAGAGCCATCACTGACTAAAAAACTATGCTTGTTGATATCGTTGACTATTGAGTAGAGAAAAGCTTACCATGTTGTTACTAGTGGCCTGGATTCTGTGGGCCTCAAATTCCTTTTCAATAAACTATGCAATAAAACTTAATGACACCAGATACCTGAACAGATGCAGTCTGCTCTTTGAGCAGATATTTCTGATATTCAATTGGACAGTACAAAATAATGCAAATACAGATCATTCATCCAGGTATTTTTGTTTTGGCTTTGATGGAGTAGAGAATATTTTGGAGCTAAATCATTATGATGGGCTAAACAGGAATTAGTGCCACTAAAAAAAAATTACACTTCTACAAAAGGCCACAGGTTGGTTCCATTATAGCTGAGATCATTTAGTGGCAAGATATATTCGCGACATTCCCTAGGCCTAAATCGTCTTTGTGCTCTAAGACAGGAGTCACTAACCACAGCCCATGGGCCAAATACAGCCCACCACTTGTTTTATTGGAACACATCACATTCATTCATTTATGTATTACCTATGGCTGTGTTATTACTATAACAACAGAATTGAGTAGTTGAGACAGAGACCAACCAATATGGCTGATAAAACCTAAACTGTTTACTCTCTGGCCCCTTACAAGAAAAGTAAGCTGACCCCTGTTCTAAGAGATGAAATTTGTAGTCTCAACAAATACTTATTTACATATTTGAGAAGATCCAAACAGACCTCCTGATAAAGAATGAAGATGAGGGAAAGGAGAAGAAAGGAAGAGAAACAGTAGTCCTAATATCCTACTACGACTACTAACAGAGTAGTAGTAGTAGAAGCAGTGCAGACTTGCTATAGAATTCTCTGATTTAGTTTCATGTAAACATTAGAGGAATCTCCATCTGGGCAAACTATAAACAAAGTCACTCTTTTAAATTTTCATAATAGAATGTCAAATTTGCTACCAAATCTTCAATATTATAAACATGGAGCTCTCATCAATCAACAAGACCATCCTCTCCTGAGATACTCACTAGATCACTTAACCTTGAAGTGGTGTGTAACTAATACAGCTTTGTTCCTCTAAATCCCAAGACGGCTAGAGGGGGTGCTCTCTCTGGCCTGACTAGTCACTCACCACAGGAGAAGCAGTGAGTCAGGAGTACTGGTCCATTGCAGGGAGCAGCATACAATGGGGAGGGTGACACTCCGGGTGCTACTCAGGATGTCAAGGAGACCAGTCAAATGGTAGAGGGAACAGCCACATGAAATGAGCCTCCCTTGTGACACTCATGAGTATCACAAAATATAGACTATGACTGGATTTCAGGTGAAAAATGGGGAAGGAATGGAGCCTTTCTTCCGGGTCTGAGAGGTGGAAAAAAACAAGCAAGCCACAAGGAATCAGGAGTGTGGACAGAGAGAAGTGTGAGGAAGCAGGTAGGCTTTGAGCACCTCAGACCTAGAAGTGGAGTTTAGGCCACATTCTGCCCACATCTCCTAGAGACAAGGAGGCCCCCAAAAGCACATGAGTTGCATATTGTTCTGTAGTTTTTAGCATAAGTATAGATTAGATCAGCGTTATCTGAAAGAGTCCAGGTAATGTGAAAATTACCCATCCTGCTTCTTTCTAGAAGTGCCATCCATGCATCAAGTCAGACTGCCAAAAAGAAACACATCTTGGAGGACAAAAAGAAACATAACCTGAAAGTGTCAGGTTAGGTATCTATAAAAATGTCTTCAAAAAATTGCAATCTCATTTTTGAAGGCTAATTTGTGAAAGAAATAAAGACATATGACATCAACTTCTAAAGCTTCAAAAAGTCTAATGTTGCTATTGGAGAACATATGCTTTGCACTGTCTCTTACCTAAGGATTCACATTATACACTCATCAGACAAGAAAAAGTTTCTCTCCCTCAAGGGCAGTTGGGATATTTTGTCAGACAATAAGAATTCCATAGCTCATCAAGTCTTTCTTTTATTGCCCTTGTTGTCAGAAAACTTAAAGAGCAAAATTTCAGATTTACAATAAAAATATGATTATCTTCTATGTGCCAGGCACTGTTTGGACATGTTGTTCATGCCTGTAAACAACACTGACAAGATCCTTGCCCTCTTGGGGTTTATAGTCCAGTGGGAGAAACAGACATGAAACAGACAGCTAGATCTGTTGGTAATCCCATCAGTGCAAGGGCTCAGTTCAGCCTTGGGACATTAAAAGTACACAGACAGCAACCAAAATAACCAAAAAGCAATTTCATTCTTTACTTAGCATTTCAAAGAATATGAAAGGAAACATAATTCCAAGTCCACAGAAATGCTTTTCTAAAGATCCTTTTCCCCTTTCCGAATCCCTCAGACCCCACAGCTACTCCAGAGCGTCACTCACACCAAAACTCAAAACATTCTTTCCATCCCCAGACCCATGAAGCTTTCTTTTTCTGTTTCTCCCAGCATTAACCATGTAGTTCAATTTAGCTTCTCTGCTGGTAAGCAAGAAAGAATCCTCACTCTTTAGGAGGAGAAAAGAGGTAAAATTGGGCAGGCAAGTAACAGATTCCCTTTAACAAGGAGGCAGATTGTAAGGTGGAGGGGAGGCTACAAACACCATGCTTGGGTAATTTTTGTCCAGCCATATAATTACAATTGTGAGAGGATACTGGGGAGGTGAGGTTACTAATTTAGCATAGAGGTCAGGAGAGATCTCTCTCACCAAGTGACATTTAAAGCCAAGATCTGTAGGATAAAGAGCCAGCTACCCAAAGAGCAGGAGGAAAGACGATCCTAGGTATGGGAACCTCATGGGTGAATGCCTGAGGCCTGTGCATTCTCCAGGAACTGAAATACACTAAATCTAACTGGAGCAAAATGAGCAAAGGCAAAACCGATGTGAGCTGTGGCCAGAAAGATGGGCGGGATAAAATCATGGAGGGCTTCTTAGGTCCTGGTAAGAATTTTGATATTATACCAAGTGCAATAAATAGCCAACAAAGGGTTTTAAGTAGGGCAGGGCACAATTAGATCACCGTGGATGCTTCCTGAAGAACGGACTAGGCAGGGAACACAGAAGCTGCTTGGAGATGCGGAAGGTTTAAACCAGGGAGGTGAGGATGGAGGTTACAAGCAACAGGTCTGATTTAATCTGGAGAGACTGGTGAGCAACTGATTACATGTGGAGGGAGAGAGGCAATTCTTAGAGGGAGAAGGGCAATTCTCGGGTCTCCATCTATGTACACTTGAGTAAACAGGACTGGGAGGGAGAGAGTATTTGGATAGAAATATCAACAGTTCAGTCTTGAAATTCAATCCATTACACATTAACGGAAAATTATTATATTTAGAAGTTACAGTATTTCAATTCAATTGCAATAGCTCCCTCATTGTTATATGCCCACGGCTTCCAATAGTGTCTGGCAACAAGGCAAGTGCTCAATAAATATTTGTAGAATGAACACAATTTTCTCTGGCAATTATCTCCCCAGTATTCAGAATATCTGAGCAATATCTTTAGATTAAACAAATTATCCTTGATAAAATATAATGTCACATTTGAAATGTGAAAAACATACTCATTGCTTTCATAATACAAACTACAGAAAGTAAATTTCAAGAAAATGTTCTCATCTGATGGAGCCTGAGTTTGAGGAAAACGCTTTGAAACACTGTTCTGTTTGACCTCTGATTATTTAAATTTTCTTTTTAATTCTGTGGCATGTGTGCTTTTTATTGTGAGTGACCTCAAATTCCTTCTGGAAATAGACAGGAAATAAATTAGAAAGACACACTGTGGCTCAGATTAAATGGGATTTGTGGAGTTTAATGACTAGATCCCTGCCCTCTGACCCAACCCACTTGGAGAGCACTCCTTTTAGGGGGTTCATCCTGGGAAGCAAAACTCAGGGGTTGCCCCTCAGAGGATAATGCAGCCTGGGCCCAGAGCCCCTCACCAGCGCTAGGATTTCCACACTCCCTTCTCCTTCTCTTCTCCCCACTACCATTAGTCTTAGCATTTAGCAGATAAATATCCTGGGCTAATATTTTAACAGACATTAACGATCTCTATGCTATATTTCCTTAGGTAATCCATGCAGCACTGTGGCCGGCATATGATACACAGTGAAGAAATCTTAGATAGTGGTGGCAATAATGGCATATGCATCTTTAAAGGGGCTTTCTTTATTCAAGGGAGTAAATATAAATTGTTAGAATTTCAAGAATTGGATCAAGTCAGTCAGAAGAAATTCCAGGAAAGAGGGCCTTTCAATTCCCTTCAATAAACACTACAGGGCTGGATCAGAATCTACCACTTTCTACTTTTTCCTGTTTTACTTTTATTCCTCTAACTTCTCTTTCTCTAACTTTCTTTTTAAAAGTCTTCTTATTCTATTATTCCATTTCTTTATTTCATATTTTACCCAACTTTGACTTATTTCTGGAACATTTAAGGAAACTGTCTGATCCTTTAGGTCCTAGTCACAGGGGGGGAAAAAAAGGGAAAGAAACCTGACTCCAGTTTTAGATAACAGGATTTGAGTCCCGCTGCTTATTTTAGCATCCTCATGGATAAAGAAAACGCTGTGAACTGAGATCCTGAACTCTATTGTAAATGATAGAGCATTGAACTTGTACAAATTCGCTGAAATGCTCCTGTGATGGCTAGTTTCCTGAGCTATAAAATGGATATGACAATATTTATTAATTTAAATCTAACAGAATTCATAAAAACACACTGGATATAAGGGATCTGGGGGAGACACATCCATAGCTTTGTAAGAATATTTTGAACATTGCTATAGGCATTCACGTCCACATTTTCCAACACCATTATGAAAACTAGCTTAAGCTAACAAAAATATTTGCCATGCTATTTCACAGATAACTAAATGGAATGTTGAGAGATGACAAAAAGTCCTTTTGGAAATAAGAATAAGCAACATGTATCAGTCTCTTAAAGATTTTAATATATTCTTTAGAGCGGGGTCCCTAGAACCATAGCTCTCCAACATGATTTGACTCAGTAACTGTTCCAACCCCCTCAAGAGCGATCAGTCCTGCTACCACTTCTTCTCCCAGGAAAAAAGAAAAAAAAATCCTTCTTCCTGCTCCATCCAAGTGAGCCACTGCCGCTTTTCCCTTTGTTCAGCAAGTCTTATGGAGGTTTGCCAAGTTCTGATGCAGTTTGTTGCATGCTTTAAATGCTGGAAGTGGTTATGGCCAAAGAAGGTCGGAGAACACAGCTGCTGACAGGGATGGGGAGGCACTTGGGAAAGACAGAGGCTGAGATTCAGGTCACCTTTGGGGAGAGGATTTGTGTTTACTGAATATTCATTGTTTATAGGTATTCATGCTTTTTTACAGTCTTTTTTAATGTTCCAAATTAAGAGCAGTATTTTAAACGCCTTAAAGGTGATTTGCAATTTTTTTTAAAATATAAATGATCTGGTCATTCTCTAAACAGCAGAATTGCCATCTTCTGTAAACAGAACTGGCAAGCATTTCATCAGTCTTAAAATATCCCTTGATTTCCCGCTACCCTCCTACCAATGCCTCCCTTTCCTTTTCAGAGTTCCTTAAAGCAACATTCCAGAGCACTCCAGGAGGACTTATGGGGCCCATGTCAATGCTAACGTGACTGGAAGAAGTCAGCCTGTTCAGATACACCAGGCTTACTGCTTTTCATGTGTTGTCATGAATGCTGCAGGATTTCTTAGTGGCCTTTTATTCTCTATGGCTTACAGAGTAAGAGTACTAGAACTTTCGATAATGGATAAAACAGTAAAATTTGAACCACAGGCAACGTCTTAAACTTCAGGACTTCTCTAGATTATTCTATTTTCCTGAACACAAGACAAGCAAGAGCTGTCTTACAAAGCTTGAAGCAGGGCTTTCCTGCATAATGAGTTTCAAGAAAGAGAGGAGGAAATAAAAGAATGGAATATTCTGACACTTGAATAAAATCCTGACTAATTTTATTTTGCCACACGTGGCATAATCCCTGCTTATAGAAGCCCTCAACTTCGACTTTGAGCAATTCTCAAAAAAGGTACTTCCACCCCCTCACCATCTGCATGTGCAGTCAATGGAACTCTGAAATACAAACAGCCGCGTCTATGGATGTTTAATTAAATTGTTAAGGTTCTTGAAAATGCTCAAAGATTAAGAATCCCAGTTTCCCTGTATGTGGTACAGCCATCTTTCTTGTGGTGGAATAATTTAAGCCCAGCCATACTCCTGGAAGGCAGCAACTGCTAGTTGCCTGTAAGCAGCTGCTTGTCCCTTCTCCCTTGGTAAGAGAACATTGGTTTTTAGCCAGGCACAATCCTGCCTGGAATAAAGATTACATTTCCCAGGATCCCTTGTCAAATGTGGCCACATGACTAAGTTCTGGTCAGCATTATGTAACAGAAGTTTGTGGCATTTCTGCAAAGGATTCTTAAAAGTGAGCGATCACCTTCTGCTGCCTAGAATGTAGACTTTATTGCTGGGGCTCCAGCAGCTATCTTGGATGACAAGATGACCGATTTTGAGGATAGCAACCAAATGCTGATAATGGCAGAGCAGGAAGATCTGAGTCTGGGTCCCTAACAATCTCCCAGAGAGCCGCCATACCACCCCTTATCTACCTACCCTAGATTCTTTTACTTGAAAGAGATCTAAGCATCCATCTTGTCGAGTCTCTCTTATCCAGAGTTTGGCTGTTTGATTTATAGTAACTGAACAAAATATTAGCTGATAAGCCTATCATACAATCCAAGAGGCCTGCTTGGCTCTGGAACAGGAAATTTAACTTTCCTCCTCTGTAGAAATTCCTTCACTCATGTAAAGACTATAGAGCTGAAGAGAACCTATAAGAAAATAGCCTAGCATCCTTCCCAGCAAGAGCAAGGCTTGAGAGCAGCTCTGCCTATGCCCATTATCACCAACGCCAACATCCTGTCATTCCAGTTCTAACTGCTCAACTCCAAGTGCTGTCTATCACTTGAAACCTCACTAAAACAGTACATTAGGCTTATCATGTAACCCACTATCCATCAGTTGGACGGAGGTCATCAACATCGTCACCTGTGCCTGAAACCAAAGGGCTCCCTATAGTATAGCCACTGCATTAATGCACAAAACTACTAACCTCTTTTGTTTAATGACTGTAATCAATAACAACAAATTGTAAGAACTGTAATAGTATACGGGAAGATGCCCTCTGATTTTATAAGCACCCACAGATGAATAGGATCTTAAATGCAAAACAAGATTAATAATAGTGATAACAACAGATATCACTTACTGTCACTCCCATGTCACTGCTGTTGTACTATTTGGCTAGCATCCTGCCTGACATATATTACTTGGAATTCGAAATAAATATGCTTCCTATATTACAGAGGAGGAAACTGAGGCTCTGAGAGGTTAAATAACTTGGCTAAGACTATGCAGCCAGTTCATGGTTATAGCTGAACTCAGAACTGTCTACAAGCTTAAAAATATTCTGGTTGTACAATCGTGTCTCTCAAAATGTTAGCTTAAATAATCATAAGAAAATCCTTATTTTTCTCTCTTCAGAACTACAATAAAACATTCTAATCCCACCTGCATTTTACATTAACGTGAGCACTTCAAAACAAAGCAAAAGCAAAAATAGAAACCTGATGGAATTTGCCCACAAAGGGCAAATAATGCTAGAATACTAATGAAACAAATCACAAAAGTGTTTTTCTTAATTTGACCTTTTGCTAACAGTGTTAATTTGGGGTGACCTATATGTTTCACTAACAAGGGTCATTACGCACCTTTTAATCCATAAACATCAAAACTTAAAAGAAACCCCTATAATGACACGTTCTTGTGTAATTACATCTCTTTATGCCATTCCTTTTAAAACAGGTCTGATTTATTTCCCACCTCTCTGTTGAGCTCTTACTTCAATAAAAGAAAAGAACACAAAGAAATCAAGCCCTTCCAGCATTCATTGAAGACGTCAAGCAATTTACCCAGGATTCCAAGAATAAACGAGTTAAAAACAAACAGGGGGAAGAAATCAATCTTTCTGTGAAAAAGAAGATACGTCCATGTATGTACATATGTGTACGTATGTGTTTGGGGGGTATTTCTATTTAACTTAAAGATATATATAAAACATGGTAATTACATTAAAAGTTTATCATTAGAATAATCAATATTTTCATGAGCTGCTAAAAGCTAAAGAATTAAAAGCCCATGAGAAGAAAGTCAAACAGAAGGTTAGAGCTCCCTCTTTCTTTTTCTTGAAGAAATTCACCAAAACTGCTCTGCTAGGAGACAAAGTTATCAAGCAACCGCCTAGTAGCATTCATGCTCAGAGCAAAGTGTTTCTGCAGCCTCTCTCCAGGTGCCACAAGCAGGAGAGTACACTTAGTGGTAGTTCATTATTCACAAGAGATTTAACGAGTAGAAATAAGCACTTTTAAAAGCAGAAATACTCACAAAGCCATTTCAAACTGTTCCAGCCATTTTTTCTTTAAATCTTTTGTCTTGCAATAAAATTCTAACCCATTTTGTCCTTGGGTATGGATGAGGTAGAAGCCATAAGACCACTGTTAAAATTAATATTCCTCAGGTTAATATTTATCACTCATTAATAACATGATGTTTCCAAATTCACTAAAACACTACCATAATCATTCACAAACCTCTCACAACATTATCACTGTACAAATTGTGAACAATCAAGATTACTGTAGTCAACTTCATCTATATAACAATTTCTATGCCAAACGCATTTGTTTTGATCATTAAGGCATTAGAGATGATCATAACAGCTGTGGCAATGTCCAATTATTTCTCACAGAGGTTTGCTCCTAATCAATCTCTAGGAACAAAAACACCTGGATTGACAAGCCACCTCTCACATGAATGTATTAGCACACTTTCCCTGAATAAGACTAAATTACAGTTACTAATTTCCAAGAATTCACCTTTTTATTTTCTTTATCAGTTGTAGGATTGTTGGCTATTTTGTACTGCTGAAGATCTATTATTTCCTTCATTTCATAGTTATCGCCTTTCCTTTTACATACAATCACTGCCAAATCAAACAAGAAGATATGCCTGAGAGAGAAGGAGACAAAGGGAGAAAAGAGATTGATTGATTTAAAATGGTTTGGAAGCATGTATGTTAATTCTTCTCTGGTAAAATTTAACTAAACCAACCAAACATTTTTGCTTTGAGTTAAAGACAAAGGCAGTGCTGCGCACTGAAAAGAATGAACTCTGTGTATCCTGGCACTTCCCTCTACTAAATAGATGGCCTCACTGTACCTCAGTTTCCTCACTGAAAAAACAGACCAAATTATAATAAGAACGATATCCACACTGAAGAGGTGCTGTAAGGAACAGCTGAGATAAGCAGTAAAGCGTTTTCATGAGCAATTACTTTTTTCTGGTTTTAGTTTAAAAGCTGAACATTTACAGAAAAATATTAACGACAACAATAGCAGTTAAGTTCCACTGATGTTACTGGGAGTCAGCCAGAATGCCTTGAGCTGCGCTCATCCCCTTCACAAAGACGACTCACTGGACTTAAATCCCCAGGACCACGTGCGGAGGTGGGTATTATTATCAGCTTGATATTATTGGGGAGAATATTATCGGGGCTTAGAGAAGTTCGATAATTTGCTCAAGGTCACACTGCTAGTGAGGTGCAGAGCAAGAGTCACACTCGGGTCTAATTGTGGGGCCTGCGCTCTTCCCCTCTCTGCTGCTCCTCATCATTTAATAGAGCACCTGAAACACAAATCGAGCGATATCTGAGCAAAATGTAAACTAGAAGAATTATGGTTAAATTTGCATGTTGATATTTCTCTCCTTTCTTATTAAAAACAATGGAATTGGGGGAGAAAACAAACCTTTTAATCCTACCACCCAATACCAATACTTATATCTTTTCAAAAACTCTCATTGATAAACACACATACATTTTTTAAACAATGATAATGATAATGATACAGTCACATGGCTCTGATACTTGCATCACTGTCAAATCCTATTTTCCCTGAGAGGCTAAAAGGATCTCTCTCCCAGGAACTACCTGTAGAGCCTGGGTATCAAGGAGGAAGCAAGTGCTGATGCTGCCCCCTGCTGGCTGACTTTCTCATCTCCAAAGGTTCCAGAAAATGGCCATTTCTACCAAATGGATCAGTTTCACAATCATATATACATAATTAGGGACACCTGGTCAAGCTCACTCATCTTCATGGATTTCATCTGCAAGTTTCCTTCAAGAAAATCTCACTAAATGGTCATCATTTAGACTTCCTTTTTAGGACATTTTGTATTATTTCTAGTTATTTTAAAATGAATACCAAAAAAAAAAGAATGAAACAATGGTGTTTTTATGGTAATTATCTATTGCTACTTTATGTCTACTCTTATTTTAATGTGCACCTTTTTTTACTCTAGCCGACATTCTATATTTGCCAGTGCCTTCTCAAGCAATTAAACTTACACAAATCAACAGACATTAGAACCTAGAGGGAAATACTTAACTGCTCTATATGAGAAAACTTTAGAAAACCACAGATTGGTCTGTCCCCTTGTTTTTCTTCCTCTATTTCCCTCCTTTGTCCTGGAGGAATTGTTTTGAAGATTTTATCAATCTTCTGATACTAATTATTTTGAAAACAAGTATTGCTCCTCTTTTCTCACCTTTCTTGTTTTGTATGCTTGTCTAGAGTAGTTATCCGAATTTCACCATCTCCCTGAGGTCGTCCAAAAAGCAACACTGGTTGATTCTAAAATATAAAATGTACATGTCTCAGTTTTTCAGAAGCATATAAAAACAGAAATAAATATCAGTGAGGATATGTACTAGGGACATCTACCTTATTACATTACAAATTTTATCATTTTACATTTTTAGCATACTCACTCTACAGAGCTCAGGTCTGTATGATACATTTTCAAAAACAGTCTGTCCTTGGTCAGTCCAGGAGGTATACTGAGGACACTTAATTGATTTTACTTTTAACCCAACTGGGGAAGTTAGCTACCAAAAGAGAGAATTAATTGCAAGAATTCAAATCACAAGGAAGCTACAGCAACTAATATTTATTGAACATCCACTGTAATACGTATAGGAAAAAATGACACAGACCCTGCACCCATGGAACATACTGCCCCGTGAGGGGCAAATACTCACAGAAGTATATAATTACACATGTGCAATTGCCACGAAGGAGGAGCACAGGAAGCAAGCATAGCCAGGGAACCTAATTTGATCTAGGGAGTCAAGAATGGCTTCCCTGAGCTAAGATCTCAAGAATGAAAAGTTCTGATTTAATGATTAAAAATAATGAGCCATTTCCCCAGAGGTAGGCAATAACATTTTTTTTAAGTTATTTATGAGCATCTACTGTACAAGGTGCTAAGGAAAAAAAATTGACTGAAAATTATCACTAACATCTAGGAGATTACATTCTCATAAAGGAGATAGATACATATTTAACTACACTACAAAAAAAGTAGAGAAATAAAAATTCTCTATCAAAATCCCAATGATATTTTTTTCAGAAAAAGAAAATTTCATACGAAATATCACATGGAATCTCAAGGAAGCCTTAATACACAAAGCGATCTGGAAGAAGAACAAAGATGGGGTCTCACACTTCCTGACTGCAAAACTTATGACAAAGCTACGGTAACAAAAACAGTGTGGCGCCGGCCTGAAGACAGACTACTAGACCAATGGAATAGAACAGAACATGCAGATATAAGCCCTCACATATCCGGTCAAATGATTTTTGACAAGGATGCCAAGACCATTCAATGGGGATAGGACAGCCTTTTCAACAAATGATGCTGGGGAAACCGGATGTGCACAGGCACAGGAAGGAACTTGGACCCTTACCTTACACTGTATACAGAAATTAACTCAAAATGAATCAAAGAGCTGAAAATATAAAACTCAGAAGAAAACATAGGGGGAAAGGTTTATGACATTGGACCTAGTAATGATTTCTTGGATGTGACACTAAAAGCAAAGGCAACAAAAGAAAAGATTGATAAGTTGGACTTCATCAAAATTAAAAAGTTTCAGCTAAAGATACTATCAACAGAGTAAAAAGGCAATCCATAAAATGGGAGAAAATATTTGCAAAAAAAAATGTATGATAAGAATTGATACCTAGAATAAAGAACTCATATCTCAACAACAAAAAACAAACAACAGATTCAAAAATAGGCAACAGACTTGAAGAGACATTTCTCCAAGGAAGATATACGAATGGCCAAGAAGCACATGAAAAGATGTTTAATATCACTAATCATTAGGAAAATGCAAAATCAAAACCACAATGAGATACCACTTCACATCCATTTGGATGGATATTATCAAAAAAAAAAAAAAGAAAGAAAAGAACAAGTGTTGGCAAGGATGTGGAGACACTGGAATTCCTGTGCATTGCTGGTGGGAATGTAAAACGGTGCAGCCACTGTGAAAAACAACATGGCTATTCCTCAAAAAATTAAATATAGAATTACCATAAAATTGAGCAATTCCACTTTTGGGTATATAAGCAAAAAAAGTGAAGGCAGGGACTCAAACAGATATTGCTACACCCATGTTCATAGCAGCAATATTCACAACAGGGGGAAGCAACCCAAGTGTCCATAGACAGAAGAATGGATAAACAAAATGTGGGCTATATACAGTCAGTGTTATATTATTCAGCCTTAAAAAGGAATATCTTGAAAAAAAAAGACGACATTCTGACATGTGCTTCAAAATGAATAAACATTAAAGACATTATGCTAAGTGAGACAAGCCAGTCACAAAAGGACTAATATATATTGTATGATTCCTCTTACTCGAGGTACTCAGAGTAGTCAAATTCATAAAGACAGAAGGTAGAAGAGTGGTTGCCAGGGCCTGGGAGGAGGGGAAAATGGAGAGTTCGTGTGTAACAGGTACAGAGTTTCGGTTTTACAAGATGAAAAGAGTTATGGAGATGGATGGTGGGGATGGCTGCACAACAATATAAATGTACTTAATGTCACAAAACTGTAAGTTTAAAAATGGTAAATTTAATGTTATATATATTTTACCACAACAAAAAAACATGCCTAACAGCTATTCAGGCAACGTGCTACGGAATTACAAAGAGAAAGGATAACAGGAGATTAGGAAAAGGATTTATTTTAGTTGGACCTTGAAGGAATTCAATAGGAAATAATGGGAAAAGACATTCTAGGCTCTGACAAGTTTACCACCAAAGGCAGAGTGATAAAAATGTACGGCAAATGGGAGACCGCACAACACAGCAGGGTAGCTGCCATGTAAAGTACGTGGGCAGTTATTAACCGGATGAGTCCAGGAAAAGAGTTTAAGTCCACATCATTGAGGGCCTTAAATATCATGCTAAGGAATGTTCACTGAATCCTGAAGGCAACAGAAAATTTTGACAAGTTTGAGAAAGAGCGTGAATTGAGAAATTCACATTTTGGAAATGCAACTATAGGAAGAGATGATTAGAGGCTTCTGTGACTCGAAAGGTGGCAGATGAGGTCCTGGAATGGAAAAGTGGCTGTATGTGTGAAAAGAAGAAATAAGCTCAAGACGTTTCAGAGAAAGAAGTAATAAAACTGCTCTGCCAAGAAAAGTATCTTAAAATCCATTCATTTATCCCTATTTTCACTGCCCATAGCTTAATCCAGGCCTCCAACATCTCTCTCTTGAAATCACCTCAACAACTTGCTGACTGGCCTGCCGCTAAATGGGTTTTCTTTCTTTTTTTTTTTTTTTTTAAAGATTGGCACCTGAGCTAACAACTGTTGCCAATCTTTTTTTTTTTTTTGCTTTTTTTCCCCAGAATCCCCCCAGTACATAGTTGTATATTTTAGTTGTGGGTCCTTCTAATTGTGGCATGTGGGACGCCACCTCAACGTGGCCTAATAAGCAGTGCCATGTCCACCCCGAGGATCCAAACGGGTGAAACCCTGGGCCACCGAAGCGGAGCGCGCGAACTTAACCACTTGGCCAAGGGCCGGCCCCCTAAATGGGTTTTCTTGAAATGTAAATCAGACTGTGAAACTGATAAAAACCTTCCACTGGCTTCCCACTGCAATCACAGTAAAAGCACAACTCAGCGCCATGGCCTCGAGGCTGGGGGTGCACAGCTCTCCTGCCTACCTCTCCCACTTCAGAGCCCACCATTCTTCCTTTCACTTCCAATTGCCAGCCACCCTAGCCCTTCAGCTTCTTGAACCCCCCCGGCTCTTGCCTATCTCTGGGCATTTCACTTGCCATAGGTTCTGCCTGAATCCTCTCCCCGCAGATCTTTATGCCACTGGATTTTTTTCTGATTCTTCAGGTTCAAGTGGCAAATGACTGAGAAGGACTTTGTCTAACCATCTTATCTAAACCAGGACTCCCCTTATTATCCTCTATTACAGCAGCTCACTCACAGCACTAGTCTCGAGATGGCATTTTTACTGTCTCCTCAACCATGACCATGCTGTTCACAGCTATAGATTCAGTCCCAGGCAAAACGTCTGGCACCCAGTAGTTACCCAATAAATATACATTAAATAAATAATAAACAGGAATCAGCTGTGAGTATGTATGAGGGTGAGGGGAAGAAAAGAAAAAAATGGACTTCAATGTTTGGAATTTGGACTGCTGGGGGAAGAGGCACACTGTGATTAAGGTGAGAGTGACAAATGATGGCAGAAAGTCCCTGGACAATGATATGTCACAGGTGCCACTAGATGTCCAAGTGACTGCTGCCAAATAGAGGAATAGGTAAAAGGCTGGAACAACAGAAACGTGAAGGTAAACTTTCTTTTCTTCAAAAACAACTCCTAAAATGTCTCCTGATTTGTGGGTGAGGGGGAGTTGGATGGAAGCATAATTACATACCAAATTTTCTATAGATAACTGAAACTGTTTAATTTCACGAAGGGTCTCATTATCTCTCTTCACTTCATTCACATATTGTGCCAAATCCTAAAGGATGAAGAGAAGGGTACAAAAAGAAGGCACAATAAGATTGGAGAAGAGATGAGAACTGTTTGAAAGAAAACACGTCATTAATTTCATTAGTGGTAAATGGAACCACCACAACTTTTCAATGACAATACAATGGATCCCCAATCCATCAAAGCTGCATCTCAAAAGCAATTTTAAAATGTCTGGGGTACAGCTGGGAAGACTGAAGAGTTGTCATTTACCACACCCTTGAGAAGAATAAGGATAAAAAGTAAACAAAATATGCCACTAGGCAGAACAACAAAACGGAAACTAGGTCAGGAGAATGTAAATTCCAAACACATTAATAACCGACCTCTAGAGAATTACATTTTTACCTGGGTTAGAATAAGGGCAATCAGGAAGGATTAGCAGGGAGAAAAAGTAACTAGAAGTCAGACAATGAATCTAGCAGGACTGTTTTCTGCAACCAGTTAGTATCTTAGTTCCTGAGAGCATTCAGTCCAGGAAGCCAGCTCAATTTTAAAGAGCTAATAAAGGAGAAGTGAAGGAGACAGAGAGAAACTAAAGAGCACAAAAATGAATTCAAGTGAACTAACAATGCTGGCCGTGTTTCTCCATGTGCCTTCACCTATTTTAAACTGTCTTTTCTCATATTTGAGGAAACATTAGCTAATCTTTCCATACTGTAACTAGCTATTTTTATTATATGTGCTCTAGATTTTCCTGTTTTCTGGGTTTTCTTTTTTCTCTACCCTCTCAAATTTATCTGCAACCGTAGGAGCAGAACTCTGACAAAAAGCAGGTCCTTACTTTGTTCTAAATGAAAGCCTGAGTTTTCATAGGATGTATCTATAAATGATTTCTTTAAAAAGTGGAAAGTTGGTCTGATTTTTTTATAATAATAAATAATTGTGTGATGTTTCCTGACAGGCCACTAAAATCAGCTAAAGTAGCAGAGCTAACACTGAAATGGGCACAGAGACACATAAGTAAGTATGCATTGCTCTGAGCAGAGTCACATTGGCATTTTGTATGGTATAAAAACTGACTAATTTTGATTTCTAAATTTGAATGGGATTAATTCCATGTACATTTTTATAGTAGGTAGGTTTTATAAACTGGCTTAACGACTGTTAATATTGAGTACACATATATACCACAAAAAACAAAACTAAAAATATCTGCCTATGTTTTAAGTTAGGGCCAATTTTAAGTTAGGGGCAAATATTATCTCTTTCAAAGTCCAAGTCCACCGTAACGTGGAAATTGGGATTTTATAGATTGCTAAATATGTTCAAAAAGTCTGCCTTTACCTACTCGTAGTTCTTGATTTTCAGATTTGCCTGAAAGTAGAAACCCAAACTGAAATCCACTTGTGTTGACGCACAGCATCCATAAAGCTAAACCTGGCAGATACCCTCACTTGAGGAAAGAAGTCACACCAGTGTTCTGTGTCACCAGCTGACCTGGTGCTCATGAAGCCAACAGCTTTCTATTAGTAACCGTACAAAGTATGTAAAATAAAATCGTTATGTTAAATCATTCCTGGTGGTTATGAAAGTTGTCATGTTATTCATAAATAAGAAAAGTTATTTTAATATACCTCTTGGTTTTATGTGTTTCGGTCTAACAAATCCATGCAAGGATACCTATTTCAGTTAAAAATGTCTAGCTCTCCTGATCAAAAACAAAATTATACAAATACTTATATGCATAATATATTAGCACATCATACATAGATAGTAACAGTTTGTATTCTATTGTTTTGAGGCAAGAATAAAAAATACAGACAAGATAATGATATGTCTGCCTTACCTTCATTGCATCGAGAGCCAGTTTCAGATTCGCCTTCTCCACAGGATCAGTGGTATGTTTGACCAGCTCCTATTTGGAAGATATAGTGGAGTACTACTTTTGACAAATTAAAACCAAAACTTACAAAAGAAAACATTTAAAAAATAAACCATTTTTATCCTTATCTGCATCACAATGTGATAAATCTAATGTAACTAGGCTCTATTTTCATCAAAATTTTCAATCTGTAAGAAGACCAACTAGATACCAAAAGAGCCTGAGACAATGGTTGGAAACATTTTCCTTTCAAAGACGAACCCAATTCTATCCCCCATCATTACAGGAACCCTCTCCCGAAATGTTAGGAAAGATCCCCTCATTGCCAGTTGAACTGATACTTTTCACTCTTTATCAAGCTTGGCTTCTCTACGGCTTTTGATTCTGATGACTACACCTCTCCTTTGGCTTCAGGGACATTAGGATCTTCTGTTTGTTGCTGTTATGGTTGTTTGTTAGTTTGTTGTTCTGCCTATCCATCCATCTTTCATACTTCTTTCTTTATTGCACCTTAGAAAGTTATTGTTCCCTAGATTTTCACCTTAGTTTTCTGTTATTCTTATTTTACATACTCTGCAGATTCTATCATAACCCTTGCCACAATGTCAACTATCACCTGAGACAATCACTCTGTAATGAATGTGCTCAACTCAGAACTCATGCCTGAGTCTCAGACTCATCTGTCCAATGAAATAGCTCTACCTATTAGAACTAATAGTATCTCATAAACCTCTCCAATTCAACATGTCCAAACTTAATGCATCTTCACTCACAATTCTACTCTTGTTCCTGTTTATGTTTTATTGAATGATGGCACTTTCATCAGTGTAATGATGACCTGAAAGGTGCCCAAGGTGTCCGAGACACCCCTCTCTCTCCCCCGTCACTATGTTCTGGTGACAGTAACCCTGACCGTTCCCTTGAAACCATCCTTACTGCCCTACCTTGGTTCAGATTGTTACTCTTTTCAAATGGGTCTTTATAATAGGCTCCTGATTGATCTTCTGACTTGCAGTCTCTCCTCACTATAATCTATTCAGTCTATCGACATCAGAGTTAGGTTTCTAAATTGTAAATCAGATCTTGTCTCTACCCTATTTAGACTTCTGTGATGCCCACAAAAGTTTCAGGTTGTTATCCATACCTCTTAGACAGACCCTTCAGGATCTAAATTGGGTAAACCTCTCCCAACTTCTCTCTCCACTTCCGCCCAAACAATCTATAGTCTATTCATATTAGATTAACTGCAATTCTCAAAATAGTTCTAGTATCTGACCCCATTAGGCATGCTGTTTTCTCTTAGAAAGCCCTTCCCCTCTCTGATCCACCTGTCAAACTCTTAGTCTTCCTTCAAAACCCAGTTCAAGAATCATTCCTCTGTGAAGCTTTCTATGACACAGAGGCCTCTACTCAAGTCCCCAGCCTCCTTAGGCATAATTAACTAAGCCTTTATTTGTCCCCTCTGCATATCTATCACATTGCGTTGTACTTGGCAGCTTACATTTCATTCTCCCCATCTAAACAGTGCACTCCTCCAGGGCCTAGGGGCTATTTTACAACACATGTGCCTAATACTGTGTGTGGTCCAGGGGAGTCACTCAAAACTCTTGGCTGAATTCAATACCAGTAGTGTTTCTGGTCATAAATAGGACCTACAGACATCAAATCTGTTACATATAATAAACTCGTCAAAGTTATATTCTTTTATTTCTATTTTTACTCTCTTTATTAAATAGTAATAGCAAATTATTCTCAAACTTTCAAACTCCCCACTATAAAATATTCTAATTTTATAAGCCTGTGCTTTCAAATCATAAAGCCTTTCAAAAATGATTTCCCCACTAAAATCTAGAAGTAGGAAATGTTCAAATTCATATCACATTTATTCAAATTTCTAAACATCAGACAAATAAATTCTACTCTACACTATTTCAAGATGGAAAAACATTTCTAGAATTTTTATCTGTATGTAGTGCCCCAAATAAAATTTTTCCTATTTTAAAAAATTATCATGAAACCAAACATAATTTTGAAATTTAAAATACGAAACAATCCAAGAGGAATTAGGAAAAAAAGTCTGTGGCATTTCAAAAAGCTAAAGTCCTATTTTATACTTTTATAAGTCTGTCTAAAGCCTTAGAAGTGACCAAAATAGATGCTGCTGGAAAACTGCACCTTCTAAATTCTTCAATTGATATCTGACTATACCAAAGTTACAAAATAAATTATCTTTTTTTGGACACGTTTTTCGTTCCATGACGTCTTAGAAACTGATTGCCTATGTCTTATTACTTTTTCATAAAATCCAATTGGATTAAGTTGCTTCGAGTTTGAGTCTCATAAACGTTTTAATGCATTTTTAAGGAATAATCAGGGTCTGAATTTTTCTGATTTCTCAGTAGAACAAAAATAGAGATGACTAATAATTTTGTGGCTACAGTTCAAGAAATTTAATATACAAGATGTACAAAGCACAGCAGACTCAAAATTATATTTCACGTACAGGTAGCAGATCTTTTTAAAGTGACATCTCACAAGCATCAGCGGAGTTGACAGACAGACATTTCTTTGGAGCAGAACTAATGAGTCTCCTGGTACAGCTATCAAATTAAATTTATAAGACTCTCCACCCTCATTAGAAGACTAACCGTGGAAACCATAAGCTTTGGGGTTATAACAAGAATCACTTCAAAATAAATGTAGTCTTATTGTAATTCACTATAGCAGAACACAACCCAGAATGTGTCACAATTCTCTTTAGTTTATGGTTGTAAGGCAAAAAGTCTAACACAATTAACCTAACAAAATTCAAGTGTGTCGCAACACTGAGATTCTAATAAATGATTAATGCTCACTACAGAGGACTTAGTTGAAGGGATCTTTTTATTTGTTTTGCCTTGCGTTTTAATTCTTTTAAAGACAGTTCTGTTGGAAGGACACAAAATGTGACTTTGTAGAAAATACAGAATCATCATTGCTGATAGGAAGAAAAAGTTTCCAGCTCTTCTGTTATTTCCCACTTAGCTGTACTAATAAGTGAAAATTGTAAGGGGATAGAGCCCCAAACGTGGAGCCTGTGGAGCATAGCTGATGCTTCATTAATATTTTGTTGAATGAATAAATGAACAAATAAACAAACAAACAGCGTTAAGTTACATACCTGGAGGAGAAGGTGATACTTTAAAACACGTTGCATAGGAACCACAAGCAAATCTCGAAGAGTGAATTTCCCATTATTTGCTCTTTTGGAACATTCCTAATGAAATGTTTTTTAAAAACTTCTTTTAAAAGTTTTGTTAGTTTCATCAAAGGCAGTCATAAAACAAAATGCAGAAAGGCCTTTTGCAATAAAAGATGCAAAAGCCATAAACAACACTGTTATTATATAATAAATATTTTGTTGTTTTCCTTAACAATCCTCCTTTCTAAAAAATAGAAAGTATCTTTAATTAAAAACCAAGGAAACAAACAAATCTTGTAGCATTTCAACCCTAAATAGGACTCCATAGTAGAACTATTTTATGCATGAAGATTACTTTCTGTAGTGGCCCTCCAAGGTCTTCCTCCACTTACCCTCCTAGCTCTACCTTCCACCAATCTCCCCTCGTGGGCCTGTGGACCAGGCATCAACAAGAAGGCCCTACTCATCAAACCTGCCATGTGCCTTTCCCACCATCATGCCTTGGTTTGTTCAGTTTCCTTCAAATCCCATGTGCTTTGTCCAGTTTCCAGCAAAATTCATCATCCTCTTGAATAACTATACTTCTAGGCTTTTAGTAATAATCCCAATCAAAATTATGCTCTCTCTCTCTGTGCTTTGTGGGTCTTTTAGTTATTGTATATAATATCTTCCCCAATATATAATATCTTTTATCCCTCTAAGAATCTAGTATTTGCTTAAAAAATATTTACCTGCATGAAATGGAATGACTGACTGAAAATTTGCTAACGTATAACCCTACTACTGGATTCAAAGTTGTAAAATCCTCAGATTTTATTTTTTTAATCTCACACTCTTCTTTCTTAAAAGTTCATCTAAAAATAGTATTGATCTGTTCACTCTTTTGACATTAACTATGACTTTGAGGCAAGTACTTTGAATTTGAAGTGTCAGCCTGAATTTAAATCAAGTTTGGCTAACTCTTGGCTGTGTCACCTTGAACAAGTTCCTTTTCTAATTTTATGGTTTCTCACATATCTGTGGTCTAGTCCAAAAAAAAAAAAAAAAGCAATGAAGTTCCATAAAAATATTATTATTAGCAAGCAACTTTGAGCCCAAAAGCCTCAGACAATTGCACATCCCAGACCAAGGAATTTTCCAGCTCATGGAAGGAGTTGTGTTCAAGAAGATACTCCTTTGTTCGTGAGTTTGTTTCCCCTTTGCCCACACCTAGCTTTCCTGGCACATGGAAGGATGTGTTATCAGAAGCTATAAAGCAAACACCATTAGCTCTAATGACCATAGTGACTTAACGAGTGCCTGACTACAGCTCTTAAGCAAGAAGAACTGGGGACACATCTTGACATGTTAGTTCATGTCTTGTCAATTGCTGCAATTCACTGGAAGGATAACTATTTCAACTGACTTCTTTCTTCTACAGATTGTAGAAAGTTCTGGATCATGGGTCTCAAATAGGAGGTTAAACTGTTATCACTATTGTAATGAATGGGTCTCATCTTTCCAGCTGCATTTTAAACTTCTTGGAATTAAAGTTGTATCTTACACTTCTTATACCAAGCCTTCTTAACACAGTGTTAGAAACAAAAATGTCATACATTTAAAATTCACCTTGCTATATTATGAATTCAGTTTAAAACTGTTAGGGACAAAATTACTTCCTTTAATTTCTAAGTTATAGGCTCAGGAAGTAAAGAAACTAACGTTACTGGCATTTCCTAAAACTGGGGGGCCTGAGACTGAGGTGTAAAATTCTTACTAGTATCGAAAATAAATAAAGGGTAGAAATGATTCTTTGAAAACATCCATTCACGTGCCTAGCCTAAACTCCACTTCTAATTGAAAAGAAAATCAAATGGAATAGGGATGAGCCAGCTTACCGGGCAAGACAAAGAGATTCTATTATCCTTCACCCCATGTTATTTTGGTTCCAAAGAAGAGAAGAAAAAAAAATCAACAAGAGCAAAAATAACCACAAAACAGAAGACAGGAAGGAGGCAGAGAGGTACCAAGAATAGCAGCTTTCCGCCCATCATGCTGCGAATTGCAGAGTACGGTTCCAGCAACCACATATATGATCATGGTCCCATAAGCCCATGCAGTGGTGGTACTATATGGAGTATCATATAGTAGGTGGTATACTTACTTACTAAGTATAATACCATATAGCCTAGGTATGTAGTAGGCTATGCCCTCTAGGTTTGTAGAAGGACACTTTATGAAGGACACACAATGACAAAATCGCCTGACACATTTCTCACAACATATCCCCATTGTTAAGTGATGCATGACTGTACTTCCAAATCAGGCAAGTGGTCAGAGGTAGGAGCCTTTCAGATGAGGAAAGGACAGCCAGCAGCACCCCGCCCCAAGCCTGAGGTCCTCTCTTTCCGTAAGACTGATAGTGACTGCACAAACTATGTACCTAAAGCCTCAGAGAATGGTCAGGGGGCAGGACTTTGACAGTGACTCTGAAAGAAGGGAGAGGAACATACAAACAGTGCTGAGAATATAATGGAGGGCTGGTTGACAACTTGCTGACTCCTGTCTTGAGCCAGAATTTTATATATTTGTTAAAAAAAAAAAAAATGCTTTAATGATAGCTCTATCAGGAACTAATTGCGTAAGTTGTAAAGTTTTATCTTACCATCATATCTTAATTTGAGTCAAGGTGGCTCATAGTTCTACACTTAAGAGGTTCTATTCTCCAAAGAGGGGCAGGAACCCTTTACACTAACAAGGCTGTCAGGATGTTATTTAGTGGTGAGTCAAACCATCTTCAAACATAGGGCCGCTTCATCAAAGGGTTGTTAAGAGGTAAGGAAAAAAGATCCATGACAAAGAGTCAGTACACTACTTGGTAGCCTGTTGATGTGCAAACTTTCTAACCAATAGTTCCCCTTTGTTATGAGTTATGAAATCACCCCAGATATGCTAAAACAATGAAGGGGTTCTGATTTGAAAATCATCTGCCTCTTTTCTTCCCTGTTCGTCCTCTGATCTCAGTGCTAAACTGAACAAAGAGCAGCAAAGGGGACACTCAAGGGCCAGCTAAGCCACACGCAGTCATTTCCGAGTTGACTCTATACCTCTACCTGAAACTTCAGAAAATCCAAACATATGGATAATACATTTGAGATAATTCATAAAACATATAATCATTTTTCAAAAGTTCTTTGAAAGTGCAAACTCTTCTTGTGAAAAAAAAAATGATGTTCAAGAAAAATGACAATAGTTTCCAGACTTATTTTCCATTGCTACCATGTGCTCTGTTCACACTGGCCTACTCCCCATTTCTCAAACTTTCCCGACTTTTCTGGTCAAGACATAACAATTTCTCCAGAATGCTCTCCCTGTAATCTCATCTGTCGAGACTCACCCCATTCTTCAGTGACCTAACTCAAGTAATACCTCTTCAGAGAAATCTTCTACATTTTCCCTATCCTGAAGTGATCACTCAGTCTTACCCACGGAGCCCTGTCAACCAGTGCTCGTCACATACTACTTAATCTTATGATGTTTGTGTCTGTCGTCTTCCTTCTTATGAGCAACAGCCATACATTTTTATACGCCTGACCTTAAATGTCTTATATTTTTAACAAACATTTTAAATTTACATATACATTATCTTACATATATCTTATTCCTCCTGCACCTCTTACTACCTAGATGACCCTGGTCAAATTACTCATAACCTCTCTGAACCTTGGCTTTCTCATTCATCAGCTAAGAAAATTAATTGTATCTATCTCACAGAGTTCTGAGAATCTAATGAGACAATGCATGGACAACAGAGAGCCGTAAGTCTTAAATTTTACTATTGTTATTATTATTATTACCATATCATTATTTTATAGAGCTATCTATTAAAATATTTTATAAAACTGACTTGAAATTAAATTGTGAATACACTGGGAAGTTTACGGTTGCATTGATCATGAAAAGGAATATAATTGCTTTTAGTTTTATTTTACGTTATTTCATAAACTAACAAAAAATAAACAGGCACCTCTAATTTCAGTTTGACATCTTCTTTTGTCTTAGAAATGTAGTCTAAACTAGAGATGGCCGACTCCACTCCACTGCAGTACTGCCCATAAATAACCAACCTGAAAAGGAAGAAGAGAGGGAGGAATCTGTAGGGCGAAAAACCAGTAATGAAGTGGAAGGGGAAAGAGGCAGAATTTCTATCTTTCTAAAACCACAGTTAGGGAGAATCAGACAAATCTTACTTGTCCTGCAGCTCTAACGACCTAGGTAACCCTGGGCAAATTACTCACATCTCTGAACCTCAGCTTTCTCAGTTCTTTTTAAGACACATCACACATCCAGTCATAGAATGAAGGTCACTCATACTTATGGTATAAAAAAATGACTAATTTTGATTTCTAAATTTGAATGGGATTAATTCCATGTACATTTTTATAGTAGGTAGGTTTTACAAATTGGCTTAATGACTTTTAATATTGAGTACACATATACACCACAAAAACAAAACTAAACATTTCTGTTTAAGTTCCTATTAGAGATCAACTTTTTACTGTTAATTCACACTCAGGTACAGTTTTATTTTATACTCTAATTTTATTGTAATCACTACTTATGACTCTACTCAATAATAAACTTCCTACACCTTCCTACTTTTTAATTAAGGAAAATACATTATTTGAAAAGTGGGGATGAGAAGCCTGAACAGTACTGGATAGAAGATAACTCACATTGCATGGAGTTAAGCTTGCTTCAGGAAGGCTATCTCTGGAGTAATACAGATATTTTGCAAAGAGGCTGGGTACTTTATTGCTTCTTTTACCTCTCCTTTTGGAAAAAACTACTAATAAGTTAATGTTTATCTCATTGTTGATGCAAAGCAATTCCTTAGCCACTTCTTAGTCAGTACTAGGAACTATAGCGCCTGATTTAAAAAGACAGAACTATATTTTTTCCCCCAAGAAAGATTAGCCCTGAGCTAACATCCACCGCCAATCCTCCTCTTTTTGCTGAGATTGGCCCTGAGCTAACATCCATACCCATCTTCCCCTATTTTAGATGTGGGACACTTGCCACACCATGGCTTGATAAGCAGTGCTTAGGTTCGCACCTGGGCTCTGAACCAGCGACCTCCAGGCGGCCGAAGCAGAGTGCGCAAACTTAACATGGGCCAGCCCCGAGAGAACTATATTTTAAATGAAATTCCTTGGTACTTTAATTCATTTGAGTTGTTCAGAAGATGTTTTTCAAACTTAGAAAGGGAAACTGACTTTACCTGTGAATCTAATACTCCAAAATAGAGAATTATAAAATATTAGAGTTGGAAAAAGCACTAGGTACCAGCTAATCTACATCTAACATTTACAAGATGGAGAAAAGGATGCTGCTCAGAGAGTTAAAATGACTTCCTGCAAACTACAGAAGTCAAGGGTGACAGGGTCTGTAAAAGAACCTACACCTTCTGATTGGCAATGCAGAAGTCTGGATGCCTTTTTTTTTTCACTTTTTTTTTTTCTGATATACATATAGAGCTCAAACTACCACCCTGAGATCAGCTGTCCCATGCTTTTGCTACTCTCTAAGTAGTATCATTTTTTTTTTCTTTTTGAGGAAGATTAGCCCTGAGCTAACTGCCGCCAATCTTCCTCTTTTTGCTGAGCAAGGCTGGCCCTGAGCTAACATCCGTGCCCATCTTCCTCTACTTTATATGTGGATGCCTACCACAGCATGGCTTTTGCCAAGTGGTGCCATGTCTGCACCCAGGATCCAAACCGGCAAACCCCGGGCTGCTGAGAAGCGAAACATGCCAATTTAACCACTGCGCCACTGGGCTGGCCCCCTAAGTAGTATCTTAATTAACAGTAATAATAGCTACTTATGAGCAATTTTGATACTAACCTTCACTATAATTACAAACTAATAGCCACAAAATTTAAAAGTTACCTTTCCTTGTAGTTAATGAAAACTTGATACAAGTTCTGGTCATTTTTATTTACAATGGAATCATGAATCTCTTGCATTAGGTTCCGATGAACTTTTACAAGTTCCTTAGAAAAGAAAATAATGTCAAAGAAAATTAGGAATCAGAACCAAAAAAGCACCCCAAACCCAGAATCTCTATTGTGGATAGACTTGCCATTCAAGGATATGCTGAATGCTCTGAATATATTAACCTTATCCATCAGTAGAGAGAGGAGGACGACGATGGGGAGGCGAGGGAGAGAAGACAGAGAATGAAGGGAAAAAGGGAAGAAGGAGAAGGAAAGGAAGAGAGAGAGGGAGAGAGAGACAGGCCATGTGCATGGGAAACAGCAATTTCAGATCTGACTTGAAGTGTCAGTGTCCTGTGAAAAAAGAAATTATCTTACCAGTTATTAAAGGGTCATTTATTCCTTGTATAAAAATATGTACAGCTCATTTTCATTTTATAATCAGTTTAAATTTTTAAATAAAACTATCCAAGTGCTTAATGTTTTATTGACAGGATCAAGTAATGATTCATGTCCTCGGGACATAAAAATGTAGATTTGTACTTTGGTCAATTAGTGGTGTCCTGGCGCTAAACTAACAATAATCAGACTAAATTACTTGAAACCAGACAACTAATGGTATCAATAAGGAGCAAGTAAATTGTATGAGGCAGTTTATTAGAGCAACTCAACAGTCAGAATTTCACATTTTTCCTGAAAAGCAAGTAATTTTCAGTCAGGCAGTAAATATATGTCACAACCAGGAAATGAGGAAATTCAAATCAAGGTGCCAATTCTCCCATTATCTCTTCACGTGTACCTTAGAGCACACACTGATGTCACAGCATGCCCTTTCGTTAGTAGGGAAGAAATGATACATGACTATGTTGACCCTGTCACTTTGTTGAGAAGCATAAAAAAAGCCATAAGAATAAGCACTGTCAAGTTGTTCCTAAGTTACAGTGACCATATTTAGGGGGTTCAAGATCTTCATCTTCCTAGAATGTGCAGTTTGCTTTATGCTATCTGATATTTATGATCTTTTTCCTCCTGCTATGTTACAAGGCAATGGGAATGTCTTCATTTAGCCAAAATCAGGGACAAGGACAACATATCACAGCCAACCAACTGGTGTACATCAGCACTGAATATAACAGAATCAAAATATTAGGGACCTTTCAGGTGATACAAGCAAGCCTGTACATCAAAGCTTATATACTGTATATTAGAGCCATATATTAAAATCAAAGGCAGTTCCAGAGGTCTAAGAACTTGAATCTTGCCAAGCATGACCTCAACTGGCATAGCATTAGGTTTGCTTCTATTGCTTCTGGATAAACATCCATTTAGGATTGTAAGATAATTGTAAGGTACCCTGAAACTGTAAATGCTTACATAAATGTGAGCTGAGGTTGATACAACCAGAAGCAGAAAAGACCAAAAAGCAGAGGCCAAGGAAGTAGAGGAATGATGGGAAGTGGAGGAGACTTGTGGAGTCAGGACAGTGTTTCTAAGTCAGAGTGGAGGGGCTGGAGAAAAGATGGAGCAGGCAGTGGGGCAGAAGGGACTCCCACAAGACAGACAGATAGTAACACAGGGAATAACTGAGACAACTCCATCATGACAAGCAGTCAGGGACAATACACGAATCCTACTTACCCATTTGTGGTCAGCATACATTCTGACTGACCTTTGATTTACAATATTACATATCAGCTATGTCTAGAAAATAAGGCTATAAGAACTCAGGAGGCAAAAAATAGGCTCAAAATTCTTAAAGAATACAGGAGAGTGCTAAAAGAGGGATCTGGAACTCAATAAGAAAAGGAGGATTTTAGAGATGTATACCACAATTTTAACTGGTGTGTTTTTACTTACAGGAATGTTGATGAATACGGAATCAAATTCTGCTGCTGTCAGAAATCTTTTTAATGGCGCCATGAAATACTACCAGGAAAGAAGAGAGAAATAAGTAAGCACAACTTATCCTAATCTATATAACAGTTTTTCATGTACAAACAATACATATTTACCAAAAGTCAATTGTTTATCAGTATCATAAATACCAAGAAAAAAGCAGAAACTATTTTCTCTAAAGATTTTATACTTCAAGACAGATATAAAGACATAAATACAAGTTAATACATTGAAAATATAAAATAAAAGGTTTAGACAATAACTGCTTCTGAAAGTAAGAAAAAATGGGAACACCACTGGCCAAACTGGCAAAAAATGGTAACATTTTGAAGAAATATTTGAGGACGGATATATCCCTCAAACGCCTTGTGGAGAGTCTAGATCCCCGAGGTCAATACTCTGATCCAGTTTATGGATCATCCCCTTCATTCCCTTAGAATTTTAGTTCTGTCATATCTCTTTCCATTACTATTCCCATCTTCATTCTTGACAATCTCAGTATCTGTGTAGATGACCCTTCCAATAGCCTGGCCTCTCCGTTCCTTGAGCTTCAATAATCTTGAGCTCCATCATAACTCAGCTCCCTACTCTTCTGGTCATATCCCAAGACCTTGTCATTATCAACAACTGCATATGCTCCATAACATTAATTTCAAGCAGTCAACTCTCTGATCACTACCTCTTACCTTTACAGCTCATTCCTTCATGGAATCCTTCAGCCCCACTGGGTCTGCCAATCCACTGACCATGCCACATCTCTCACATCCCCACTTCCCTCCTTATGTCGTTTACTCTCCATGAACCATCATCAGAATCACTTCCCTGCATATACCCCTACCCTCTCTTCTTCCATTGTGCTTTTCTGGAAAAATAAAAACCCTAGTTAAATATAGCCTGACAAATATTTTGTGCCACTACTTAAGAAGTTAAACATGAACTATATTTATAGTTGAATTTTAAATATAATCACAAAACACAATTGAGCCTGTAACGCCACATAATTCTACTACATTTCCCTAGTCAATTTACTCTCCCACTCTCCTAAACAACTCTTCCGCACCTTCATCTCTTTTCCTAAACTTCCTGAACTTTTTCTTGTTTCTTGTTTTCCTAACTTCTACATGTTGAAGTCACCAAAGGTGACCTCAAACCTCTTCTCTGCCAACATTCCTTCCCTATGTGATCTCATCTAGTCCCATGGCCTTAAATGCCATTGTGTAATGATAACGGTCCGATATATACATCAATTCAACCTTTACCTTTAATGCTAGACTCATGTATCTAACTTCCTCCTCAACACATCCCCTTGGAAACTAATAGGTATTGCAAATTTAATACGTCCCAACAGATTCGTGATTCCCAAAGCTGTCCTTCCCCATCTCAGCAACCATCTTCATTCACACAGTTGCTCATGCTAAAAACCTAGCATTCTTGATTGCTGTGTTTCCCACACATCCCTTAACTAACTCATCATCAAATCCGCTTGACTCTACTTTCACAATTTATTAGAATGTGACCACTCTTTACCACCCTCCAATACCATCATTTTCTGTCAACTTGATTACTACAATGCCCTTCTAAATTTTCTCCCAGTTTCCACTTCTGCCTGACAAAAGACAGAATGAGCTGTTAAAAACTTACATTAGATCATGTCACTTCTTCTACTCAAAGAACTCTAGCTTTGCGCTAGAAGCTTCTATATGCTCCTCTATGACCTGGTGGCTCAGGAGCTCTCTAATCTCCCTGCTGCCCTACACTCATTCTGCTACAGCCACCTGGACTATTGCTGTTCCTAGAAGCACACCAAACACTGTCCCATCTGAGGGCCTTTCTCTCAGGGATTGTCATCTCTGGGATATTTTCATGGCTTGTTCTCTCAAGTCACTCAGCTGTCCGCTTAAATATGATCTTATCACAGAGGCCTTCCATTACCACTCTATAAAATAACACAGCCTTCCCCTATCACTCCCTGTCCCCTTCCCCTGCCTTATTTTTCTTCAGAAAATTACCAGCACCTGGCATACATGCGCTTACATTATAAACCCTCCCAAGTGAGAGAGAAAATGTCATGAGAACCAGAATTTTGCTGTGTTTACTGCTATATCTTCAGTCCCTAAAACAGTGCATTCAGATATAAGAAATCAGTAAACAGTTACAGAATGAATAAATCTGCTCTGAGATCTTTTTTTTTGTTTGAGGAAGATTAGCCCTGAGCTAACTACTGCCAATCCTCCTCCTTTTGCTGAGGAAGACTGGCCCTGAGCCAACATCCATGTCCATCTTCCTCTGTTTTATATGTGGGATGCCTACCACAGCATGGCTTTTGCCAAGCGGTGCCATGTCCATACCCGGGATCTGAACCAGGGAATCCCAGGCCCCTGAAGCTGAACATACCCACTTAACTGCTGCACCACTGGGCTGGCCCTACTCTGAGATCTTTAAATAAAAAATTCTACTGAAAATGAGAATACACACACCCAGTAGAAACACTGAGCCCAATATATTAACTCTATAAGGCAGTATTTGGGCATCAAGAATAGTACCTGACGACTTACTTTTTCTATTGACTCCAAAGTTTCTGTATATTTTTCTTCTGTCTGCTTAATTTCTGCGAGGCAGCAACTTCGTATGTCATTTTCTGGACATTTCTGCAATTAGAATTAGCAAATTAAAATTATGTAATCAAATTCAGGTATTAACCTATCTGATAGTAAATAGAAAGACATCAAAATTATTGCTAATTTTCTTAAGCATTCCATTCTAATAAAACACATAACTGAAAGATTTATTTAAATGCATTTTTGAAATATTTTTTTAAATTTTGAACAATGTAAATGAAAAAGCTTCAGGTAATTAAAACTAAGCTTCTCAGTTAGACGTTTTACATTAAAACATCTTTTATTATAAATGTTACTGAATCTGGTAACACCATAAATGGTGGAATATAGCTTCTTTAATGCGCAGAATTCTTTACAAGTGCTGTAGAAATAACTGCAAAAATAATAAAAGGATATTGGTAACTAAAAATTTTCAAACATTTTTTTCCAGGGTTAACATCTTGGTGTTTGGCTCTTTTACTAGATGCGTAAGACTGGAGGTATTAGAGCATAGTCTGAAGATTAAGGTTTTGAGATTAGACAGAATTGGGTTCAAGGACCAGTTTTGCTGTTATTAGCTTGTTACAGTAAACAAGTTACCTAATTTCTCTGTGTCTCAGTTTTCTCATCTATAAAATAGAGAGAATTACAGTAAGAACCCCAAGGAACTGTAAATGAGATAACCCTCATACAGCACTTAGCACCTTGAGGAGTACAAAGAAAGGCCCTATGCATAATTACTATTCCTGTTAACCTTGTCCCATATAAACGACCCAGCCCTGTCAGCTGAGTGAAGACCGCCCTGGGAGAGACACTGAAGAATTTGCTGGTACTCAAAGCAGTTGATAATTATAGGGCGTACAGATGATAGATACTCTGTCACCTAAAAACACTCTTAAAATGCTACCGCAGGCATCCTGTCAGCTCATACAGTGGATTAAAGTAAACATTCATTACATTTACCTAACACAGGCCAGGTAACTGCTTCTGTCTTACAGAAGCTACTTCTCCCCGTCTAGGGAACTGGACAACCCGCCAGCCTTTTAGCAAATTCATCAAAGCCCCAGAGAAACCTAAACCACCACTTAGCTGATAAAGAATGTCTTGAGTCTAAAAGAAGATCATATTAATAAAAGCCTAAACAACTGATGGTTTTTTTGGTCTCAAATTATAGACAAGAAAAAAATTCAAAGTAATTCTTTATGAATCTTTTAGATATTTTAATGGCAGAAAAAGCTTTGAGGGCTCATATTGACTATGACAATATCTGAAAATATGCTTATAAAATAGTAAAAATGCTAGCAGACCTATCATGGAAGAAAAGAAAAAAATACCTCACATCAACCCCTAAAAACTGTGAAGAAATATTCTTTAACATATATTTTTATGCTACATCAAATTTAAAGAAGACTTACCTGCTTTGTAAGAAAAGATTTCCTTTCATAACAATATAATTTCATGATCCCCTAAAATTATGTCATATTGCCACTCTGCATTATCTAACTGGGTGGCATGTCAAACTTGCCTTCCTCACTGGTAAAATGAAAGGATTACGCCAGAGATTCCCTACGGTTGCTTTGAACTGTAAAATGCCACGTTTATGTCCTCCAAATGCAATAACAAGCCACGGTTATACAGTGACAAGCAAGTAAAGGTTAAAAGAAAACCAAAAAACTAATTCAGCAGAAGTTAAACAATTATATTAATTAGTCTTTCAAGGAATCACTTTCCTAATAAAATACTCAAGGTAACTTAAAAACAAGGCAAGTAAAAGTCCTACAGGTTGGTGTGCTTCCTCCGCTTTCATTAAGTCTTCGTAGACTTCTCCACCTTCATCCTCCCCATAAACACAGTCATAGAGACCTTCCTCATCCTCCACGCGGGTTTCACTAAAACAAAGGATACAATATAAAGGTCATTTTCTATTACGCAGTAAATGTAACAGCTATACATAGCCTACCGGATTTTAGCAGAAAATCCAGAGAGGAAATAGTGGAATCAGTGGAAAGAGTCAAAAAGCTTGCATTACAGCTCTGTCCCTCCTGATAAGAACAATGATATACAACAACAGAATCCAACAACGATGGAAGTGACAACTAACACTCACTGGGCACTTACTATGTACAAGCACATAAATGAAAATGATCGCTCTGCATATATTATCTCACTCAGTTGGCCAGGCCCAGGTAGGCATTATTATTTGCCTACCTCTTATCAGGTAAGCATTATTATTTGACCCATTATAGAGATAAGGAAGTTGAGAGAACAAAAGGTTATTTGACCAGCCCAAGATAACACAGCTAGTCCATGGCAGAGCCAGGATTTAAAACCAAGTCTGCCTTACACACTGAGTGTTTTAATCACTCTATCATACTGCCTCCCATTTTTCATCTTTTAAGACCTCAGTTTCCATCTACATTAAAGGGTATAATATGGAGAGGACAGGGGAATTGGGGAGGATCTAACTGTTATAGTCTTTTAAAACCGTCCGTTTTTGCAAGGTTATTATTGCCAATATCTAATGCAGTAGTTTTCAAACCATGTTCCTTCTAGCCCACTCAGAGGCTGGAACCCACAGAGCCTCCTTCAGCCAGATTCTGCTTTTATCTGTTTTATTTGTTTTCATTTTGTTTAAAGAAATGGTCCCAAGGCTGCAAGACTTTTTTTTTTCTTTTTATGCTGAGGAAGATTACCCCTGAGCTAACATCTGTTGCCAATCTTCTTTTTTTTTTTGGCTTGAGGAACATTACCCCTGAGCTAACATCTAAGCCAATCTTCCTCCACGTTATATGTGGGTCACCACGACAGAATGGCTGATGAGTGGGGTAGTTCCATGTCCAGGGTCTGAACGTGCAAACCCAGGCCACTGGAATGGAGCACACCAGATTAAGCACTACGCCACAGGGCCAGCCCCAGACATTTTGTAAAACTATTTAAAATCCTCTGCTTGTCTTCTGACAGTTAAAAATAAGCCTTAGTTTTAAAGCTTGCATGAGCACTTAGTGACTGATTGAAATATTTTTCCTAAACTCTTCATATAAGATTGCAAACCTATCAGTCAAAGTGGAAACAGCTGATTCCAACCGCTGCATGTTCTGCTAATATCTGTTAAGTTTTTCCTTTCAGTTCAAGACTTCTATAAATATCTCCTATTAGCTAATAATCCTGAAGAATTGAGATTAATAAATTTAGACATGTTAGAAAGAAGCATTACCATCTCTCTGAAAAAGAAATTCAACTCCTTCAATACTGTCAGCCCTTAGTATCTCTCTTGGGCCTGTGCACACAGAACATTATAAATTGATATGTACAAAAATAAAAACACTGTAACTGTAAATGTCACTCTGCAACTTGGAGCACTTTTCAAAGTAGATGCAATCACAAGGTTGTCTATGTTTGTCATGAAGGATTATTTGGAGGCATCTGACAGGAAGGAACTGTCAAATACCCAGAAGAAAGGAAGGTGCCCTAAGGGAGAGAGATCTGGTGGTAACAGAAGTTTCAGGTAACTCTGCTCCGAGAAACAGTCATTCCAGGGTTACTTGTTCACCCATCCCACGACCCAACAGACATTTACTAAGAACCTACTGAGTGCCAGACTCTTCAGTCCTAAGAATGCATACCTCAAGAAGATCCAAGGACTCTCCCACAGTCCAGTGCGGAGAACAGCACATAAGTACATAATTCTAGAAATGCATCAAAAGAGATGAGTGCAGAATATAGGAACAGAGGAAAGAGTAAGAATAACTCCAAGGAAGGCAGGGAAGGCTTCACGGAAGATAGTACATCTGGACTGGATCTTGAATGTGTTTATCAATTTATTCAGTAAGTATTTACTGAATAAATACTACATTCTAGGAGATACAGCTGCAGACTAGGCAGACATAGCTTCTGCCCTCACACATCTGTCACATATGTCACAGATGACATATACTGAATGAGAAGAAGGAAGAACATTCCATACAAAGGACACCAACAAGTGCAAAGGCAGAGAGGTGTGAAGAGCCTGGCAGTGTGAGGAGCGGAGCCCCATTCAGTGTGACCAGATGAGTAAGGGGAGCCCCAGACAGAAGAGTTGAAACCAAACTGCAAAGGGCCTTGTACTCTGTGAGCTCAGCCTTACCTGGGCACCTGGGAATAACAGGGGTTCTGATTTGGAGGGGGCAAGAAGACAAGCAGGGAGATCAGTAAGCTAAGAAACGAGATACTATGAGTGAGAGATGTTGAGAGCCGTAACTACAGTAAAGGTGAATGAGGAGAGAAAGACAGACTTAGGAGATAAATCAGGTAGAGTCAACCAGACATGGAGACTCAGAATTAGGGAGAGAGGGGAAAGGAGTGATGGATGCTTCTCAGCTTTCTACTCTGGAAAACTGAGCAGATGGTGAGTCATATCGGCAGTTCCAGAATTTCCATACTGAGGGGCTTAGGCAGGCAATCTAACCAGAGAACAGTGGGGCAGTCAAATTAGTTTGAGTACTCTCTACAACACATCAAAGGATAGGAAGGTCTGATGAGTTCATGAGGGAGCTGAGATAAGAAACGATGAAGGAACAAGTTCTAGCATCAAAGGGATCCTGCTCAGAAGGAAGACAGGCTGTGAAATTCATTTCTCTGACACTCCTAATCCCAGCTCTCCTGCCTCTGACCTTCTAACCCAACCTCCTCCCAAAATAACTCATCTTGCTGAAGTCTTGCTTTTAACTATTTCCCATGAGGGGAGAGGCACATATTGTGTCAATTCACACATATTTTTCTTTAAGAATTGTAGGAGTGACACACATGCATGCAGTTTGGGTTTTGCAATTTAATCCCATATTAAAGCAGCTTTTCTTGCTCACAGTTTGGTCAGTAATTTCTGATTTGCATAAAATGAAGCTGGAGGAGGGGAACAGCGATTCTTCAAATGGTCAATAAATCAACAATAATCTCTATTAGTTTTCCTGTGTCTAGGTCACCTATAAATGGGCATGTCTGACACCCTGACCATAAAAGTAGGAAAAGCAAGGAACTACATTTTAGTCATTTCACACCATCTCCATTCCTCCTGTGTCTGCTTCTCTCCAACTGAGGACAGAATGATTCCCTCTGCAGTGGTGAGTAGGCCAGCATTTGTTCCAAGGGCTTCCTTTTGGTTGCACTGACCCCCAAAAATTATAGTTAAGAATATGAGCCCAAAGAGATTATAACAAAGCTAAGACTAAACATCAAGTGTCATAGCAAACTCAAAAGCAAGCATTTGCAGGAATAACACCACATTTAGACCTTCTGCCACCAGATGGAGAGTTGAAACAGACTGCATCTCATAGAGCATGAGCTGACATCTCAAAGCAGCTGATTCAGGATGCCAAGTTTTCTCCAACTCAGCTAGGAATGCATCCTAGTAGGGTTTATCCTGATATCAACAAAACAAGATGGGGGAAGGCTATAAAAATTAGTAGGTGTAAGTGACAATTGGTGGAGTTTAAAAAAGAACGTCATTGGGGCTGGCCCGGTGGCACAGCAATTAAGTTCGCACATTCCACTTTGGCGGCCCGGGGTTTGCTGGTTAGGATCCTGGGTGAGGACCTAGTACAGGTTGTCAAGCCATGCTATGGCAGGCGTCCCACATATAAAGTAGAGGAAGATGGGCACGGATATTAGCTCAGGGCCAGTCTTCCTCAGCAAAAAGAGGGGACTGGTAGCAGATGTTAGCTCAGGGCTGATCTTCCTCAAAAAAAAAAAAAAAAAGATCACAGCAGTAGAAATATTATATTCTTCTTGAAACTTGAAAGAATTCGATTATATTACCAGTAATCTTACAATCACTTTATGAAGACTGTAGCCAATTCAATGAGATGATCAGCATTAATTGATCTTGCTTAAGATTGGAAAGTTCTTGGAGATTTTAAGACAAGATAAGAAACTATTCTTAACATACATTTAAAATTATAAGACTTCAAGGCTCACCCAGATGCCACCTACTCTGGGAAGAGCTGCTGACCATCGCTGTGGCTCCAGTCAGCGTCTCCTCTGTTCCTCTAGTGAAAGTCCTTAAAGGAGTAGGTCAAGGTGCTTCTGGAAGTCAGTACAGTGCTTAGAGCCTCTGCTCTGGAACAACAACTGACTCAGTTCAATTTCAAAGACTATTATTTACTAGCGACATGAGCTTCAGCAAGTTTCTTAGCTTTCCAGGATTTGGTTTTCTCCCTTGTAAATTGTGATGAGAAAAGTAACAATCTCATAATATTGTGGTATTTCATGAGCTAGTGCATGGGACATGGCCAGCACAGAAACGGCTACCCAATAAACTCTTATGAACTAGCTAGATAGCTCAGGCCTGAAGCATAATGCCTGGCAAACAGTAGGTGCTTACTTAATGCAGCTTTGGCTTATTCATTCAGAAGACAGATGTTCATTGAGGACCCACTATACATCCACCAGACACTGAAGTCCTAGGAAGATAGCCAGGAACAAGGTAAAGTCCCTGACCTCATGATGTTGACCTTCTGGTGAGGAGACAGAATAAATGAAGCCAACAGGGATGGTCTCAGGCAGTGGTAAGGGCCATGAAAACACAGAGCAAGGTAAGGGGTGGTGACAATTTTAGAGAGGGTGGTCCGGAAGGCCTCTCTGTGAAGGGACATCTGGACAAAGACTTGAATGATGAGGGATCAGCCACAGAGGCGGAAGGAACAGCAAGTGTAAAAGTCCTAAAGCAAGACAGCTCAGAGCGTTGGCGTATCAAGATGGATGAATGGATGACTTTCCACAGCACCTGAATCTCTCTTGGAGCATGACCTATTTCTTATTACAATTCTTCACAAACACACCTGATCTTTGTCATCAGTTCCTTGAGGGAGGAGAATCCTGTTTTATATCTATTTGTAATCTGCATGAGTCACTCAATCAACAGAAGATAATCTGCTGCAAGGACCTCTTGCTCTGCTGACTATTAAACAATAAAGCCCAAAAGGATTCTCTGTTCAGAGTAAACACCATCTAATGAAACATCCCTGAATAACTCCAGGCCACAGGTACCTCGCTCTTCCTTGAAATTACACAGCACGCACTACCTGTCCTACAACTCCAGTAGTCGATTCTATTTCTCTCTTTAATTGTTCCTTAACTATCTAATTCCAGTTTCATCTACTACCTCTATTATGCCTTTGAGTGACTTCCAAATTTTACTGCATTGCAGTATGTTTCTTGCTTCTTCAGAGGGACCCGCACAGTGTGGGACACTCAAGAGAACTCCAGGCCAGTGGAAGCACATTTGCTTGTGAAACTTTCCATCACTAGTTTGAGGTTACTTCTTACACGTCTTAATCATTAAGCCACTTTTCCCCTTCCGAGAGCTATTTTAACATCCACAGTTAAACTCCACAAAGGATGCAAAAATTGGAGGTGGTTTGTTTAATTTTGCGAAAATGCTCAACATACTCTATTAAATCAGGAAGGCCTTTGTAGATGTCTTCATCATCAACGCTTTCTTCTGTTGGGAAAGGCCTAGGAGGGAAGGAAAAAAAAAAAAAAGGGTGAACAAGAAACAGCTAGGCTGGGCATTTACTTCTCACTAAACGTGTAAGCTCGTCTGCTGCCAGACTGGTCAGATCAGTCACCATGTCTAACACAACGTCTGGGGCTTCTCCCAAAGTGCCTGCCCTGCAGCTGTGTCTGGGGTCCCCCAGGGAGGCTCTGGCATCTGCTACCGCAAACTATCTGCAGGAATTAAGCTGGTCACCGCAGTCACCTGAGCAGGTGTGGACATGCTAATGTGCCTCTCTGATCTCCATCAGCCACACACCTGAAGGCTCACCTGGGAGCACGCACTACAGCTCCGCATTCAGAGAACGGGCAGCCTCGCGGGCGCCCTTGCCTTCCGCACTGTCTCTTTTCACCTATGGAGTCTGATCTGCCAGACAAATGATTTGGTAACAATCATCCTTGCATGACTCAGTTCATTAGTATAGATGAAAATTATTAGAAGGCAAAAATATCATACCCTTCCTATATGATTATTGACCATGATATACTTTTCTACTCAGACTTTAAGGTGTTTAAGTTATATTTTTCAGTTTCATTTATTGGACAAATGAGTCAACCAGACCTCAGGGAGAGTAGGGTGTTTTCTCTGTCCCCTGTTCAAAGAAAATCACTTTAATTTATCCCCTTTTCCTAGCCATTGGCTTCCTTGTTTGCCTCATGCTACTATGAACTTTTTTCATAACACCAATACAACGCTCTAAATTTATGTCTAACAAAACACAGTAATTAGACTAGAGTGCCAAAAGTTTCTTTACATGCAGCCAGTATGTCATATGCTTCACAAAAACAAGAGATCTATCAAAATAACAAGCACTAATTACTAAATAATTACATTTAATAAATTGAAAAGCAGATCTCCACACTGGTTTATGGACTAACTTAATTACCTGAGACATTTGAGGAATGTACATTTTTCAAATAAGTTAAAATGTGTGAGAAATGCCAAAGTTTGAAAACCTTTTTTAAAATAAATTTAGGCACATTTTATTATGTTCTTATACCGATACAAGTCCATTGTAGAAAAATTTGAAACTATAGATAAGAATAATTAAAAAGGGAAAAAATTCTTCTGACGTATAACCTTTCAGAATAAAAAATACATAAATACATAAAAATAGAATCATGCTATTTCTAAATCTGCTGTTTACATATAACGTAAAATATTTATTGACATGGAGAGAGAAGCATGCATTCAAGAGTAAATGATAAGGTGTTGAACATTTATCCAGCCTACAGGCTTCTTCTGTAGAAAGCTGCCAAACGTATGGCCCCTTTCTGAGAAGGGGTCTGCAAGGTGTCCTCCTTGAGGTCATTATGCTTTGGACCCAGGAACTGGGCTGCCCAGTGACTGCTGGTCAGTCCTGTAAGGTGTGCTTGGATCCTCTCCCTTAGAATTTGAATTATGAGCTGGATACAGAAAAATGGAAGCAACAGAGGAAGAGACACAGGGTTATAGAGACACATAATGGCTGGAGACTGAAGTATGGAGCCCTAAGGAAACAAGGTAAAAAGTGAAATCCATTCCATTTCCATATAGGCTGGCTAGGGGCTACTGAAACTGTTTTTATTTATTTCTAATGTTACTAATAATACAACTTTCTATTTGATCTAACTTAAGTATGTAGTATTTTAAACAGAAAAAGCCCAACACAACATCCACATCTACATTTACGTGCCTACTGACTGCATAATACTCCATTGCACGGAGATGGCATAATGTGTTTAACCAATTTACTTTCAAGTTTTTCATTTAGTATCAAACTTTCAATACATAGGCTTGTACACATAGCATTTTATACTTGTCTGATTATTTCTTAAACTCCTAAAAGTTGTGAGTTATTGTTATAGTGTACAGGAAATAAATATATTACAACATCTTCCAAAATATTTATTTACTTAAGCATTTGTGTTTGTCTTCATAAATCACATGTATAGAAATGTTGGAGGAAGTTAAAAAAATGAACCATATTGGTGACAGTCACAAGTGAAGTGAGAACAAGGTTTAACCAATGTGTCTTATTCATATCTACGAATAAGTTCTTGCTTACATGTGTTGGGTGCTTATAAACCAGACACTCTGCATGAATGAGATGCTTTGCAAACAGCAACCATCCGATAAATAATCATTTGATTGAACCACAGAGAAACAAGCTTACCTGATTCCTGTGGCCAATGCTATAGGTGTTCGAGAAAGCCGCGATAATGTTTCTATAACCTGAGAAGAGAGTAGAGTGTTCATTGGACATGTATTTCAGAGAAGATAAGATTTTTTTCCCAAAATGGTAGTTTTACAATCTACTTTAACAATGACAGCAGAAATATAAATTTGCAGATGCCAAAGAAGTACAGAATGAGAAGAGCTGTGATTGAAAAGTACAAATACCTAGCTTACAATTTTGTCCCTTTCTTCAACTTTATGACTAAGTAGATTACTAATCCATTGGTTTGTAGTTTCCTTACCAGTAAAACAAAGAGTTAGACTAGGTAATCCTGAAGGTCTTCTATCTACACTCTACAGATGCTGAAAGATCCTGTAAAGGTGCATTGTCCAAAACAGCAGCCACAAGCCACAGCAGGCTATTTAAGTTAATTAAAATTTAGAAGACAAAAAATTAAGTTCCTTAGCTGCCCTAGCCACATTTCAAGCGCCCAGTAGCCACATGTGGCTAGTGGCTGCCGTATTGGCCTCCACAAACATCAAACACTTCCACCATCACAGAAAGTCGATTGGACAGCACTGACGTACAGCAAAGCGGTTTTGAGTGTGGGCTCTTGAGCCAGATCACAGGAGTTCAAATGCTAGCTTTGCCATTTATTAACCATATAACCTTGGGCAAACTACTTAAGTTCTCTGGGCGTCAGTTTTCTCATCTGGACACTGCCTGCAGTAACAATAGATTATTAATAATCATTAGATTATTGTAAGGATTAAGAAGATAACATATTTAAAATATTTAAATGGTAGCTATTCTTTACAATTGCTAACTTTAAGAAAATTACCTTATTCTAATTCTGAGAGTTTTCAGAAAAAGAGTTTCCTAAGTTACCCTTGATGGCCTGTAGCTCTTTCAAAGATTCCTTACGAAGCTCTTCAATACCTAATCCTGAACGTAGCTGCTATAGTTTCAGCATTAGTACCTGCCCACTTTCCCCTTCCTTCTCACTTTTATGCCTAAGATCATCTCTTTCAAAGAGTTAGTGAGAAAAATCAATGAGCTAAACATATTTTTCTCATGAAGCCTGTTTCTATGATGATAGATATGATTTTTCCTAACTCTCAAAACTAAACAAAACTTAAAGAGGTTCTACTATAAGTCCTATTCAGAATGAGAAAAAAAGGAAAAAAGGCAAAACTATCTCTGAGTAGAAGTAAGCTTCTAATTCCTCAGTCCAAAGATGGAAACATGAAAGTCAAGCCTCCACTACTCTGCAAACGTGTCACAGGGCATTAGCCACACACGCACTTACCTCTTACCTACTTCGGGGGGTTGTACGTTGTACGTAGTTATGGTTAGAAACCCACAGCTCTGCAGTAAGAAGCCCTGCACGAGCCCGGCTCACCAGTTTTCAGCTGAGCTCACCTTTACCAGCCTCTATAAAGTGGGGATAACAACTGCCTACCTGCCTCATGGAGTTGCCGAAAAAATCAGACGAGACAATGCCCATCAAATGCTTAACTCGATAATTACGAACTTTTACTATTACATAAAATAGTTATTATATACAAATAAAACTTCACAGAAAGACTTTAGCAACTACTTCCCAGTTTAACCTTGTTGAACATTTGATACGAAAGTGAACCACAACCACCTAGATAAAACTTACTGATTAGCTTCCCATAATAAAGATAAAGCGTCTTCAATGAGTCTGTAAATCCAGGAGATCATGAATGAACCAATAATAAATGTATCAAGATAAACTGATTCAAGATAAAAACACTCATTCGCTAAAATTCCAAAATTATGCATTATGGAGTGAAAAGCTTTTGGGAGATTCTGGAATAATTTGTGGAGTAATATTGAGACTCATGAAGTAACTCCATTGTTGAATTTTAGCATGAGTCTTATCCTGATGTGGCACTGGTGGAAACCTACAGGGCGAAACCTGCCTCTGATTCTATTCCACACTGTGGTCCCTGCAGTGTCACTACTTAATAACAAGAAAAATAGCAATAGCATTAATATTGCTATGTATTTTACTATTGCTATTATTTACTTTAACAGAAATGCATTTATCCCTTGGGAATATTTTCTATAATAATAATTATGCATCTACAAGAATGCATTTTCTGTTCCTATTCCTACCAATAACTGGAACTGTTCACAACTGTCCCCCTCCAAAAAAGACTGCAGTTTGATGTTTTCATATAGTTGTCCACCAGAGGGAGCCAGACGATGGTATATTACTTTACTCCTGAATTGAATTGAGTAATTTCTAAAGTACAAACATTTCTGAAAATCAACAAGCCGAAACCAACTCCTACTATTTATTAAAAAGGATTACTCCTTACTATTCAGTAATAGAAAAATAGCATAAAGACACAAATTCAGTGGATGAGGAGGAAGGAAGGATCATTTGCAGCACATCTTGAAGTGAACTCTCTAAGGACTGTCATTCAGTCTTGTGGCTATCATATTGTACAACTCCATCCATTAACTCCAAGTTTAGCCAAAACAAATAAAGTCTGTTTAGTCAATGTGTTTTTAGAACAGTGTGTATTCTATAAAGGTGGAGTCTATCCGGATTTGGAATAGACAAGTTTACAAATTAATGCCAGATTCTCAAGTCCTCTTTGTGGAGACTGCCATTAGAAATATCTATTCCAGAATATTTACAGAAGAAAATATCCCCACGGAGATTAAGAAGATGATTTTCCCTGAAATGTATTAATTTCTAAATTGTTACCTCAAAATCATGTGAAATTACAGACATGAACTCCCAGAAAGGGGGATAACTAGTCAGAATATTTGCAAGTTAACAGGCCAACAACCAACTCCTAAATGCACATCATGGATTTTCTTTCTTTACCTACGTACATCCTCTGTTTGATAAGAAAAGTAGCATTTGTAAAGAAATGAAAATAACTCCAGATAATGTAAATAAAGTGTTACTATGGGAGGAAGGCAGGAGAGGTGGGCAGGGCTTCTGTATGCCTGCTTCAGAAGGGTAGATTAGATCCCAGAACCAATAAACGACCACTGAAAACATTTAAGAAAGAATACAGCAGAGGCAAAACTGCTGATTTTTAGGTCACTCAGCAAAGTGAAGGACAGACCAGGTGAGGAGTCATGGGACACAGTAAGGGGTCAAGATACCCTCTAAGGGATGTTCTCAATTGTCCAGGTGAGAAATGAGAAGTCTGAATTAGGCAGCGGGACAGACAGAAGAGGTGGAATGTGAGAAGTACTCAGGAATAGCAGCTGATGCACTGTGGAGGCGAAGGGAAGAAGAACCGAGGACAAGCTGGGCAGGCTGGTAAGGCACGGGTGTGGCCAGCTCCAATGCTGCCTACTCGAAGCCTCTGGCATGCTCCTGAGCAGGAAGCTCTCGTTCTCTCAGTTCCCCCTGCATGGCTGACCATGCACACCCTGAACTGGACAAGGCCATTCCCTCCTCCAGAGCCTTCTCTGCCGGTCTCCCACCTCCAGTCTGGGTCCTTTGTATCCCCACAGAACTCTAGACATAACTCTGCTCTAGCATCTATCATTTTACTTAAAAATGTATTTGATATTTAAAATATTTCAGGAGGACTCATGTTTATTTTGTCAAACTGAAATAATACAGTAATATATAAAAGTTGTTCGCCCCTCCCCCCACCTCTCCCACCCTCTACCTAAAGGGACCAGAGCCAAGAATCTGGTGTGCCTCTTGCAGAACGTTTTTTCCCTTTTCTTTCCGATTATTATTTTAGGGCAATGTGTTCCTATTATACAACACGCTTTTGTCATTTAACAATATATTGGAGATAGCTGTGTCAACACATACAGATCTATTTTATCCATTTTAATGTTGTATAACATTCCAGTATATGAATGTATATAACATAATGATTTAACCATTCTCATGCCAACAAGCTTTTTCAATGTTTTGTTATTAGAACAATGCCACAAGTACAAAGACATTTGTCCTTGCCAAATGTCTTTTCAATTGTGAGCAGGTATTTCTATAGGAAAGATTCTTAGATGGGATGACAAGGTCAAAAGGTAAGACCATTGTTCTTCAAAATATCTGCACGAATTTATACACCCCCTGAAGAGTGTATAAGAATATAACAAGGCATTGTAATGACCTGTTTATTTGTCTGTCTTTCTCATCCGACAATGGAAAATCCCTTAAGGGCAAGGAAATCAAATTGCTTCTTCACTGTTCTATTTCCATCACCTAGCTCCAGCCAGGCTCATAACAACCACTTAACACGAAAATATTTGTTGCTCAAACAAATGAATGACTAATACTTACCGTGCAAAATTGTTGTGAAGATTAGGGACAACACGTGTAAAGATATGTAAAGAGCTAAGCTTGGCACAAGTGGGGAAAGAATAAATAATTGAAGAAGGAGCCCATTATGAAAATTAAATATTAAGTATGAGGAAGAGTTGCCCATCTTCTCAAAGCTAGACACAACCTACCTAGTGGCAACTGCCCCCATCAAATTTGTTCCCTCTAATGATGGTTTTTATTTAGTTTGAGCTCTTTATTTTTACCATCTCCATTAGTCAGTTTAAAAACCATGAAACAAAACAGTTTTCAAAAACAGAATGGCAACATTGTACACGAATAAAGCCACCCATTTTAACTATTCTCTTCAAGGACTTTCTGGCAAATTCTCTCTGCTTATGTAGCACATTAGTGCTGTTGATATTGTAATTTGTAATTAAAACAAGTCATCCATGCAGAAGCAGTATGTTATAAGCTACTTCTAAGGTCCCGAGTTAAGGAAGCCATGGCACAGAGAATATCTAGAGGGAACCATGGGGACCAGCACGCAGGTCTGCCAAAAAGTACCAATTTGTCATCTCCTTGAGTTCTCTGCTCTGAAGTTTTACCTCTTAACCTTCTCCTTGACCCAACAGAAAGGCTATTATTAAGGTTCTTGCACAGGGGGCTGGATTCAATAGGGGCTCCTATGGAAGCGATCCTCACAGGGAAGAAGGCTCTGCAAGGGCAGTCAGGTGGCTGCAGGCTTGAGCCCCAAGTGCAAGGCAAGCTTAGCAGTTCAACAAGGGTCCACAGCATTGCAGCACCACAGCATGAAGTGACCATCTAGCAGCTGAGGCTAAGGGTGGGGGTCCTGCATCACAGTTCCTGCAGGCTCAAAGCAAGTGCCCGGTGGGGTCATGGAAGAAAAATCTAGGCCCCAGAAGACGTAATTTGGAGTGTGGGCCTGACAGTGCTGGGCTGAATAATTCAGACAGAAGGATAGGCCTGGAGACTACATCAGGTGCAACCCAGAGGCAGCCCAGAGACCTGGTATTACCCAGGCACCCCAGACACCAGAGTCTCTGACAATGAGGCCTAATTCTAAACCCAACCAGATGGTGAGTGTCAGACTAACAATATTTTTCACCTTCACTCTCCTAGGAAATCAACAGAACTCATTATCTTAATTTTCTTTGCAATTCTAATTTCACACAGTAAATTACTCCATTAGGATACTCTGCAGCTTAGTGTCATTTCTAGCAACACATTTTAGATCTTTCCTAAAACACCTAGTTGTTGCTTTGAATACTGTGGGATGCTGTTGAAAAGCATCCCTAGCACATCCTCTAGGGGCAAAGCAAAGCAGTACAGCCAGATAAGATGATAAAACATCATTTCTGTATCAAGAAGATTATGAACCACGGGAAATGAATTTGCATTATTCGAAAGAGTAGAGTATCTATATGGGTTAAGTGGGTCCTAACTACAGTGCAGGCCTTCATAATGACCATAAGTACAAGAGTTATTCTATACTTATTATTTCTGAGATTTCAAAGGTAAAGTTCCATAGAAAAATAGAACCTCCCTTTAGGAAAGTCACATACTAGACTGGTTAGGAGTGCAAGCTTAAGACTCAGATTTTCTAGGTTCAAATCCCAGCTCCATTTCTCATCAGCTGGGTGACCAAAGCGTTAAGTACATACTCTGTGCCGTAGTTCCCTTATCTATATATCTATAAAAACACATACAGGAGAATGTCCTGCACTTCTACTGCTATTTCCTAACGCCATCATTGTGGCCATCATCATTGGTAAAGTAAGATTTGGTCTTTGCAAAGCACTACAGAAAACAAAATGTGACATCTACCTCAAGTTATTACAGGATATAAACAAAAGCTTTCCAGTGGCTGTGCGTACTTTTAATAAATAAGGTTGTACCTCTGTTCCAGAACATGACAGCCAATGTTGCTAATAGCTCACAACAACTGCTGCTAAGCTTGTCTAACTGTAACACTATATTTTAAAAAATGAGGACTGCAGATGGTAAACTTTTTTCTTTTATTTATTCATTTTCTGCTTCCATATAATTAATGTTTAACCCAAATACTCAAATAAGAAATAAACTCCTAAGAGCCTAAGAACAATTGCATTTGAACTTGCTAAAGTGAATTTTAGTAAAAAAAAAAAAAAAAACCCAAATGTTCCATGTCTAGTCAACCACGAAGATAACACTTAAAAGGACCAGAATCACATACAGCTCATACAGAATTAAAAGAGCTCTAAGAAGTGACGGTGCAAAGGGATGGGCTCAGAGAAGCTTTAGCATACATCTCCCCACAAGCTCTATCACCTCCATACCTCACTGCCTCAAATAAATATAAAAATCTGTGTAACTACAGTGTGTTTGTCATTTGATCACAATTTTAACAAGTCCTTTAGCTGAATCCCCACCCCCAACCATATGGCGACCCCTCCCAACTCCATCCTACACAGAAATTCGAGAGCCACCACATTTTATTCACTGGTTCTTAATTACTTTAAGTCACAAATCCCTCTGAGAATATGATGAAAGCTCTTGGTCCTTTCCTCAGGAAAAAACCTCTATGTATATATATATTAATATACACATACATAAGTATACACAATTCTGCATCTCATCTCAAGAAATCCAGGGACCTCCTGAAGATCACTCATGGATTTCCTACCTTCTCACTCAACCTCCTCCTTTGCCTATAAGGAAACTAAGGCCCAAAAAAAGTTGACTAACTTGTCCAAGATCAAAGAACCAGAAGTAGCAGAAGTGATACGAGAATCCAGGTCCCTTCTCTTCTGTCCAGTTTCCACTTCACCATCCTGTCTATAAGTCTCCCACATTTACTTAGTGAATGTCTACTGAACACTCACTGTGGGTCAGATACACCTGATAAACTCCGCATACCGCGGGTAACGAAACGGAGATTACACAATTTCTACTTTCAAAATCCCACCATCTATTGGGAAACACCTCAAGGGTGGTTAGTGAAAACAGAGACCTAGTACTACAAAGTGCGTGTGCAGCCCAGAGGAGAGAGCAGACCAGCTGTCCCCTCCAGCCTAAAGGTCAGAGTAGGGGAGGCTCAAAAGGTTTTTTAGAAGAGCTGACACCAGCTATATCTTGAAGGGCAGTCAGGAATTTCCCAGACTCTGCTTGAAGATGAAAAGAGTCCTGATGGGTGAGAATTACCACCCTCTGGCCCCACCCCCTCTAACATCACGTCCTCCAATGAGAACGCTTTCAGATTCTAAGCAGTCACCTGCACCTTACTCACTGAGAAGCTTTTTGTAGTTGCCATTTCCTGAATAATATTTTCCTTATTTGGTTAACACTGGATATTTTTCAGGTTCTAAGAGATGAAGTCATTAGCAAGTCTTTTCTAAACCAAACAGACCTGTATTTGCCTCATGAGACATTTCCACACCACTATGGCCCGCTTCCTCTGAGGTCTTGGCCTCTTCAATCTACCTCTAAAGACCCCAAACAGAGCATCTTTCCTTTGAACCTGCTCTGCTTCCAACTGCCAATGATCCCACAGTCTCACTCCTCTCCCTCACCGGGCTAGCCAGTAGGGAACTTTCTAGACTTGTACTTCACTTTCACACCCCAGGTCTAAATCCTATCAAACTTCTCTCAGATCCTTTTAAACTCTCTCAGATCCAACTCTTTCTCTCTTCCTGTACCTTTGCCTTGGTCCAGGTCCTCTCTATTTCTGGCCTCAATTATTGGAAAGCCTTCCAATTTTGTCCCCATGCCTTCAATTTCACTCCTTTCAAATTCCTCTTCTACTTGGCTACCATAGAGGTTGTATGACATTTCAAAACTGTCACTCTAATCACCCCACCATCACCACTATGCCCACCTTAAAATTATTAAATGTCACTCCTGCAAATTGTTTAGCAGCATACTCATGAGTCTTCAACCGATCTGATCTGCTCCCCTATCCCCTTCCAGCCTGACTCTGCCTCCACATTTCCCCTGTTCAGCCCTACCCTGCCACCTTGCCTGCTGTGCTCCAGACAGATTCTGGAACCACCCAGACAAATTCTAGCAGAGCATAAAATTCACTTTACTATAATTCACAGAGGTGGTTTCAAAATTAATTTCATACTAAAGAGCAGGCAGAAAAAAGCAAATTGGGACCAGCAATGCTAATTTTCTCACACCAAGTAAAAGGAGTTGTAAGCAACTTTTTTTTACACACAGTTTCAAACATGCCCCAAGTTCGAATACGAAAGCAGATGAAACCTGGACTTCCTCAGCGCTGAGTTAGCTGTCTGGATGCATAATTCTCTAGTTAGAAGTCAGAAGGAACACAAATCCTCACTGCTTCTCCTAAACTGACACTGGTCTGTTAGGCGTGTTGAACTTAGTAGGCAAATAAGAAAGAATTCACTTGTTTGTAGACAACAGTAAAAGAAATACTGTAGTTTTGAAAATGTAATCTTATTTGCAAATCATTCCCTGCCTTTATGCAGAGAGTAGAGATACAATCTACAAAGATTATACGGCAATTTTAATGTGTTCACTACCAAGAATGGGAATAGAATTGTGGACCCTGTAGGTAAACACCGATTACTCACTGTACAATTACAGTAATGACTAGCAGAGCAGTTGAGGTGTAGCAATGTCATTACCAGCTCCCTCGGAACCCACCATTGCTTCCGCACAACTCACTGTAAGCAGACGTGTCCTATGTGTTAGAATCAGGCTAGAGGAGAGGTTGTTTATGAGATCTGAAATAGTCTGGGAGAGTTCTATGTGACTGAAGGGACTTGGAAAATATAATGAGTTTTCAAAGCTGCCCACAAATCATACAGCCAGGGCAAAGTCAACACATTTTCCAAACTCGGCTCACTTTCAAAGTCACACAATTCACTTACAAAGACCTCTGCTTCCTGAACGCTGCCCACATGGCTATTACCACTTTAAAGGATGAAATGGCATAGAGTGCAGGAACCAAAAGGCAATGCCAGAGTGACAGGATCTGACAGGGGAGAAGAACATGTCCATTTTGGTCAGCCCAGAGAGGCCCCATCTTTTGTCCCAGCCGCAGGACTGCTCACAGAGCATAACAAAGTGCCTGCAAGCTATTCTCGGATTTCAAATCACCTAACAGAAATCACGCCTTTGCCTACAGGACTAGGAGAATAAAATGACAGTGCTTAAATGTCTCTTCATTCTGGCTGGTTTGGCAACACTGGTCATTTCATATTGCTTGAAAGTGTTCATTTCATATGCACTTGAAAAATTAAAAAGGAAGTAAACTAATTCTTTATTAAAAATAAATACAGAAAGAAATGGAGTTTCTAGACCAGAGCTGGCCAATAGAAGTATGTGAACCACATACATAATTTTTAAATTCTAAGAAGCCACATCAGAAAAAATCAAAACAGGTGAAATTAATTTTAACCATATAACTTAATTCAATATATCTACAATATTATCATTTGAATATGTAATCAAGATAAAAATCAAGACAATTTACATTGTGTTTTCATACTAAATCTTCAAAATCTGGCGCACCTTTTACAGTTACGGCACATCTCGGTTCACACAGGCATATTTTGAGTCCTCAACAGCCACATGTGGTTAATGGCTACCATACTGGACAACACAAATCCAGACAAAACCCTTCAGAGCACTCAGAAACATAGTGGAAAAGGAAATAGATCTATAGTGAAGAAATTTACAGATGCAGGTGGTAGCTTAAGAGTGACGTGGAACTCAAAGACCCCACAACTCAAAGTGGTCAAATCGGAGCTAGAGCCTACACTTCTAGACGCCCACGGCCCTTCCCAGTGGAACCAGGGAAGTGCTAAAGAGCCTCTGAAAAGGGAGAGGAGAGCCCTGGGGAAGGAGGAAACTGCCCCTCCACACAGTCCTTTTCTGCTTCACATTTCCCCGCTGTCTATAAATGCCAATTGCTTAATCCTTGTCTCAGCCAGTCAATCTGACAGTCACCCATCAGGACATTCACCACCTACCATTACCAGGCTCAGCCCTGTGGACACTCACTGAACAAGCTGGACAAGTCCTGTGCCCATAGTGCGCTCACAGTAGAGCTGGGAGAGAGACGAGCAAATAATCACAAAGATACACGTATACAATGACCCAGGTGGGAAGAGTTACAGAGGAATGATGCACAGTGCTTGTAAGAATGTAAGAAAGGGACGTCTTTATCCAAGACTTTAAGGAATGCTTCTCAAGGAAGAGGCATCAGAGTTCAGATCTGAATTTCTAACGGGGTGACCAGGCCCACCATTCTAGCATTTTTCACACAAAAGCATCAATGTTTTTAGCACATACTATAGACTGAATGTTCATATCCCCCCAAAATTAATATTTTGAAACCTAATCCCCAATGTGAGGATACTGGGATATGGGGCCTTTGGGAGGTGATTAGGTCATAAGGACAGGGCCCTCATGAGTGGGATTAGTGCTTATAAAAGAGACCCCAGAGAGCTCACACCCCTCTTCTACCATGTGAGGACACAGCGAAAAGACATCTATGAACCAGGAAGTGGGCCCTCACCAGACACCGTATCTGCTGATGCCTTGATTTTGGACTTTCCAGCCTCTGAAATGTGAGAAATAAATTTCTGTTGTGTAAACCATCCAGTCTATGGTATTTTGTTATAGCAGCCCAAATGGACACTGAGAAAGTGTCCAACATCATTCTTTTCTTCCATTTATTTCTAACCCCATTTATTCTTGTTCTTTCTCCTAAACAGGGAAGGACAGTGAGTTCCAGAGATCAATAAACTCACCAAAGTTTGAGAGCCAGTCTGCACTGTGATGAGAATGGACTCCCAAATATCTGCCTCCCAACAGGGGCTTTTCCCCTCTGACTTGCCTGCATTTATCAAACTTGACAAGTTACAATACAACTTCCCACGCATCCTAAGATGGGTTAGATCCAGACTGCCAACGGCTTTTGCATGCCATGTGAAAGTTAGAACTTCATTTCACAGGCCACAGAGTTAGGCAAGGTTTTTAAGGAGGGCAGTAACATGTTCCGATTTGTTTTCTGGGATAACCATGCTGGCAGTTCAACAGCTTAACTCAAAATGAAACAGACTGGTGGAAAGGAGACTAGAGAAGAGAGACTACTGAAATAGCTCAGGTCACAAAGCACACAGGCTGACCCAAGGCACCACAACATAGAAGAAGGGATACATGCAAGAGCGTTTCAAAATATACTCAACTAAGGGGGCTGGCCCCGTGGCCGAGTGGTTAGGTTCGCGCGCTCCGCTGCAGGCGGCCCAGTGTTTCGTTGGTTCGAATCCTGGGCGCGGACATGGCACTGCTCATCAGACCACGCTGAGGCAGCATCCCACATGCCACAACTAGAAGAACCCTATGTACCGGGGGGCTTTGGGGAGAAAAAGGAAAAAATAAAATCTTTAAAAAAAAAAAATATATATACTCAACTAAGGAAGACAGACAACCACACAAATGTGGTTCTCAGATGGCTAAGACCCATGTTTCTCAACCCTGGCTGAACGTCAGGATCACCTGGAGAGCTTTTGAAAAACACCAATATCCAGAACTCATTTTCATAAAATGACTTAAACCATCTGTGATGGGGCCCGAGCTTCAGGACGTTTTAAAAGCTTCCCAGGTGAGTCTAATATACAGCCAGGGTTAAAAATCACTGGCCTGGATACTAGAACAGCTTTCTTAATCCTTAAAGACAAACAGAATCAGGATACTTTTTCTTTCACTCTTTAATTTAGTAAATAATTATTGAGTGCCTAAGACAGTCAGGCACTAGGCTAAGTGCTTGGTTTTATTTAATCTTACTTCACAAAACCTATGAGTTATATGAGATTTTTAACTTTAAAACAAGGACACTCTAAGGGTCAGCGAGGTGAAGTGATTTCTCACAACATGTCAGGTCGATGGCAGAACCTGGATTTGAACCCAGTTCTGAATATTCACATCTGCTAAAAGCAGGTGATCTTGTCAGTACCTTTAGTGTTGGACCTTTAGGTAAGATTTGACTTATAGAGCTCCTTAATTCTCAGATATCTTGACTCTCAAGGAGTGTAAACACCTCAAAATCTAAACCATGGCCCATTGTTCCTGAACCCTCGTCTGTGTGTAACACCATGGGAGCAACTACAGCATCTGAACTCAACTGCTACTGAATCCACCATCACACTGCTAAAGCAAGTGTGGGGTATTTTTTCTATATTTTGCCAAAATAGAAGCCTTGTCTATATTTTATAGGAAAACTTTTTCAGTGTTACAATACACTAAAGTATTATGGAAATATAAATGCCATATATTCATAGCCTAAAATAACTCTTTTATTAGTGTAGCTCAAATTCGTATGAAAATATAAACATGTCATAACAGTAACTTCCTATGCCTTTTTATTCTGACCAATAAACAGGAAACATATACTGTTACAGCAACAGCCAATAAAGCCCATGTAAATTTCAACAAGTAACAAAGACACTACTATTTACTAAACTAGAACTGCCTCATTATGTAGTCATACTAACTGCTTATGAAACTCTATTAGTAAGTTTGGTTTATAGCATTTGGGTACAAATTCATGTATAATAAAATGCCAAAGAAAAATGCATACGATAATTAATTCTAAGTTATTTCCACATCTTAAACTCAGGGTGTAGAGTTTACCTGGGGAAATAATTAATTTATATGTAAAATCTTCTTGTACTATCAAATTGAATACAAGAGAAGCAGTTAACACAACAGAACCCACTTAGAAGTCTATGACTGCTCAAAGCTGGAGCCCCTCAGCTTGTGCTCCTCCTTCTGGGTGGCAAATAAGACTGTAAGGAAACATAATATTCTCATTTCTTTTAAGGATTATTTCTCTGTTTGGAAGCATAAATATTTATATGTATTTAAAGTTAAGCTTACCCAAACAAAAACGACAGTGAAAAACTATTGAGTGCTATTATACACTAGTACACACATGTATATGCCAGGCTCTGTGCTGAGCACTTTACAAACATTATTAAATGCTCATGACAACCTTACAAAGAAAATAAAATCATCTTTATTTTAGACATAGCTAAACTGACGGATAGAGAGGTTAAAGAGGTCACAGTCACAGAGGCAGTACATGGTAAAGCCAACACCCGCCAACAGGTGTTCTCACCCTGGGTGTGGGTGCTCTTGACCACTAAACACACTGCCTCCCATGTGAAACACTGATGCCACACGGTTTGAGAGCTACAAAGTAGTGAAAGGTACAGTCCTTTCACTGTGGTCCAGAAGCAAGTGTCCTACCTAGAGAAACCAAGCAAGCCCACACATGCGCAGGCCCACATGCTGGAAACCAAAACCACAAAAATCAAGACAGCTCATGATTACTGCTGATAAATTGGAGAGCCAGCTAGGGCTACGGGATTTCAAAGAGAAAGTGTCTGTGCTATAATTCACTACCATTTTTATATTTTTTTTTATAACTTCTCACATTTGAAATAGTACATATCTATTTATTATCTGTCTCCCTGAACTACAGTATAAGCTCCCTGAGAGCAGGGAGTTTGTGAGCTCTGTTCACTGCAGCATCCACAGTACCTGGAAACCACACAGCACATGGATGCTCAGTAACTATATTTGAACAAGGGAACAACCAAGCGGCATGTACAATAGGAGCAAATATTTGGAGATGAGGACCACGGGTTCATAATGGGTGAGTGTGAAATAGAGTTGAAGAGGCAAGCTGGAGGCAGACAGTTTTAAACGCTAAGGTAAGGAGGTTGACCTTTATTGTTTATATTATGAGAAGCCAATAAAGGTTTTGAGCTGGAGAATGAACTGTCAAAAAGCAATATGTTAACAATACTAATCTGGTGGCTGCACAAGATAGTTCAGAGGAAGAAGCCTGAACCTAGGAAGCTGTTTTAACAATAGCCTAGCTCTGAATTGATTATGGAATGAACCTGGGAGATGGTAAAGGAAATGGATATGACAAGCATAATGAAAAAGGGTCAACCCAATGTATGTACTGCTGGGCACACCAAATCCCAGAGGAACAGGTCTACTTGAACAAACTTTAGGAAATCTGATCTGACTCTCCTTTATTACAGTGTAGAAGATGCATTAAAGAGAGGATTAAATCCAGGCATTATTCAGAAATGTGATTCTGTTCCTGTGGGGACCAAAGATAGCTCTGGTTGACAATGGTTGAAATAGATGACCCAGAGCCATCAAGAATCTCAGAGATCCATGAGACTGGGATATCTCACATCAAGGCTGCAGACCTGAACATGAGTCAGGCTGGATTCACAAATCTGGGGTTGGCTGGCAATTAGCCAGTCTCCTACCAAAGGATTTGCAACTACTTGTGGTGTGTGTATATGTGTGTGCAGGGAGGGGGGTGGAAGCGTCACACACGGACCAGTACTAATGATGTAAGGTTTTTATAGATACGTTTGATTCATACTTTTTTCCCCTCATCTTGCTTTTCTGCTTCTCAGCCTTTGCTGAGGATCATGTGCAATCATGGCACATTAAGTTTTCCTTTCCACGTAAATTATATTGGATTTAATCAGCTTTTCGAAATCCATTTGCATTATGATTTAGGAAAAAAGCTTAAGATTAACTTTTATTTTTATTATTTAATTTCATTTTGAGATCCCCTCTTCCTTTCATTCCAATTTCATTCTGATTTTCTCTTTAGAAGTAACTAGTTGAATTACTTAGTTATTTTTGAAGTCGTATAACAATATTGCTGGTTTAGAACTCTGTTACCTATGACCTTTAAATCCTAAAAGAGATTTTACCTTAAGTGCCCAGGAAGGCTTCTTTTTCGGGAACATGGATATTTTGCAATGAGTAAGGAGTACTTGTTAGTTATGATCTCCTCTGAGTGTATGTGGTTCATCAGAGATAATCTGAACTTCCCTTAGAGTCTAAGTATTTACCTGAGAGTCCAAGTATTATATTTGAGAAAATAATCCTCTCAAAGGCTGTAGAAACACAGCACAGCCCTGATGGGCAGCATGAAACCAATCAGCATGCAGTGCTGTACTCTGATGCTCCTGGTCCAATTTTTCCTTTGAGGCAGTTTTTTATTTGATATTTTGTTCCAGCTTAACCTCAGGTGAACTGTTTCACCTGGAAGAATGGATACAGTTTACTTAAACGACAAAAAGAGAGACAAAAAGAAAGTCACTGAAGTTCAAAATTCTTTCATGAGAGTTATTCAGGAGTCATCAGCATCCTCTTCAGAAGCTGTTTCTCAGATATTCTTTCCAGCCAACCTTGGAAAACAGACTCAGACATGGAAGACACCAGACACACAGTGCTTGGTTTCACCCGCCAAGCCGATTTGCCTCCTGGCAGTCTCCAGGAATGGAACAGCACTGAATAAGAAAACAGCTGTATATAGATGAAATTATCAAGATAATTCCCGTCTAAATAACTTAGTAAATTATAGCCTTTAAACCCTTGCCATGAGGGCATCCCTCATGCAGCCATTGTGCTATATCAAAATCCCTATGGCACAATAAAATTCCTTGGACGGAGAGAACCAGAATGGATCCACCTCCTATCGGCTTCTGTGCCATGATACGTTGTGGTCTAATAATAATATATTTCTGTTTAGATACTGTTCTGTTTTCTTTTTATTATCTTCTGTCTTAAACACCCCCCAAAAATGAATACCCTGTCAAAATATGGCATATTTAAGAGGTTTTAAAATCTGGACGGTCTTTTAAGGTTATTTCCTCCAGAGGATACTTGATAGCAACTTGAATTAAGAGGATAAAACCCTCCAGTGGCGTCTAGACTCAAACATTTATATCCAGTTATAAAAATTTGGATAAGTCATGGGTCTTTTAACACTATAGAGAGAGGAAACCTGAACTGATGCAAAGAGCTCTTTGTGAAATAGAACATTCAGATCCTTATGATTGGTCCAAAGGGACATTTTGAATTGGATGTTTCAAAGCAGCTATTTTGATAAGGCCAGGTCAAAAGAGCTGTGCTTGTTAGGAAGTAATGAACTGAAAGATACTCCTGACCCCATCAAATCCCTGATGCCCACACTGATCCTCACTTCATTCTTAACTCCCATCCCAACAAATTGTAACTCCCAGAGTTGAAGATGGGGTGAAAGTTCAAGAATGGGGTAAGTGATTACTTGAATTAAAACAAACAAAACAAAATGGAAAGCTTTGTGTTATTTTTTTCAGGCCACATCAAAAAGTCTCTGGCATCAAATGGTATATCAAAGTGGCTCCTACAAAATGGCTTTGTCATCATGACTGCCTCAAAACATCATGCAACCAGCCTGGGACTACACAGAATCTGATTCTGGTTCCAGCTGTGACTCACTGTGAGAGCATGGACAGATCACGTGGTTTCTCTGGGCCCCAGGCCCTCATCTCGAAATGATGGGCTAGTTAGGTCTCTAGCTTTAACTCGAACCAACTAAGCTGCCATACCTCCGACTCCTAACAGTGAGCCAATAGTAGCACAACTTGGCCACTTATTTTTTGGGGGATCAGTTCTCTTAGAAACAAGACCTGTATACTGGTGCCAATGAACTGGACTGTCCAGACATGTTCTATAAGTTGATGCAAATGATTCAGTGGAAAGGCTCTATATGCTTTTTCTACTAAAATGTACAAATATTAATTTCCCTCAATATATGATGGGCACAATTTTTTGACCCTCAACCCCTTTAAAAGCATAGGAATCTGTTTTTGGCCTAAATAAGGATCAAAGATTTATATTTATGTTTATAGGTATATGTAAAAAAATGCCTCACAAAATAAATTCCTGGGAATCATGGCAGAGTCAATAATTTTTGAGTAGTCTGGTGAGTGGAGTTAAAAAAAAATAGACATGTACTATCATTTGTAAAGAAAAATAAAACCTTTAAGTATATTTATATAAGTTTACCATATAAAAACCTTTTTCATATCATAAGGGCATACTGCTTACATTTTTTTGCCACCAATATAGTTGATTCATTTTTCTTACCTTCCCCTCCTAAAAACATTAAATAGTTTAATTCAATCAAGTTCAAATCTACTTTCTGGTTCTGATGAATAAAATAACTTTAAAAGATAAGTGAAAAAATATATAGTTTAACTTCCAGGTAGGATAGTAAAAGTCCTAAAATTACTGAAATGTGGAAGAAGGTACTAATTTTAGTATGATTATTATTAGATACCATTTTTCAGAGCTGACTGTGTGTCAGGAACTCTACGAAAACCTGTGAGGTAGGAATTATGCCCATTTTACACAGGAGGAAACAGTATCAGGGAAATCACATAAATGGTCTAACAGTCAGTGGAACTCACATCCCAGCCACATTAGCTTTCTTATGACACCAGTTTGCCCTTTAGTAATTCTCAAGCTTGGAGACGTTACTTATTGTTAGTTTTCACTTCATCCTTCACTTAATAAATATTTATTGAGTATCAGCACCTGCCATAAATTCCACTAGGTGTCAGGGATAAAAAGAAGCATAACTTTCAGTCCCTTTCCTCAAGGGGTTCCCAATACTGTGGAAAAGAGAGGCTGAAAACCAACCATTGCAATCCAATGTGAAGTGCTGTGAACGAGGCATTCACAGGGCTCCAGAAAGCACAAAAAGAGTCAAGACCAACTGGATCTATGGGCTGGGGAGGTTTTCCAGTGAGTTAGACTGGAATAACATGTTAAAGGATGATTAGAGATGTGTTATGCGGACAACAGTGGAGAATAACACGCAAGATAGAAAAACAGCAGAGACATGAAAGAGTAGAGCACTTAGGAAAAATGACGTTATGCCTCAATACCCCTATTGCTTCCAGGTTGTGGGAAAAGTGAGTGGAGAATGAGAGAGGGGAAATACCAAGTTAAAAATTTTTTAAACCTCTGCTTTTATTTAGAGCAGTAGTTCTCAAACCTCACTCTGCATCAATAACACCTGGAGGACTCGTTAGAGCACAGACAGCTGGGCCTCACCTCCAGAGTTTCCAATTCAGTAGGCCTGGGGTGGGACCTGAGAGTTCACATTTCTAACAAGTTCTCAGATGCCACCAATGCCGTCAGTCTGGGGACCACACTTTTGAGAACCACTCATATAGAGAGAGAAGTCATGGAAAGATTAACACAAAAGCACAGTCTTAAAATTTATTCTCTTTCAGCTTTCCCCTAAATATTAATCTAGATAAGTTTTGGATTAAAAACGTTAAAAATAATTACATACAGGCCTACTTGATGTAAATAGCCTTGTGGAACGAACACAAACCAACAAAGGAAAATTCTAAAGAAGCTGAATTTATAATTGAGTTCATGCATTTTTGAGCATTTACTCTAATTCTCCCTTCTAAAAGCTAGGTTGTTTGAGAAGCTCTCTTGCCTTTCCACCGCTCTCTGTACAGAGGAAACGGCCTGTGTAGACATAGGAAGGGGTATTCTCAGACCTGGCTGCAGCACCAACGTGGCCCCATGCTCCCAACCCATGCCTTACCTCCCAATCCGCAGCCCAATGGCAGCCTGTGCTTCCAATAAACAGAATATACAAGGACATATGCGAGACTGTCAAAGACAGCAGCTATCTAGAAAGTGAAACTGCTATGAAATTTCACTTTTGTTTTTATTTATTTCTATATTGTTTGAAGTTTCACTAATAGGTATACATTATACTTTTATTCAAAAAAGGAAATTTTTTAAATGCAAAGACGCTTTCAGAATTACACAGCAAACAAATGTTTTTCAGACTTTTTCTTTATTGCTCTGTGGAGCCAGCCCTTTGTTCAAACAAAATATTATCAGAAGCGCAAAGCTTAAGACTGACGAAAGTAGAGCTGATCAAAGAAGGTGATAATGGAGAGGTGACAGACCCAAAAATTCTTTGAGGAATATCAACCTTACTGTTTCTTGAGATAATTATAGCACTTTGAAAGAGCACATTTTTAAAAATTTTTTGAGGAAGATTAGCCCTGAGCTAACATCCACCACCAAACCTCCTCTTTTTGCTGAGGAAGACTGGCTCTGAGCTAACCTCTGTGCCCATCTTTCTCTACTTTATATGTGGGATGCCTGCCACAGCATGGCTTGATAGGCAGTGCACGGGTCCGTGCCCAGGATGCAAACCCACGAAGCCCAGGCCCCCAAAGCAGAGCATGCAAACTTAACCACTGTGCCACTGGGCTGGCCCCTGAAAGGGTACTTTTCATTTAGCTATATACATTCTGGATTTTACTTCAAGTTGTATCATGTCATATTTGTGCCTTATACAATCTATTGGCATGTCAATTAACTGTGGGAAGTTTCCTGATTCAAAATTAGTTTCCTTATTTGCCTTCTCTGGTTTTGGTGTTCACTCATCGAAAAAAGAAAGATATCAGGTTCTATCAGATTGAAAAAAATCTAAAATTGAAGTAACACAAATGTAACTTCCAATGTTCCCGATTTAATTTCTTCATATCCAAATCTGTCTGAATGGCAACTGAACTAAATGTAAACTGAGTCACACACACACCAAAGAAGGTGGGGGAAGGCTGTCTGGCATAAATATAGAATGAGATGTAAACCAATATATAATAACTTACTTTCCAGCAGTACCAACTTCTCACTATTTTCAACCCTTGAGGGTAGGAGCATACTTAGGAATATTTGGCACCATTTTCCTTTCTGTGGAAAATACTAATATTCTAATTTAATATAAAGCATGACCAACAATCCTAACCACTCATTATATTTTTTCTCCAAGTGAGGTTTCACTCATCTAACACTCTTATAGCACAAGCCTGACATAACCACAAATGTTACACACAAATACACAGTGGATTTTATTTTCTAGTGCTTATCATCATCATCCAAAAAAGTATTACTTAAAGCCACAGAAACTTGGTTTCTAGGTGTCAAAATAATCATTTGAAATCAGAGTACTTTTCCAAGAAAGGTCATTTCAGTGCAAATGCTAATGCTCTCTTCTTGATCCTTTTTCAAACATTTTATTTTAGACAGATATGTGAAAAGAGAGGGCCAGAAGCTACAGCAACTTTCTTTGCATTGCAGTTAGAGTCAACATTTAGAACTTAACTCTGCTGCTTCTCTCCTTATGTAGTCGAGACTGTAACTAATCCCTATACTAAAAAACAATCTGATTTCTCTTCTCTTATATATTGAAATAGGGCTTTTAGAGAGACTCATATGAGATTTGATTTTGTAGCCTCAATTTGATTCCACATAACACCCCTGCTCCTCCAAGGGATGAGCTGGAAGGAAGGGCTGGGTAATGATGCTCCAAGGCCACTGCACATTATGCACACAGTACATCCCTGTGAAGGGCGCCCCCTAGTGCTGCAAGGTCACAACTGGCACAACAGCCTAGCCCCACTGTTCTTCATACACACTCCCACTCTTGTCTGACTAAGCTCTGCAAATGCCTGAGACGAAAAAGATGCTAGCAATCCATGTAAATCCTTGACCGTTTGACTTTGCCTTGAAAAAGCATTAAACGTAACTTAACTTTAAAGAAATGTTTCTTTAAAAGCAGTAGAATATGCTTGCTGGAGTTTCTTTTTCCTCGTTTGTAGTGAACGTGGCAATATATTTCAGTGTCCAGGTCCAGGATCAGCGGGAACAGAAACTGAGCTAATGTTACTGTTCCTCTAAAGAAACTTGTACATTTACAAATAAAGAGCAAGTGTTGGTATTTAATAATTTACAGAAAAACAGTGTTCAGACGATCAGGCAAGACATAATTTTGGCTATTTTCACACACTTGAATGATGATGACTGATTTCAGAATCCAAATGCTTGTTTAGAAATATGCTTTCAACATACATATTTAATTAGGTCTCAAAATAGGGATATTTTACACAATGTCCTGAGAGGCTTAGCTGACAGTCTTCAAGTTTCGATATCAAAATGTCCATCTTTAGCAGAAATATGGAACACATACAGACTAAGTAATGCTAATGCTTAGAAAAGGCTCACGAACAAGGGCTGTTATCGAACACAGGAATCGAATATGAAGCAGAGAACACTTTAGGCCTAAGAAGAAAGAAAATGCTTTTAATGAAAAGTGATTAGAAAAGACACAAGCAGGGAAGGTGCATAAAACAGCAAAAGCCCAAGCAGCCACATCCTTTTCCAAATTGATTTTAAAACTATACACATTATTTTCTTACAATATAATATTTTTGTTGGTTCATATTGCTTTTCATGACTACTGGAAAAGGAAATTATACTAAGGGTAAAAACTAAGAAACAGTCTTTGCTTTAATTATATTGGAGGTCCCTTTTGACCCCTGCTCTCCAACCTCACAGGAAAGGCAACCCACGATCCAAAGCCACATCAGCGATCCGCTGCCCCCACAAGTCATCCTCAATTTCAAAGCACTATGACAATACAAGACACAAGACACTTTCGACCTGTTCCAATCTCAGACATTGCCCCAGTGACCCAGAGCACATACTCTTTTTTTCCTTTCCACATAAAATTATTTTTTAGGGCTACACAATGTTCTGTAGAGTAAGAGGTTATAATGCATTTAGTCACTGCCCTATTGTTGAACACATGAGGTTTTTTCCCCAAATTATCACAAAGAATGATAAGAAGAAAATACTTATGTATCTAAATATTTATCCATGTGTCTAATTATTTCCTGATAATAATTCCTAGAAGTAAAGTTTCTGGGCCAAAGGGAACAAGCATTTTTAAAGTTCCTGATGTCTACTGCTAAACCATGGAGGATTTCTTTTTTTACAACTTCCCTACAAATATGCTATTCCAAACCGCTCACAAGGCTGAGTGGAACCCGCCCCAAGGGAGGGGGCTGTTGTCTTATCAGACTATGTCTTTGATTCTTAAGACATATTCTGAGGTGCTCTTGTGATTTTTCTACCCCTTAAAGCACTTCTTATGTTATTCTTGGCAAGTGAAAAATAAGCAAACTTTGCAGTTCCTTTCTTAGAACTATTTCTTGAAGGAAGTCTCCTTTGTCCACTATAAACTGAGCAACGTTTTGGGGTGGAATCATGACTATAATTAAACACAACCTAAAAGTATGGGAAGTCAACACAACCTATCTCCCAATGAAAAGAAGAACATGGAATGAAGAAAATGTTTGCCACGTTCAACAAGGGAGATCACATTTCTCGAGAGAAAAGAGCACTGCTGTGTCAGTACCAGGTTTTTAGTCCCTGGACAGTCCACTCAACAAGGCATAGGCATCATCTGGATTCTTGGGATCCTCAATACACCTCTAATTTATAGTCAAGTCAAATTACAAATATTTTATGAGCATTTCCAATGTACAAGATCCCATTTCTAAATATTATGAAGGAAACCAAAAACCTATAAACCAAGGAGTTTAAATAAGGGAAGGGGACCAGAAAAATACATTTAAAATGCATTAAGAGAGAAGATATTTAAACAACATTTCAAAATAGTACATAAAAGTTACTACGCAAAGGCATTAACGTGTGCAGTTACTGCAGAATACAATCCATTTCTGTAGACAAATCTCATTCTATCCTATATCCTCAAACACCAAATTTTCACTTAGGTTACAATTCTTTCCCAAATAACCCAAACATTATGAAATTGAGAATGACAGAAATAATTTACAAAACATCTTTTATTTTTATACATTACAGTGAAGAAAATTATTTGCATATTTTTTAACAATTTGAATTTCCTAGAGAAATATTGCTAGAAAGATTTTAAGAATAGGCAAGCCACAGTATAATTTAGTGTTTCTAGAAAACGACATATTATAGTAAAAACAACACATTTTCAATTACAAAATGTTTCTTTTTTTGTAAAAACTGTATTTTTATATTTTTTATAAAGACTATATTTTCTGAAATAATTTCTCCCCTTTTGACAAACATTTTGCCACACAAGAAAAAGCTGATAAAATTCTGGTAATAAATTGCCGCTGACAGGGCAAACCTGGAGACTCTCGGACTCCAACAGCAGGATCCTGGACCATGATTCTCAAGCCTAAAACCAAGCTCCAGTTTTTGGGAGTCTGGGAACATGCACTCTGGAGGTGTGGGCGTGCTGAGGCATTCCCGCTCTTATTGCAGAGTGCACGCCCCTCCATCAGTGCGCACCCGCACCTTCAGAACAGCAGCAGACCACCAGGTGAGGAGAACAGAAGAGAAATAGACAGAAAGGGGTGAGAGGAGCTGCGTGTTTTCTTCTCAGAACCAGAAAAGAATGAAGGTCTTGCTGAGGGAACTGAGCAAGTCAGACTTTCCAGTCACACTTTCAATTTCACATGTGCTATTTTCATCTATCATTAAAGAAATTATGATAGTTTTTTTAAATTGTTATAACCCAAGGAAATGATACTATTTCATGAAAATTCATAAACTATAGTTTCATTTGAACGTTGCTTTAATCATTATATTTATGTGACAAGATTAAAATACATTTTCTTATGATTGGGGCTTTTTCAGTTAGTCAATCTATGAGATATTTTTCCCCTCAGCGTTTCAGTTGAACCATCTTATCTTTTTATCCAAACATAATCACCAAATAGGTAATCATGTTACAGCGAGGCTTCCAAACACATTTTTTCCATTCATTCGGATTTCCTGAGATCATCCCATAATGAACAGTAAGAAGACAGCAGGAAAATGGATGAAAAACAGGAACATTAGGCAAGAGAACCAGACGTCAGGAAAGGAAGATGGACGATAAGGAAAAGGCAGCATGGAGAACCAGCAAGACAAAAGAACATTAAAAGAAAAAGCAAGAAAAACATGTAAAAAGTTAAAAAGTAATTTTGAGAAACAGGAAATAAACGATTAGAAAACAGTATTCTCAAAAAGGTCTCTTCATTTCAGGAACATGTGTATAGTTCAACTTTTAAAAGTCCTTTCCTCATGAATCTGTCCTGAATTAACAGACAATTTAATTGTCTTCTAAGACACTGAAGGCCACATAGAGAAGATGAAAAAAATAAAACTGACAAGGTCTTTTTTTTCCTTTTTAAATCTCACCCCACGTGCAGGAAACAAGGTCTTAATCATTCTAAATCTGTTTAGAAGGTTAAGACGTGATGCCCCACGGCTCATTCTATGCCTTATACTCACAGATGACCTGGACAAAGGAACAATGAGCCTGACAATCAGCCCTGCAAGGATTTGATACTGAGCATGATTACTGACCTGCACAAATGAAAAATTAGGCTCACATTTTATTTAAAAATAGGATGACATTTTGAGAAAGCTTCACATAGAAAAGCAAACTAGAGAGAAACCTGGCCAGGCATAAATAAAAATTAGAAAGAACTGGCTAAATATGATCAGATTTGTGAAATATCAATTACTTCCTCACCATACACCAGAGAAATTCTAGGTTACTAAAAATTTTTCAAAAATTTTTATCATAAGATGAAAAATATTTCATGGGGAGAAATCATAGTGGAACATTTCAACAGAGTGGAATTCATAAAAAAGTAAAACTATCATATAACAAGATAAGCATAAACAAAATCAAACATTTTAAAGACAAAGAGTTAATGTTTTTCATATCCAAACAACTCCTACTAATCAATATGAAAACTATTAACACACAAAGAAAAGTGGAAAAGGACAAATCCAAAGAGAAGGCATAGGAATGGCTGTTACGCTGTGAATCAGAGTTCCTCTGAGAAACGCCTTTTGAGTTCTAAAAGGCATTCTATGGAACGAGACTTCTATGGAACGAGAATAATTCACAGATTAGATAATATGGGCTGATATTTTTGTTTTGCTTTAAGGTTTTTCAAGTTGCAACAGGAAGTCATAAGCCCACACCATTTTCCACGAGTGGACAAATGGACCGTGCTATGCTTCACGTCAAGATACCTGCCATTACAGAAGCCACTGCTTACCCCTTCCTTTGGGAGTAAGCACAAAATTAATAATGGCAAGCACAAAATTAAACAAAATCACATATTCTTAGAATATTTAGTTAACAAAGAAATATTAATATCATTAACAAAAGTTTAGAGGGAGACACAGCTGTACAAGTTCTGGCTCGCGGGAAGTTAGCACAACAGCTAAATACATTAAATTAGAATTCTGTCATCTGGCAAAGATGACACTCTTGTGCATAGATAGGATCTGTGCACAGTGAGTAACAATCCCAATGTAGAGATGCCGCAAAGAAATATATAAAGTGGGAAATCCTATAATAGATACAAGGAAAAATCCTAGGAAAAATAACCTAACTCCTGTGTGTGTTACAAGTATGTCTCTTTTTATCAACTAAAATACCCTGACAATGGCTGTGCTTTTTCCTTATTATTTCTACACGGATTTCCAAAGAGTAGGAATAGTGAAAGTTAATTGTATGTACCTAGTCAATATCAGATGTGAACAGCTGTGGTTCAGGTGGCTATTTTTAATGTATTCACCATTAAATTCCAAATGGAGTATACAGTGCATAGAGCTCAGAAGTCCAAGCAATGATTGATCCAGAACGTGTTAAATCAAGTTCATTCCTTCCAATATCATTAAAAAATATAACACTAACTAGAAATCTACATCCAAGGTCATATGTTTCCCACTCAATTAATCACCAACAAGGAACATTTTACGGGTCTAAGACCAAGAATAGGATAAACACATGTCATGGTTATTCCCCTTAAGGACTTGGTGGCAGAGCAGGCGGAGGGGGACAGGGAGGGATATGAGAATATGGGAATTAAAAGTACTTGACGAAATTTTAAAATGCCACTAAATAATAAACTATGAAATGCAGATTATAAATATTTAAGAATCAAGGAAAGAAAGACCAATAGGGAAGTCTGGAATGGCATGGAGACTTAATGGAAAAGGAGAGACAAACTACACTCAAGAAAAGGTAGAATTCAGACAACTGAAAGAGAAGGGATCACATTCTAGGCAGAAGACAGCATCAGCAAGAGCCAACGCCCTCCTCAATACTCTCCTTCATTAGCCACTAAACGGATCCAAATCAGAAGTGATCCAAATTGGCATATCATTTATTAAAGGTCATTGACTCCTAAATCAGCCAATGGTTAACCATAATAATTTTGAGCAATGAAGAGGCATGATGAAAACAGTGCTTCTGGAAGAGTATTCTGGCAGCAATTTGCAGGATGGATCCAAGGGAAGAAACTGGCGTTGGAGAGAGCAAGGAAAGAGATTATTGAGAAAATCCACCCTCAAGGTCTGGAAGACCTGGACTGGCGTTATGGCTCCAGTCAAAGAGAGGAAGTGGTAGACCTGAACCTGATTTATAAGCATCAGTAGAGTTTAGTAATACTAATTTATTCCAGATGATGAGTGAGGAAGACTGCCAAAGTTTCCAGCCCAAGGGAATTAAAAATTCCATCTCAGTTTTCTTATTATAAAAAGGAGGAGAAAACACACCCTATAAAATAAATGATAATGTAAACAGGATTCGATGCTACAGTCTCTATCTGTCATTCTCTTTGGCTTCTGTTGTCTCTGAATCACCTTCCTACGTTTGAAGAATGCCTATCTTAGGAGGAAGAGCCCACCTCCTACTCTAAAAATAAAAGTACCCAATACTCACATCTCAACCTCCACTGCAGCTATGGCCTGGGCTCATGACCTACTTTCTGCCAATCAGATACACCAGCCCCAGACTTTGACCTGGAAGTTAGAAAAATGAAGAAGCAAGACATGTGGACATACTGTGATGGCAAATGGTGGCAGTATCCAGATCAGTGTTCCAGCAGCAGTGGCCGGAGTCCAAGAAAACCGTCAGGTGGCAAGGACAGCGCCTCTGGCCAGCTCCCACCACCAGAAAAGTACAGTGGTGTGATTTTAGGCACTGATCCTGGCTGCCCGGTTCTGAGCCTCCCCAACCCCGACCCCTGAGATTCTGAGAGGCACTCAACGGGCTTTAAGGGATTTCCGATTCGATTTAAATCAGCTAGAGCCTGTTTCCACAGCTTAGAATTAAGAATCCTGATTGACAGAGATGCTAAGAAAAACAGCTTGTGAAACAGTAGTAAAGCACTTCTTTTAAGAAGATGGATATTTGGAATGAAATTCAAGCACTGTCTGTCAATAATCAGGGTACCATTTGTTTAAGATTCTCGTTACCTAGGAGCAATAACTCCAAAATCCTGGTCTCTTCCACAGTCATACATAGGCACTTATTTCACTGCCTAACAGAGGCAATGTGACATATTAACAAAAAGAATGTGGGCTTTAGAATCTGATGACCCTATGTTTTAATAATGACTTGAAAACTTAGTGCTTGGGTGATTTTTGGCAAGTAACTTTACTTCTCTGAGCCTGTTTTCTCACACATAAAGTTGAAATAACCATATGAACTCCACAGAGTAGCTGCTGGGATTAAATGACACAGCTGGCGCAAAAGCCCTCATTTAGTGCCAGACATATAGTGGTGCTCAATTATATAATTGTCAATCTCTTAATTGGTTTACACTGACCACATGCAGGCTTTCACAGTTTCACAATGTCCTGACCTGGGTTACACAATCTCATCTCTGCCCCTGATTGTGCAAACCCCCTGGCACTGTAAAATTACTCAGAAACTTCACTCCAATGCCAAATGGGCCTGTCTGTAGGTGTTCGTTGATAGTTAGGCCTAATGCTTTTTCTTTTGACTCATTTATGTTTGCCTGCTTTGAGTCATAAGAACTTCAACCTGGCAGCTCAAATTTTCTAAGTAATGTATTCTCATTGTAGATAAATTGGAAAGTATAGAAAAGTGTACAAAAGAAAAAATATGAAAAAAATCTATGAGAATGTCTATTCAAACCCTCTTATTTTCGAAATCAGCAAACTAAAGCACAGAGAGGTTCAAGGATGGTTCTAAGTTCACACGGATCATCGTTTCATGTCAACAAACCTGTCCTGGGCATTTATAGGTGGCAGCATCATTGAACAGGGCCAGAGCCCAGTCTTTAGCTGGGTCCCCTGACTCTAGTGCAATATATACTCCACCGCACGTCCAAAGGCTGACGATACCTACCTCCCACCAAACCCCCACAGCAATATCCCTTCAATAACAGATGTTAAATCCTGAAGAGCAAGTATGATTTCCAGAGGCAGAGATGGGCATCTGGTGTAGAGGTAGCAGCATAAGCAGAGGCATGAGGCATGCCCGCGCACAACAGGTCTGGGGAACGGTAAACAAGCAGCCACAGCAAGGCCCATGTGGTAGACAAGACAGGAAACTAGCCACATCAGGGCCACACTGTGAAGACCCTCCAAGGCTGTGCTAAGGAGAGTGAGCCTTTTCCTCCGCAGCAAGAGGAGCCATCAAAGGCTCATGAAGAGCAGAGGAGAGGCAGGATCAGGGCTGAGTTTCCAACTTACTCCAGATTGGAGGGGAGCCAAATGGAATTAGGGAAACCAGGTAAATAACCACTGCAATGGCCCAGATAACAGGAGAGGACGCCCTGCCACAGGCAGAGGTTGAGGAGACGGGAAAGAGAGTGCCTCTCAAGTGACTGGCAGAACATAAGAGAACATTGACCATAGGACAGGACACTATCTCTCAGAGCTACCATAAATCTAGAGCTGTGCCAAGGCCAAAAACTAAAGAAG